>NC_080177.1:48200852-48530852 GCF_950295315.1 Erinaceus europaeus | reverse complement strand
ATTAAAAAAACGAAGAAGAAGCCTAGCGACCCGGGATGTGAAACAGTGGATAAAGCACTGGACTCTTAGGCATGTGGTCCTGTCATTACATGTGCCGATGTCATGCTCTGGTGTGTGTGTGTCTTTCTTTCATATTAATAAATAAATTTTAAGTGGTCAACCAAGAGATAGCAAGGAGGTGAAGGGGTGAGGGGCTAAGAAAGGGGGAGCAGGGTTTTTTGCTCACCCCTAGCACTGCCCGTCTTGGCCAGGCCCTCTTCCTGGGGCTTGCTGGGGGTCTGTGACCTGTGAAGACAGAGAGGGGGTTCCGGCTACTGGAGTGGAGTAGAGGCAGAAGCTGTGGCAGTCCCCAAAGCCATGCCACCAGCCCCATAGCTGGGATTAGCAGAGAAAGGATGGCCCCCCCGGGCATCCCCCAGACCAGGTCCCCCTAGCCCTCCAAGAAGTATTTGAGGGTAGCCCCACACTGACTCCCAAAACAAGCAGCCAGACCCCACCACCCACATGGGCTTGGCCTTATCCAGGTTCCATGGGCGGCGCCAGTCCCCCTGAGCGTCTTGTTGCTGGGCCAGCCGGGCCAAGTCCACCTGCTTCCGCTCCTGCTTCCATTGCATATAGTTCCAGCCCACCTCCAGGGTCCCTCCAGGAGGCTGACGGGGCACCAGATCCTGTCCCCCTGGATTCCAGGGATCCTGAGCATCCTGCAGGGAGAAAGCACTTAGCAAGAGAGCCAGAAGCAGGGAGAGTCTGAATAGGGATAATGAACCCAGAGTCTTCTCCCTCTCCTACACCTCTTAGGGGTTTCCTGTGCCTAGCTCAAGAATCAGATCCACCTCCAGTGTACCATCTGCCATGGACATGGTGCCCCTCCACTTGCTAGCTGTGTCTCTTGGGCAAGTGACTCAACCTCTCTGTGTATGTTCCCTTGTCTATAAAATGGGGGTGATAGTGGCCTGGAAGAAGGTGCAGCAGGTAGAATGCTGGATTTACAGGCACGAGGTCTTGCAAATTCAATGTCAGGCCTGAGCCAGAGTGATGCTCTGGTCCACCGCCCTCCACAGATGGATAGATAAGAGGGAGGCCCTGGATATGGTGCAGTGAATAAAAAGTCTTGACCCTCTGGGGGGAGGAGGGCAGGGGCAGGCAGGGAGTGAAGCATCAGGTAAAGCACACAAGTCAACATGTACAAGGACTTGGGTTTGAGTCCTCCACCCCCCACTTATGGGGAAGGGCTTCACACATGATGGAACAGTGCTGCAGATATCTCTTCCTCTCTCTCTTCTGTCTCACTCTGCTGCTCTTTCTATCATTGTTTAAAAAGAAGAAGAGGAGGAGGAAGAAGAAGAGGAAAAGCAGGAAAAAAGGTGGCCACCAGGAGCAGTGGATTCATTATGCAGGCTTTGTGCAGTGATAACCCTAAATAAATATAAAACTAAAAAAGAATTTTTAAGTTTATTTAAAAAAAAAAACCTTGGACTCTCAAGCTGGAGGTGCTAAGTTCATCTACAACATCCCATGTTGCCAAAATGATGCTCTGGTTTTCTCTCTCTTCCTCATTAACAAATAAATAAATTTGAAAATAAATCTTCTTGGGGGCTGGGTGGTAGCATAGTGGGTTAAGCATACATGGCAAGGACCGGTGTAAGGATTCCAGTTCAAACACCCAGCTCCCCACCTGCAGAGGGTCACTTCACAAACAGTGAAGTAGGTCTGCAGGTGTCTATCTTTATCTCCCCCTCTCTGTCTTCCCCTCCTCTCTCCATTTCTCTCTGTCCTATCCAACAACAACAACAGCAAGGGCAACAAAATGGAAAAATGGCCTCCAGGAACAGTAGATTTGTAGTGCAGGCACCAAGCCCCAGTGATAATCCTGGAGACAAAAAAAATAAATAAATAAAGAGAGAGAGAGAGAGAGAAAGAGAAAGATAAAAAGAAAATAAATCTTCTTTTAAAAAGTAAGTGGGGAAGCCCAGAAGTGGCATATTAGATAAGGCATTGGACTTGAAAGCATGAGGTCTTGAATTCTGTCCTAGGCATCACATGTGCCAGAATAGTCCTCTGGTTTTCTCTAGTAAATAATTTAAAAATAATAATAAACTTGGGCCAATTAAATAGTTTGTGCAAATAGTGCTCTGCTATGCCATGTGTGCAACCCAAGTTCGAGTACAACCCATGTTTGAGCCTAGGCCTCACCACATTGGTGAAAGCTTTGGTGCTGTGCTTTTTCTCTATATAAATAATAATAAAAATAACAACAACAATATAAAATAGAGCTGATAATAGTACTGCCCCTGCCCACCTACAACAAACACACAGGATCAGGAGTGTGGCCTCTCTGTGTAGACATTGGGGTGGCTAAACTCAGAGCTATTGAGAAAGCCAAGACTTGGGGAGTCTGCTGCCACCTAGAGGTCATGCCTGGCACAGAGCCAGTCCTCACCCACCTCCAGCCAAAGCCCTTACTCTGCATCGCCAAGGATTGGCTGACACTCCACTAACTCTGTCTTTCACGCCAAGGCCCACCCAATGTGGAGACTCCACAGATGGGGGGAGGGCACTCATGACTCCACTTCCCCGCCTGCCCCACATGGGCTGCGGGGCCAGCACCCCCAAGTCCCTATAGATGCACCTTCTGTGCAGAGTCTGAGCTGATGCGCGCCTGTATAGATGGGCTCTGGGCCCCAGGTGCCACCTCTGCTCCCTGGTTCCTGGCTCTTCTGGGCTTCTCACTCACAATCCGCTTGGCCTGGAGCAGTGAGAGGAACTGTGTGCAGCCAGGAGGAAGGACGAGGCAGCTCGCCTGGCCCCCAACACCCCTCACCCCTGCTTACCTTGGCTTTGTTCTCCATGGTCACTGCCAGCTCGACCCATTCCCCTAAGCACCAGGCACGGTCCTCTGCCTCCTCCCCCTCCAGAAGCTCAGCAGTGGCTCTGGGTGCCAGGCTGCTCCTTGCCCAGTTTCGGCTGACCACTCGCTTCCCCTGCAAAAAGAGGCGCTGTGTCTTTAGGCAAGAGCCGAACCCTTTTGAGTCTGGCCCAAGCCTCCTGCTGTGCCCAGGCCCAGATCCCACAGCGGGTTCAGACAGCAGTACTTTGTATGGCAGGTTTGTTGCTGGTGATCAGTCCTGCTAAATGTCCCCTGGGGAAGGGGCTCCGGAGCAGCAATACAGGCTGGAAAAGGGCACTAAGAGACTTCTGAGGGGTGACCTTTCCAATGGGGCCCCCAGGAAGTGGGGAAGGGGGTGGGTGAGGGCTCAGCCAGTTATTCTCCCTCCCTGCCACCCCTAGAGCACTCACACCAGGAGCCTGGCTGATGGTGACAATGAGGCCATCAGGCGGAGGAGGCTCTGGAGTGGTGCTGGTCATGTGCCCTCGTTCTGCCTGCCGGCGGTCTTCCTCAATCTCCTATGGGAGAGTCTGGGGTCAGCACAGCCACAGAACCACAGACACACTGAGACTTCCACAGAAAGCAGCTCAGGGAACAGTGGGGGAGGGAGTTGCAGAGGCACCCTAGTCAGCAAGACCCTCGCAGTGCCCCCAGTAGGCACATGGGCCTCCCTGTCCCCAGGACCAGAGCTGGCAGGAGAGCCCCCCCACCTTGCTAACTCAACCAGTCCTTGAGCCAGGTGCCTGCTTACCTGATACCTGCGAAGTAAAGCCTGGTTCTTCTTTCGAAGAGCCACGATCCTCCGGTCCAGCTCAGCGTCCTTCTCTTCCTGCCTGGTCATGGAGGGCTTGGTGCCCTGAGATCCCTGTAGGGGGCAGCCATGTGCTGGCTGCTGGGCCCAACCCTCACCAGCTCCCCAACCTTTGGGTTTTATTTCTTTTCTTTTCTTTCTTTTTTTTTTTTAAATTTTTCTTTCTTTCTTTTTTTTTTTTTTTGCCACCAGCTTTATTGCTGGGGCTCATGAATCCATCTTTCCTGGCATCTGTTTTTCCTTTTTTTCTTTCTATTTTATTTGAAAGAGAAATTGGGGGGGAAATAGAAAGATGGACACCTGCAGACCTGCTTCACCACTCCTGAAGCATCTCCCCTGCAGGTGGGGAGCAAGGGCTTAAACCTGAATTGCGGCACATGGTGATATGTATACTTAACCAGGTGTGCCACTGCCTAGCCCCCTTACTTTTAAAATTTTTTTAGAGAGTGGAAGAGACCACAGCACTGAAGTTCCCTCCAGAGCAGTGGTGGCTGGGCTTGCTTGTGTACTTGGCAAAGCAGCACACTATTCAGGTGAGCTATTTCCCTGGCCCCTTTTGTTTATTTGAGACTGATTTATTTAGATACCTAACAGTGGTGCACCCAGTAAAGCACACACATAAATATGTGTGAGGACACAGGTTCAAGCCCCTGGTCCCCACCTTCAGAGGCAAAGCTTCATGAGTAGCATCCCTCCTTCTCTCTGTCTTTTACTCCCCTCCTTTCACTACTTCTACCTGTCTCTCACCTTCTACCAAAAAAGGGGGGGAAGGGTATGAGAGATAGCATAATGGCTCTGCAAAATACTTTCATCCCTGAGGCTCTGACTGTTACAGGTTCAGTCCCCACCACCATCATAAGCCAGAGCTGAGCAGTGCACTGGTTTAAAAAAGAAGAAGAAGGTGGTCCAGGAGGTGGTGCAGTGGATAAAGTGGACTCTCATGCATGAGGTCCTGAGTTCGATCCCTGGCTGCACAAGTGACAGAGTGATGTCTGGTTCTGTCTCTCTCTTCCTATCCCTCTCATTGATAAATAAATAAAATATAAAAAAAAGAAGAAGAAGAAAATGAAGAGGAGATAAGCCATTGGGAACAGAGGAGCCATGCAGGCATAAAACCCCCAGAGATAACTGTGGTGGGGAAATATATATATACATATATATTTAATTCTTATCAATTAATAAAAGGGAGAGAGTGAGAGAAAGCCAGAGCATCACTCTGGCACATGTGATGGCAGGGATCAAACTCAGGACCTTGTGCTTGGAAATTCAATGCTTACCCACTGCACACCCTTTGGGGCTGCCAATTTCCAAAGTTTGCCTTTTACTCACCCATTATAAGTGAACAGAGCCCACACCTAGAGCCAGAGCCACAGAGGGAGCTATAGAGCAGATTGTAGACCCCCATTCCACTGGCCTGCCTTTTCTCCCTCCTCAGGGATCCAGGTCAGAACCTCAAATCTAAGCTCTAGCTCCCACAGAGAAGCCCCTCCCCCAGCCCTCCAGGGGGCCCGCAGCTACACCCAAGGCCTTAAGGAGGAGTTATAAATGGCTCTGGCAACAGAACCCAATGCTGTGCCTGGGAGGCTGCCAGAGGATCAGGGAGGTTGAGGGGGGAGGCATTCAGCTCCCAGACCCAGACCTACAGCAAGAAAAGAAGCCCCTTCCATTCCAGGCTCGTGGAATCTGGCCCCCAATCCACAGTTCCTAGGAGAGAGGGCTCCCACAGGCCCAAAATCTAGCCTCAGGTGGCACTGGGAGTCAGCAGAGACAAGCAGCTCAGGGCCAGGCCCAGCAAGCACCACCCTGGTCCATCCCCTTGGTGGCCAGTTCCCAACTTCACCCACCAAAGTTCAGCCCTCTTCCTCCTCCCAGGCTGGGCCCTTCCTTCCCAGCTTCCTCTAGGAATGTGGCTACTTGGTGCTCCAGGCACCCCCAAGTCCCAAGCAGCCCCCCACAAAAAGCTAAGTGGCACTCACAGTGGCCTGCATGACAATACAGGCACCCAGAGAATTCCAGAGCAGCCCTGCGGGAGCTGGAGCCCAAAGAAGTATAGCTTCAGGGCCAGGCCTCAGCTGGCCTCTCTAGCCGGCTTCTGTGCTCAGCACAAGAGATCATGTTGTGATTACAAAAGGCTCCTCTGGGCTTCCAGCCAGGAACACCAAGCCACCGCCCCCACCATCCACTCCCAGAGGGCGAGGGCCCAGCCACCCGATGGCCCAGCCCAGTGCCTCTCTCTGCCTGGCCCCTGGCAGCTGGACACAAGGCTGAGCACCCATCCAACCCAGGTAGGCCCAGCTCATCTCCCTTAGGCCCTGTGTCCTCACAGAAGCCAGCCCTCTCCACCTTGTCCCTCCCACTGGAGAGAAGGGCCTACTGTTAGGCTGGGCCCTTTGGGGGTGGGGGGGTTGGTCTGAGTGCCCTCAGCTCAAGAAGGGCCTATCTCACCAATGCTGGTTTTAGTGACTCACAGATTCCTTGGGTCACCTGGTCAGGACCACATACCTATAGCAGTCTGTCATTTATTCTTTTTGCTGGACCTTATTTTCCACAAAATTTGAAGAGCAGTCACTCCCGGGAGCTCGAGTTGTTTATCTATAGTCCCCAACACACTACTGGGCCTTCCCTGGCCTGGGTTACCATGCCTCAAACTAACCAGAAGCCCCCTAGCTTGAACCCTGCTACCCAGCTCCCTGCTGTGAGGAAGGAAATGACCTTCCTCAGCAGAGCCTCTCTCCCTCCATATTTCCATGGGGGGAGACCCAGGTATGTTCTCTGCCCTGAGAGTCTGCAAAGTGTCCCTGGCTCCCACCTTCAACACCTCTGGGACCTGTGGAGGGGGTCTCTCTGTAGCAGATGCATGTAGAAGCTATCTGACTCAGTGATGTAAAAGGCAGTAGCCTTGAAATTCCCTTTTTATGCAGTTGTTTGTTAAGTGCTTTTAGTATGAGTTGCTTGTAGTATGAGGTGTAAAATTCCTTGCCCCTTCCCCCTTGAATAAGCAGGACCTAATCAGTTAAGGCCACCCATTGTTCAAAGGACCCTGCCTGAGGACAAGCCTTATCAGGACCTCATCAGTGAAGGCCACCCATTGTTCGAAGGACCCTACATGGGGACAAGCCTTATCAGGACCTTTGAACTGACTTTGTGGTGTGCTGTCTACCTGATGGGTGGTCATAGCCGATGGCAGGAGGATGTGCCTGGTTGAATTCTATTGGTTGTGTGATCTTACTATATTTGAAACTAGCCCGCGCTTTGCTTTGAATGGATCATGCTTTTGCTAAGTTTGAAATGATTGGATCTTGTGTTTGCTATAGCCTGTTATTGGATGTAGGTTGATAAGGTGATGTGCTCCCCCTCCCTGAGTGTAGTCTGAATTCCTATAAATTGTATTGTTTGAGCCCTGTTCGGGGCCGAGCTTGGTAGACTAACACCAGTCACCATCTCGGCCCGGATTGCAATTCGTCAATAAACATCTTTGCTTCCTTACAGTGGATGGTGGTTTGATTTATGCTCGCTAACAAGTGATTCCAGGACCTCCTGGCTTTGAAGACTCACCCCCCTGCCCTGATGCACCTGACCTCAGTCTCCCCAGCCTTACACCACAGATTGTCCTCCTCTGTCTCCAGAACAAAAAGCCTGCTGCCCCCTCTCTCCTCCACACCTCTGATCCCTCTGGAAGTACTCCCCAATCCACTCCACCGTGCTAGTCCCTTTCCTAGCTAGGTTAACACCAGCACCAGCACCTGCCACCACTCTCTCTCTCTATTATCCTGGTGACCTCACTCTGCTGGAAATGTCAGCATGCTCTGCCTTTCCTGCCAGATACTCCCACTGAATCATAGCCCTGCCTTCCCAGAACTAGTGACAATAAAGCAGAAACACACACACACACACACACGCGCACGCGCACACACACGCGCACACACGCACGCACACTCAATCTCCTACCCCACCCTGTGCTGCCCCACGCAGACTGCAGAGTTCTAGCCCAGCATCTAAACAAGGCTCCACCCCACCAGGCAGCACCAAGCTCACAGAGCCTGCCCTGCTCTGCAGGGTGTTGCCCTGAGGCCCCCAATCCTGGGAGGGGAACTGCAGCTGTCACTTCCTGTGTTCCAGTCGCCTCTGGAATCCATGGACCAGACCAACTCTGGCGACTAGGGGGTGCTGATAGGCAGCTGGGGGGGAGAAGCAAAGTATGTGGGTGCTGGGACTGCTGAAGGCAAAGGAGGTGGGTAGAAATCCAGCTCTTCTGGTGGCCCACGAGGTGGCACACTGGACAGAATGTTGAGTTCTCAAATAAGAGTCCTGGTATCAAATATACCAGAGTTATACTGTTTCTCTCTCCTCCTCCTCTCTAATGAATACATGCATATTTTTAATTGTCTTACCCTGCTTTATTTATTTTTCTCCATTTTTAAAATTTATTATTAGTAGTGAGTTCCAAGGGATTAATAGTGAGTTAAATTTGTGATTAATAGTGAGTTACAAGTTACAAGGTGGTGTACCTGGTTGAGCTCATATTACAATACACAAGGACTGGGGCTTCAAGCCCCCAGTCCCCACCTGCAGAGGGAAGGCTTTGCAAGTGGTGAAGCAGTGCTGCAGGTGTTTCTCTGTCTCTTTCCCTCTATATCTCCTCTCAATTTCTGTCTCTATCCAATAAATAAATAAAGATAATACCAAAAAATTAAAAAACAGATAGTGAGTTACAATATTTTAAGATTACAATATTCTACATCACACCAAAAGTTCTGTGTCCCCACTTCCCAAAGATAACCACCATAAACAGAAGTATATTTTTAAAAACAAAGAAAGAAATGAAGGAAGGAAGGAACTCAGCCCCTGTGTAAAGGAGAGGTTATTTTTTTTTGAAGGGTCTGCAGGTAAAGCACCCCCCCTTCAAAAAATCTAACTGAAGCTCCCCCACCCCCAGGATCAACCAACACTCAGCCCTGGTGACCCCTGCATTCTCTGCCTTGTGGAGGACCCATGGCCCATCTGTCTATCACTATGATGGACAGAAGATCTGCTGTAGGAGTAGTGTGCCAAGTGACCCAGGCCTCCATGTTATCTCTCTGTCCTTTGTACTGCAGAATGTCCTCTGAGTGAGACAAAAGGTTCTAAAGCCTGGGGATACATCCTAAGGAACCCAACACACCCATCTGGAAAGATCTGTGTACACATATGTTCTTAGCAGCACAATTTTTCATAGCCAAAACCTGGAAGCAACCCAGGTGTTCAACAACAGATGAGTGGCTGAGCAAGTTGTATATATACACTATGGAATACTACTCAGCTATAAAAAATGGTAACTTCACCATTTTCAGCCGATCTCGGATGGACCTTGAAAAATTCATGTTAAGTGAAATAAGTCAGAAACAGAAGGATGAATATGGGATGATCTCGCTCTCAGGCAGAAGTTGAAAAACAAGATCGGAAGAGAAAACACAAGTAGAACCTGAACTGGAATTGGCATATTGCACCAAAGTAAAAGACTCTGGGGTGGGTGGGTGGGGAGAATACAGATCCAAGAAGGATGACAGAGGACCTAATGGGGGTTGTATTGTTATATGGAAAACTGGGAAATGTTATACATGTACAAACTATTGTATTTACTGTTGAATGTAAAATATTAATTCCCAATAAAGAAATAAAATAAAGTAAAATTAAATTAAATTAAAAAGGTTCTAAAGCTTCCTGAGCTAAAAAAAAAAAAAAAAAAAAAACTTCATGTAGAGGCAGAATGGTCAAACCTGAGGGTCTCCAGTCAGCTCTTATTGTGCTTATTCTGTTTTACCACTAGGGGGCGATAGGATTGCAAAAACCTGGATGGTGGGGGCTCTTTAGAATTCCCAGCCCTGCTCCCCCAAGTCTCTGAAGCTGCCATCTGCCAATTCCAGTAGAATAAAGAAAACATTTATACTTTAGAGTTCAACACTTTGTCCACTGCACCAGCTCTCAGGCCTAAGTGACTTGTCTTATTGAGAAGGAGGCAGAGAGAAGCACTATGTGCCTGCCCCATTACCTTCCTCCTCCATCCAGAGCAAAGCTGTTTCCACTGACACTTCACCTGTGTCTCCTCCCTTACCCTTGCCTTGACATGGCATCAACCCTCTGTCTCAGCATCTAGGCTTTGGGTTCCAGTCAACCTGTCTCTCCCCTGACTAAGCCCAGGTATTCTCAGTAGCCAGCCACTTGGCCTACAAGCCCACACTCCTGGGTAGACTGTGTTTGGAACATGTTTGTGGACTGGAATCTGCAGACTGGAACCAATTCAAGAACATGTGGCTAAAGAGAAAGGGACAGGGACACCCACACCCACAGCCATAGGGAGACTTCTTAGGCCCACACTGGGACAGAAACACAGATCTGACTGAGGCCCTGCCTATGGCTTGTCTAGAATGGCTGTCCCACCCAGGACTGGAGACCAAAATGTAACCCTAACCCAGAGGTATTGAGACAAAGCTTCCTGAGGCTAGGCCAGGGCCAGATCAATTCAGGAACTTCCCTGAAGGGTAGCTTGAAGGAAGTGAGCAAGACTGGGTGACAGGGTAGGAGTGAGGGACAGGCCACCCACCAGAGGTGAAGGGGGTTCACCAGCAAGTGGCCAGGCTGGTAGAATGCAAACCAGACTTGACACAGTAGTGAGGTGGGCAGGGAGGTTGGGGGTCAGTTTTTCACTACCCTCTCCCTCACTTCCTCTCTCAAGGGTGAAGAGTAGTTGGGGTTACACCCTCAGGGTAGGGAACAGGTCCAGCACCTTTGGGGGGGTGGGGGTAGAGAGATGGACTGATGGTTTGGTGACAAGCAGAAAAGACCTTAGGAATAGTTAAAGGGGTGAGGAGGAACCCCTCAGAGCATCAGCAGCCTAAGACAGTAGGCTTTACTACTCTAGGTTGACCTTTTCAGAGAGGGGGCTTTAGGGCCATGCCCAGGCCACCATAGTCTTCAGAGGGGACAAAAAACAGCTGGAAGTGGGGAGTAGATAATGGTCCTTGATGAGCTAGGATTGACCATGGTTTAGTTTGTAAAAGCCTGTGTCCAGAACAGCCCATCATCCCAGGTGACCTGGATGAGCATTCACCCTCAGGGTGTGTCAGTGAAATGTCCAAGCTCTTGCCTGAGTCTTGAGGTGAGTGATGAGGAAGGTACCACCTTGTATACAAGATCATACCTGCCACCTGCAACCTCCGACCTGTGCACTAGCATCTGGTCTTGGGCTTCATGGCCTGTGACTTGGCTGGTTGGCTATTCCCAGCAGCTCTTTAAAAGTCAGAGTCAGACCTGCCTTCAGGTGGGGACTTCCCTGTGGCACCTGTCCTGAGCCACTGGGGTTGCCACTGTTCCCACAGCACCAGCCTGGCCCACAGCCAGGGCAGGTCATGTTGGCTTCCTCCCTCGAAAAGTCACCAAACCAGGTGATGGTGCCCAACTGGTTCACTTCAACCCAACCCAGAGGGCAACCCAGGGGCAGCACTGCTAGTTTTTATGGCAGAAATTGCAGTACATCTGCCTTCTGATCTCCACCACCCTTCTGAAGAACCCCACCCACACCCCAGAAGTTCCCCAGCCTCTCACCCCGAAACGCTTCTGCTTGGTCCCAGACTATTTCTCTTAGCAAGGGGTATGGCTAGGGGCTTGGGTACAAAGGGTGCCTGGGCTGAGTTCTGCCCATCAACATTTCAGAACTAGCTTAGGTAGAACGCAGGCACCAGACTGTTATAAACTGACTTTCTGCACCCACATTGCAAGGAGGGCCTCAGCTCCCCAGGCTGCCTCACTGTCCAGTTCCCGCATCTACCCCTCAGCACAGGCCTCTCTCCTCTGCCCAAGGCCCACTGTGACCCAGACCCTGAGCTCAGACCAACTCCAGAGTTGGCAAGAATAGAGCATGGGGCTGGGCAGCAGTGCACCCAGTAGAACACAACATTACCAATTCAAACCACTCTTGGCAGGTGGGCAGCAGCTTCAAGAGATGTGGAACACAAAACAAAAAGGGAGAAGACCCAAATAAATTGGATTGTAAATGAAAGAGGAGTTATCACAACAGACACCAAAGAAATTCAACATATCATGCGAGACCTCTATGAACAACTATATGCCACCAAGCTAGAGAACCTGGAAGAAATGGATGATTTCCTTGATACCTACCAACTTCCAAAATTAAGTAAAGAGGAACTAGATAACATGAACAGGCCCATCACAGCTAATGAAACTGAAACAGTTATCAAAAACCTTCCCAAGAATAAAAGTTCTGGACCAGATGGTTTTACAAATGAATTCTACAAAACCTTCAAAGAAGAACTAATACCACTACTTTTAAAAGTCTTCCAGAAGATTGAAGACACTGGAATACTCCCTGCCAGCTTCTATGAAGCCAACATCACTCTGATACCAAAAGCAGTCAGGGGCACAACCAAAAAAGAAAACTACAAACCAATATCTCTGATGAACATAGATACTAAAATATTCAACAAAATTCTAGCCAACCAGATACAGCAGTATATCAAAAAGATTGTTCATCATGACCAAGTGGGGTTTATCCCAGGCATGCAAGGTTGGTTTAATATACATAAATCAATTAATGTGATCCACCACATCAATAAAAGCAAGACCAAAAACCACATGGTCATATCAATAGATGCAGAGAAAATCTTTCACAAAATACAATATCCCTTTTATGATCAAAACACTACAAAAAATGGGAATAGATGGAAAATTCCTGAAGATAGTGGAGTCTATATATAGCAAACCTATAGACAACATCATACTCAATGGTGAAAAACTGGAAGCATTTCCCTCAGATCAGGTACTAGACAGGGCTGCCCACTATCACCATTATTATTCAACATAGTGTTGGAAGTTGTTGTCATAGCAATCAGGCAGGAGCAAGGAATTAAAGGCATACTGAATGGAAGAGAAGTCAAACTCTCCCTATTTGCAGATGACATGATAATATATTTAGAAAAATCTAAGGAATCCAGCAAGAAGCTTTTGGAAATCATCAGGCAATACAGTAAGGTGTCAGGCTATAAAATTAACATTCAAAAGTCAGTGGTATTCCTCTATGCAAACACTAAGTTAGAAGAAGATGATTCCAGAAATCAATTCCTTTTACTATAACAACAAAAACAATAAAATATCTAGGAATAAACCTAACCAAAGAAGTGAAAGACTTGTATACTGAATATTATGAGTCACTACTTAAGGAAATTGAAAAATACACAAAGAAGTGGAAAGATATTCCATGTTCATGGGTTGGAAGAATTAACATCATCAAAATGAATATACTACCCAGAGCCATATACAAATATAATGCTATACCCATCAAGATCCCAACCACATTTTTTAGGAGAATAGAACACAAAGGTTTATCTGGAACCAGAAAAGACCTAGAATTGACAAAACCATCTTGAGAAGAAAGAACAGAATTGGAGGCATCACACTCCCAGATCTCAAATTGCATTATAGGGCCATTGTCATCAAAACTGCTAGGTACTGGAACATGAATAGACACACTGACCAGTGGAATAGAATTGAGAGCTCCTACACCTATGGACATCTAGTCTTTGACAAAGGTGCCCAGACTATTAAATGGGGAAAGATGAGTCTCTTCAACAAATGGTGCTGGAAAAAATGGGTTGAAACCTGAAGAAGAATGAAACTGAATCACTATATTTCACCAAATACAAAATTAAATTCCAAGTGGATCAAGGACTTGAATGTTAGAACAGAAACTATCAGATACTTAGAGGACAATATTGGGAAAACTCTTTTCTGCATAAATTTTAAAGACATCATCAATGAAATGAATCCAATTACAAAGAAGACTAATACAAGCATAAACCTATGAGACTACATAACATTAAAAAGCTTCTGCACAGAAAAAGAAACCATTACCCAAAACACTAGACCCCTCACAGAATAGGAGAAGATCTTTATATGCCATACATCAGACAAGTGGTTAATAACCAAAATATATAAAAAGCTTGCCAAACTCAACCACAAGAAAACAAATAACCCTATTCAAAAATGGGGAGAAGACATGGACAGAATATTCACCACGGAAAAGATCCAAAAGGCCAAGAAATACATGGAAAAATGCACCAAGTCTTTGATTGCCAGAGAAATGCAAATAAAGACAACAATGAGATATCACTTCACTCCTTCTTCTTCTAGCGTTTGCCCTTCTTCCATAGCCAGTCAACAGCATCAGGTTGAGCCTGATGTAAAGTTTCGAGACCTCCTTTGAATCTGGAGAGGTGGCAGTCGTTGACTATGTGGGTCATAGTCTGTCACAGGGGCAGTTCGGGTCGTCTCTGGCTCCCCAGCGGTGGAACATAGCGGCGCACCGGCCATGGCCTGTTCAATAGCGATTGAGGAGGGCCCAATCATAACGTGCTAGGTCAAAGCCGGGTTGACGCTTGCAGGGGTCTGTGATGAGGTGTTTGTTCTTTACCTCAGCTGACTGCCAACTCTGTTTCCAAGAGTCTGGAACAGAGAAGTTCAGTGTAGGTGTAGGGGACCAGATTGGGTGACGAGACGTCAAGCGTTGGACAGGGTGGGCGAAGATATCCATGTATATTGGCAGGTGCGGTCGAGCGTAGACGTGGGAAATGAACTTAAATGATGCCGCATCCCGACTAATATCTGGCGGGGCGATGTTGCTAAGAACTGGCAGCCATGGAACCGGGGTGGAACGGATGGTTCCAGAAATGATCCTCATGGAGGAATATAATTTGGAATCGACCAAGTGGACATGGGGGTTACGGAACCATACTGGGGCACAGTATTCTGCAGTGGAATAGCATAATGCCAGAGATGATGATCGTAGTGTGGAAGTGCTCGCGCCCCATGAGGAGCTGGCCAGTCTTGCAATGATGTTATTCCTCGTGCCCACCTTTGCTGCAGTTTTTATGAGATGTTTGTGAAATGACAGAGTGCGATCGAGAGTAACGCCAAGATAGACTGGCTGGGCTTCATGCCGGATTCTCGTATCGCCAAGCTGCACATTAAGCTCACGCGAGGCTGAGGCATGGTGTAGATGGAAAACAGATGATACCGTTTTTGCAGTGCTAGGGATTAGTCGCCATTTTTTACAGTAATCAGATATCAGAGACATGTCTTTCGTGAGTGTTTCCTCGAGGATGTCAAACTTGGATGCCTGAGTTGCACAGCAGATGTCATCGGCGTAGATGAATTTCCTTGAAGAAGTTTCTGGAAGGTCATTGATGTAAATATTAAATAGCGTAGGAGCCAGAACAGAGCCCTGGGGGAGGCCACTTGAGACAAGTCTCCATCTGCTAGACTTGTCACCCAAATGCACCCAGAATCTTCTGTTTTGGAGAAGAAACGATATAGTGTTGGCCACCCATGGAGGCAGGCATCTTGAGATCTTGACTAGGAGACCATGGTGCCAGACCGTGTCATAGGCTGCTGTGAGATCAACAAAGACAGCACCCATCTTTAAATTCTTCTGGAATCCATTTTCAATGTAAGTTGAGAGGGCCAGGACTTGTTCGCAGGTAGATCTTCCTGGGCGGAAACCAGCTTGGGCGGGTGATAGGAATTTCTCTGTAAGAGGAGAAATTCATGACAGAAGCAACCTCTCAAGGAGTTTGTAACACACAGAGAGGAGAGAAATTGGTCTATAGCTGGCGGCCAGTGTTGGGTCTTTCTTTGGTTTCAAAACTGCTATTATCTTCGCACGACGCCAAATTTTGGGCATAGATTCGGATTCCAAGATGTGGGACAGGAATGTAGTGAGTCACTTCTTTGCTGTGGGGCCAAGTTAAGAATGAGTTCTGGGGTGATGTTATCACAGCCAGCAGCCATTCCCGGTTTAACCCTCTTCAAAGCGTCTTCCAGTTCAGACAGTGTAAAGGGAGAGAGTTTTGGAGATGGACAAGATAAACGGAAGTGGGATGACCACTCATGGGAAATTTCTCTTTTCCAGACTGGGTCGATGTTAGCACATCCAACTTGAGTTAGGTGACTGGCCACTGAGTTTGGAGATATGGGAGGATGGGAGACGGGAGAGGGTTGGCTACTGGCACCCAGACTATGAAGAAGCTTCCAGGCCTTCCTACTTGAGTGGGTGAAGTTCAGACTTTCCGTGAGTTGTTGCCAGCGGGCTTGGCGTGCTGCATCCAGGGAGGCAATGAGATGGTTGGCCACATCTGGGTCGCCCGACGCATCATACTGCTTTAGTAGTTGCTCGCATTCAGCATCAAGACAAGGCGTATAGTTAGCATGTCTCCCACGAGGAATAGCTTGGGAAGCTGCTTTGAAGATGGCTTGGCGGAAGCGCCTGTAGGAATCTTCAGAGGGGATAGAGTTAATTGGAATTGCAGGAATAGATTTGTTGGTAAGATCACTGAACAGACGCCAGTTTGCTTTCTGAAAGTTCCATCTTAGTTTCTCCGAGCACAGAATCAGTGGGAGCTGGAGACCAATGTGGATGATAGGTGGGCGGTGATGACTGTGTGGGAAGATCTTGAGAACTTGTCTCGTAGCGGGAAAGGCTTGGCCGTTGACTGTGCTAATCCAGCACAGGTCGGGTGACGAGTCTTTATTCCATCTAGTACTGTGAAAAGAGCCTGGCTGTTTGGGATCGTATAATAGGGAGAGGTCATTCGCTGAAGCCCAGTCGGCTAAGATAGAGCCGTCAGCATGAGTGGAGGAATATCCCCAGTCTTGGTGATGACTATTAAAGTCTCCAACATAAACGGCTGGGTGATTCGGGCTAGGCAGGACCTCATTATCCCATGAAGCACTGGGAGGCTTATATACGTTGACGAGCTGGAGTCGTAGAAGGTCGAAGAGGCCGTATGGTAAACGTCTGCAAGATATGATTTAGCGTAGATGGCTCGGCCATGTTTAGGATGGAGATTATAGCATATTAAATCGAATCCATTGATGGTGAATCAAGGAGCTTCATCGACTGCTATATGTGTTTCTTGTAGGCAAATAACATCTGCCTGATGCTGTATCGCCAATTGACCAATAAGAATGCGTTTGGCAAAGGACAGCCCCTCAACATTAAGTTGGAGGACTCGAAGAGCAGGACCAACAGCTTGAAAGCTGTCAGGAGCTGCTTGTTGCTGGCTTTGAAAGTGACTGGGATCCATGTGGATTCAGTCGGCTAGGAAGGATCGTCAGTTTCCCCAATGAATGGGTACTCACGGGATGCACCACGGGAAGGTCGATCCAATGCATCCCAGCAACCCCCCTGCAGGTGGGGAGCCAGGGGCTTGAACGGGGATTCTTACGCCACCGGTCCTTGCGCTTTGCACCATGTGTGCTTAACCTGCTGCACTACCGCCCAACTGTCACGCCCCACTCAACTCCAGAACGATGGGTCTGACAGGGTCAGCACCCAGGAAAACTCTCTTCAAGGAAGAAGAATTCTGGGAGTGGGTCTTGACATTCTGAGCAGATCTAAATTGAAAACTCTGATTATTGTTTTCATTATGTACATTATGTACATTATGCCTCGGCCTCGCGTGAGCTTAATGTGCAGCTTGACGATATGAGAATCTGGCATGAAGCCCAGCCAGTCTATTTTGGCGTTACTCTCAATCACACCCTGTCATTTCATGAACATCTCATAAAAACTGCAGCAAAGGTGGGCGCGAGGAATCACATCATTGCAAGACTGGCCAGCTCCTCATGGGGTGCGAGCGCTTCCACACTACGATCATCATCTCTGGCATTATGCTATTCCACTGCAGAATACTGTGCCCCAGCATGGTTCCGTAACTATGACCCACATAGTCAACGACTGCCACCTCTCCAGATTCAAAGGAGGTCTCAAAACTTTACATCAGGCTCAACCTGACGCTGTTGACTGGCTACGGAAGAAGGGCAAACGCTAGAAGAAGAAGAAGGGGGGTTGCTTCACAGGTGGTGAAGCAGGTCTGCAGGTGTCTGTCTTTCTCTCCCCTCCTCTCTCGATTTCTCTCTGTCCTATCCAACAACAACAGCAATAGCAACAATAACAATAATAACAGCAACAAGGGCAACAAAATGGGAAAAATGGCCTCCAAGATCAGTAGATTCATAGTGCAGGCATTGAGCCCCAGCAATAACCCTGGAGGCAAAAAATAATAATAAAGAAAGAGAAAGAAAAAGAAAGAGAGAAAGAAAGAAAAGGAGGGATCAAGTGGTGGCACACTTTGTAGAGTGCACACATTATCATAACAGAGAACCCAAGTTCAAGATCTGGTCCCCACTTACAGGGGGAAAGATTCAAAAGCAGTGGAGTAGTGTTATAAGTGTCTCTTTCTCTGTATCCCCCTTCCCTCTCACTTTCTCTGTCAAGAAGGAAGGAAGGAAGGAAGGAAGGAAGGAAGGAAGGAAGGAAGGAAAGCAGCGAAAGACACCTGCAGCACTTTACCATTAATAAAGCTTCCCCCCTGCAGGTAGTGACCAGGGGCTTGAAACTGAATGCTTGTTCATGATGATGTATGTAGTCAGGTGCTTCACTGCTTGACCCTTAAGTTCTCATACACCATTTTTAAAGTTTAAGAAACATGTTCATCAGCTCAGGAGATGTACAGCAGCTGGAGTGCTGAACTCTCAAGCATAAGGTCCTGAGTTCAATCTCTGACATTACATGTACCAGAGTAATACTCTGAATCTTCTTGCTTTCCTTCTCCTTCCTCTCGCTCATTAATAAATTGAGAAGTCTGTTAGGGTGGGGTAGATAGCATAATGGTTATGCAAAAAGACTGTCATGCCTGAGGTTCCAAAGTCCCAGGTTCAATCACCCTCACCACCACAAGCCAGAGCTAAGCAGTGCTCTGGTTTAAAAAAAAAAAAGAAAGAAAGAAAGAAATCCAGAAAGAGATAGAAGTCTATTTTAGAAAGAAAGGGAAAAAGAGAGATATATGTGCTTACACAGTCTTCATCTCATTGGTGCCTTAACCTCAGGGATTAAATAAATAGGTACTTATCCACTGGGGGAGGCCCAGGGAAGTTAAGGGACGTGCTTGAGGAGAGGATGTGAAAATGGGGGTGAGGCTGGAGTCCAGAACTTGGTGCTTGAATTCTCTTGGGCTTCAGGAAATCTCACTGAATAGATAACTCTCACCAGTGGAATACCCAGGATCACTCAGATTGGCTACCACAGAATAAGCCCACTACACCCACAGCTGGGTAGGCAGGATAGACCAATCCAAGTGGATTTCTTGTAGGAAGAGTGTGGAAGTCAGATCAGAGATTTTTTCAGGAGACATGAACAAAAGCTAAGAGCTGCGGCCAGAAGGCCATCATAAGCAAAAGTGTGTTGACACAGAGACTTGCTGAGATCAGTGAAACAGGGGTGGGAATAGGCAGTGAAATAGTTGGCTTGGATAGCTCACTGCTTTGCCATGTGCTGGACGCAGGTCCCATCCTAGCCGCCGCCACATTGAAGGCAGCTTCAGTACTATGGACTCTTTCACTCTCTCCTTCCCTATCAGAAAAAATTGGGGGGATGTGTTTGTACCAAAACAAAGGACTCTGGGAAAGGAGGAGAAGGAAGGGGGAATGAAAAGAGTGTTGAGGTCCTGGTGCATGATGGTGGGTCAACAGCCATGTTGGGGGGGAGAGTGTTCTGCAGACACCATCATGGGGAGATGAGAAATTGTACCCATGTGTCAATAACTCTACCATAAACCACTAACCCCTCCAATAAAGTAGTAAGAACAGACAAATAAATATAAACAATTTTATTTAAAAAGAGTATAAAAACAATGGGACTGAAAGAGGGAGTTGTGGAAAGACTGGGTGGTCCTTCAGGAGAGGGACAAGAGCCAGGGTTACCACTGCAAAGGATGTCCCTCAGTGGCATGGACCAGAGATAAAACTCCACAACTCCCAGTGCCTTATCATGCCTGGGGGGACAAGGGGACTCAGCCCCCTCTTGTGCAGACAGAGGCACATAAGAAAACATTGTCCTGACATTCAGTGTCTTTCCAGGGATGAGGGGGTACATGATGGAATCATGGAGGAACTTTGTTAGAGCTGGAGAGGGGACACAAAATCAGTACCAGGGAAAAGCACAGGGAAAAGTACAGGCAGAACCCAAGGACTGGGCCAGGTAAATAACTCACTTGGTTAGTGTTCTTTGCCATGTGCAAACCCTTGAGTTGGAGAAAAGCCCCCACCACACTGAAGGAAGTTTTGGTGCTATAGTCTCTCCATTCCCTCTCTTTGCCTCTCTGTCTCTATCTAAGGGGGGAAAAAGGGACATAAGGACTCAGCCACTGCTCGCCTCCCTTTCGTCCCCACCATCCCAGGCTGGGAAGATCCCCTTCCTTCTCAGCTTCCAGGCCTACAGTCTCAGTCTTAGACTCTGTGGAGCAGCCAGCACCTGCCCCAAATGCAGTAAAGAACAGGCTGGGGACCCAGCACCATGGTTTCCCCACCCCCTCTTCCACAGTGGGCTGCAGGACTCCTGTTCCATCTGTCTCTCTCATTCCCCATTTCCACATCCCACTCCACATCCAGCCTCTCCCCTGCTGCTTCCCCACCTGTTTCCAACTTCTCAGCTTTTCTGACCATGCCCACAGCCACTCTGGGGGGTTGGCTCCTTCCCTACCACAACCACACTACAGGCCCCATGGCCTCCTCTCCTCACCCTTCTCCCTACCACAACCTATCACCAGCAGGCTCAGCTCCTGCAGCTGACAATAAGGATGATGGGATGATGGAGGCAGGGACACACAAACACACACACACACACACACAGAGACAGGGAGAGAAAGAGTTCCAGGCATCCATCACAGAAGCTGCTTGGGCTTAAGCCCCCAGCCCTGGACCTGCCTTGATCCCAAAAAGGTGAACCTAACCATGAAGCAGCATTAAAAACAAATGTGTGGATCTTTTCGATTCGACTTCCGGAGGCGGAACTACGAGCAGCAGATCGCTTTCTCTCCTCTCCTCTCCTCTCCTCTCCTCTCCTCTCCTCTCCTCTCCTCTCCTCTCCTCTCCCGGATCAACTAGGAATACCAAAGGAGACCACCCGGACCGAAACAAGACAGGACTAGAATGACCACAGGAACCCAGTAAATCACCCGTGAGTACAAACACACGTGGCTGGTGACAGAGAGGAGAGAGGGGCCTAAGGAGAGATTAAGTGACTGCTAACAGTTCAACAGTTTATCAGTGGAGACACCACCTCCAGTCTGCTCCACCAACAAGGGGACAGCTGAAGGGAGAAAAGGACTCCCCAGAGACTCACCAAGTGCAACTCTGAGTCTCCATTGCTACTACCCTCAGAATCTGGAGCAGCAACAGGGAGGGACACCAGGGGACAGAGATCTAACCGGGAAACTCAGGAGAAGACCTATACCTCGGTGGCATAGCTGAGGGGCTGTGAAAGTCTCTTTGCATAACCACTGGATTATCTCTGCCACACCCTGCTTTATCTCTTGGTCAGGAGTCAGTGATTAAGCTAAGAAGCCTATTGATAGTTTAAAAGCCCTCAGGCTCCCATAGCCTACAGGGAAGAAAAAAAAGAGGCTTTTACACCACTGAGCTCCAACTCAGGGATTGAAAAAACTGTTAACTTCCACCATGGTAAACCCTTTAATTAAATTACTTAGACACAAGTCAATCCAGGCAATAGTGATCACTAATTTGAAAAGTACTGATAAAGTGAACTCATAACATAATATATAAAATGGTTAAAACAACAAGAAAAAATATTGGAGACTCGAAGCAGGACAAGAGTCCAGCTAAAAGTCCTCCAGAGGGTGAAGCACAAAACAATGAGTTCAACATCCAAACATTAGCTAAGGAAATAATAACAGGAGTGAGTAAAGAATTTGAAAAAATTGTAATCAGAAATGCAGGAACAACAAATGAGAATATGGAAGAAAATTCTAATAATCTCATGGTTATTAGAGAGCTGAAAGCTGAAATCGCTGAGCTAAGAAGGCAACTAGCTGAACAAGCTAAAACAGTATCAGAGCAGGGCAACAAAATAGATGAACTCCAGAAAGCAGTAGAGGGCAGAGAGAATAGAATCTATGAGGCTGAAGACAGAATTAGCAAGATTGAGGATGAATTAGAGACAACTAAAAAAGAAGTAAGAGATCTCAAAAAGAGATTAAGAGATGCTGAAAACAACAACAGGGTCCTATGGGATGACTTCAAAAGAAACAATATACGCATTATTGGCATACCAGAGGAAGAAAGAGAAGGAGAGGAAGAAAGCATTTTCCAGGCCATAATAGCTGAAAATTTCTCTAGTCTAGACAACACCAAAGACATAAAGATTCAAGAAGCTCAGAGGGTCCCAAACAGAATTAACCCAGACCTAAAGACACCAAGACATGTCATACTTAGAATGGAAAGGAATAAGGATAAAGAAAGGATCCTCAAGGCTGCAAGAGAAAACAAAGAGTCACCTACAAAGGAAAACCCATAAGATTAGCAGCAGACTTCTCCATACAAACACTACAGGCCAGAAAAGAATGGCAAGATATCTATCAAGTGCTCAAAGAGAAAGGCTTTCAGCCAAGAATACTATATCCTGCTAGACTGTCATTCAGACTAGATGGAAGCATCAAAACCTTCTCAGACAAGCAACAGTTGAAGGAAGCAACCATCACCAAGCCTGCCCTGAAAGAACTTCTGAAAGGTCTCCTATAAACAATCAGACCACCACAAATAGGACATATATCAAAACACTCTAAAACTCTACAAGAATGGCATTAAAATATCTTCAATCTTTGATATTAATAAATGTCAATGGCCTGAATTCACCTATTAAAAGACACAGAGTAGGAAGATGGATCAGAAAACACAACCCAACAATATGTTGTCTACAGGAAACTCACCTAACTCAACAAGACAAACACAGACTTAAAGTGAAAGGATGCAAAACTATCATACAAGCCAATGAACCACAAAAAAGGGCAGGAACAGCTATTCTCATATCTGACATGATAGACTTTAAAATAGATAAGATTAAAAAAGATAGGAATGGACACTACTTAATGCTCAGAGGATCAGTCAATCAAGAGGACTTAACAATTATTAATATCTATGCACCCAATGAGAAGCCATCTAAATACATCAAACTTCTACTGAAAGAGCTACAGCAATATATTAACAGTAACACAATCATAGTAGGGGACTTCAACACCCCACTCTCAACTTGACAGATCATTCAGGAAAAAAATCAGTAAAGACATAAGGGAGCTAAATGAAGAGATAGATAAACTAGAACTATTGGACATTTTCAGAGTCATTCATCCCAAGAAACTGGAATACACATTTTACTCAAATCCACATGGATCATTCTCAAGGATAGACCATATGTTAGGCCACAAAGACAGCATCAGCCAATTCAAGAGCACTGAAATCATTCCAAGCATCTTCTCAGACCACAGTGGAATGAAACTAACACTTAGCAATCAACAAAAGATTAGTAACAGTGCCAAAATGTGGAAGCTCAACAGTACACTTCTTAACAACTTCTGGGTCAAAGAGGAAATCAAGGAAGAAATCAAAATGTTTTGAGAGTTCAATGAAAATGAAGACACAAGCTATCAAAATATTTGGGACACAGCTAAAGCAGTCCTAAGAGGGAAGTTCATAGCTATACAAGCACACATTAGGAAACAAGAAAAGGCACAAATAAACAGCCTGATTGCACATCTTAAAGACCTAGAAGAAGAACAACAAAGGAATCGTAAAGCAATGAGAAGGACAGAAATCACTAAAGTTAAGGCAGAAATCAATAACATTGAGAATAGGAAAACCATACAAAAGATCAATGAAAGTAAATGTTGGTTCTTCGAAAGAGTAAACAAAATCGACAAGCCTTTATCCAGACTCACAAAACAAAAAAGGGAGAAGACCCAAATAAATCAGATAGTAAATGAAAGAGGAGATAGCACAACAGACACTGCAGAAATTCAACATATCATGCGAGACTTCTATGAACAACTATATGCCACCAAGCTAGAGAACCTGGAAGAAATGAATGATTTCCTAGATACCTACCAACTTCCAAAACTAAGTAAAGAGGAAGTAGATAACATGAACAGGCCCATCACAGCTAATGAAATTGAAACCGTTATCAAAAATCTTCCCAAAAATAAAAGTCCTGGACCAGATGGTTTTACAAATGAATTCTACAAAACCTTCAAAGAAGAACTAATACCTCTACTTTTAAAAGTCTTCCAGAAGATTGAAGACACTGGAATATTCCCTGCAAGCTTCTATGAAGCCAACATCACCCTGATACCAAAAGCAGTCAGGGGCACAACCAAAAAAGAAAACTACAGACCAATATCTCTGATGAACATAGATGCGAAAATATTGAACAAAATTCTAGCCAACCGGATACAGCAGTATATCAAAAAGATTGTTCATCATGACCAAGTGGGGTTTATCCCAGACATGCAAGGTTGGTTTAATATACGTAAATCAATCAATGTGATCCACCACATCAACAAAAGCAAGACCAAAAACCACATGGTCATATCAATAGATGCAGAGAAAGCCTTTGACAAAATACAACATCCCTTTTTTGATCAAAACACTACAAAAAATGGGAATAGATGGAAAATTCCTCAAGAGAGTGGAGTCTATATATAGCAAACCTACAGTCAACATCATACTCAATGGTGAAAAACTGGAAGCATTTCCCCTCAGATCAGATACTAGACAGGGCTGCCCACTATCACCATTACTATTCAACATAGTGTTGGAAGTTCTTGCCATAGCAATCAGGCAGGAGTAAGGAATTAAAGGCATACAGATTGGAAGAGAAGAAGTCAAACTCTCCTTATTTGCAGATGACATGATAGTATACATGGAAAAACCTAAGGAATCCAACAAGAAGCTTTTGGAAATCATCAGGCAATACAGTAAGGTGTCAGGCTATAAAATTAACATTCAAAAGTCAGTGGCATTCCTCTATGCAAACACTAAGTTAGAAGAAATTGAAATCCAGAAATCAGTTCCTTTTTCTATAGCAACAAAATCAATAAAATATCTAGGAGTAAATCTAACCAAGGAAGTGAAAGACTTGTATACTGAAAATTATGAGTCACTACTCAAAGAAATTGAAAAAGACACAAAGAAGTGGAAAGATATTCCATGTTCATGGGTTGGAAGAATTAACATCATCAAAATGAATATATTACCCAGAGCCATCTACAAATTTAATGCTATCCCCATCAAGATCCCAAGCACATTTTTTAGGAGAATAGAACAAATGCTACAAATGATTATCTGGAACCAGAAAAGACCTAGAATTGCCAAAACAATCTTGAGAAAAAAGAACAGAACCGGAGGCATCACACTCCCAGATCTCAAACTATATTATAGGGCCATTATCATCAAAACTGCTTGGTACTGGAACATGAACAGACACACTGACCAGTGGAATAGAATTGAGAGCCCAGAAATGATGCCCCACGCGTATGGACATCTAATCTTTGACAAAGGGTCCCAGACTATTACATGGGGAAAGCAGAGTCTCTTCAACAAATGGTGTTGGAAACAATGGGTTGAAACATGCAGAAGAATGAAACTGAATCACTGTATTTCACCAAATACAAAAGTAAATTCCAAGTGGATCAAGGACTTGGATGTTAGACCAGAAACTATCAGATACTTAAAGGAAAATATTGGCAGAACTCTTTTCCACATAAATTTTAAAGACATTTTCAATGAAACGAATCCAATTACAAGGAAGACTAAGGCAAGTATAAACCTATGGGACTACATCAAATTAAACAGCTTCTTCACAGCAAAAGAAACCACTACCCAAATCAAGAGACCCCTCACAGAATGGGAGAAGATCTTTACATGCCATACATCAGATAAGAGTTTAATAACCAACATATATAAAGAGCTTGCCAGACTCAACAACAAGACAACAAATAACCCCATCCAAAAATGGGGGGAGGAATTGGACAGAATATTCACCACAGAAGAGATCCAAAAGGCCGAGAAACACATGAAAAAATGCTCCAAGTCTCTGATTGTCAGAGAAATGCAAATCAAGACAACAATGAGATATCACTTCACTCCTGTGAGAATGTCATACATCAGAAAAGGTAACAGCAGCAAATGCTGGAGAGGGTATGTGTGGGGTCAAAGGAACCCTCCTGCACTGCTGGTGGGAATGTCAATTGGTCCAACCTCTGTGGAGAACAGTCTGGAGAACTCTCAGAAGGCTAGAAATGGACCTACCCTATGACCCTGCAATTCCCCTCCTGGGGATATATCCTAAGGAATCCAACACATCCATCCAAAAAGATCTGTGTACACATATGTTCTTGGCAGCACAATTTGTAATAGCCAAAACCTGGAAGCAACCCAGGTGTCCAACAACAGATGAGTGGCTGAGCAAGTTGTGGTATATATACACAATGGAATACTACTCAGCTGTAAAAAATGGTGACTTCACCGTTTTCAGCCGATCTTGGATGGACCTTGAAAAAATCATGTTGAGTGAAATAAGTCAGAAACAGAAGGATGAATATGGGATGATCTCACTCTCAGGCCGAAGTTGAAAAACAAGATTAGAAAAGAAAACACAAGTTGAACCTGAAATGGAATTGGAGTATTACACCAAAGTAAAAGACTCTGGGGTGGGTGGGTGGGTGGGTGGGGAGAAAAAAAAAACAATTGTGTAAGCAAGTGTCTTAGAAGAAACCATGGGCTTTGCTGGCCTAGGCGCAGGATTCAAAGTTCTTCTGTTATATAACCCTAGGCAAATATGCCTCCTCTCCACTCATATCAAACTCTTTAAATTTTATTTCTCTAATTGATCATTTATTTGTTTATTCATGAGATGAGAGAGAGCTAGAGGACCACAGTATCACTTTGGCGCATGTGATGCCAGGGACTGAATTCAGAATCCCTTGATTGAGAATCCAACACCTATCCACTGAGTCATCTTGGAGTAAACCTGGCACCTTGGGAGCCTCAGGCATAAAATTCTTTTTCCCAACCACTATCATCAGGCTCAGGAAGCACTGGCTTCTGGCTAACATTGTTCACATAGCTTTCCACAGGAAAGGATCACGCTCTCCAGCCATGGAGACTCCCCTTCAGGTCATTGCAGGCACCTCCTGGCCATAGTCCAAGCATTCCTGAGTTGTGAGAAGTCACATTCAGGGCCTTTAGGCACCCTTTCCCACATCGCTGTGAAAGCAGAAGAAAAAAAGGGAGAACAGGGAACTTGAGCAGTTTACCCTGTTGACCTGGTACCAGGTGGAAACTGGAAACTTCTTTTCCTGATAAACAGTGTTGTATGCTTTACATTGGGTTCTAGTTCTCCCCCGCCAAGAAAATTGGATCAGTCCAGTTAGTTTTGCGGGCCGCTTGGCCCCGCCCCTAGGAACCCTGCCAGAGTTCCAGGGTTCCAGAGTTCCAGAGTTGGAGAGTTGCAGAGAGAGAGTGCTTGCACCGCGGCAAAGAGGCAGCAGAGTTCTGTTTGGTGATTAGTTTGGTTTAGTTTATGAATCGTTGTTCCTGAATAAAGAAATACAGCTTCCCTGCCCAGCCGTATGTCTCTGGTTGTCTCTGTTACCTGCCCGTGAAGCTAGCCCGGCCAGCTAGAGCCCTATGAATTTTTAACAACAAAACAGTTCCCTAGATGTCAGATTCTGCTTGTAAAAGAGCCCATCTCCCTTCACATCCACTGTGGCACTCAAGAGACCTGCTGGCCTCAGAGTTCTTCAATGGTGAGAAAGGGGCAACTTCTGTGGCAGAACAGTGGATATAATATCAGTCTCTCAAGCATGAGGTCCTGAGTTCAGTCCCTGACATCACATGTGCCAGAATGATGCTCTTGGTCTCTCACACTTACTAATAAATAAAACGTATTTTTAAAGCTGGGGAGACAACCTAATAGTTATGCGAAAGACTTTGTTGCCTGAAGCTTTCAGGTCCCAGGTTCAATCCCTAGCACTACCATAAGCCAGAAGTGAACAGCACAGTGTTCTATCTCTCATTAAAATAAAATAAATGTCAAACAATGTTTTTTTAAAAAGGGGGGAGGAAAATAAGGGGTTGGGGAGATAACATAATGTTTATGTAAAAATACTTTCATACCTGAGACTTTGAGATTCCAGGTTTAACCTCCAGCACCACCATAAGCCAGAACTGAGCAGTGGAAACAAAAGAAGAAAGTGGCCCAATCTCTCAAATCCTCAGTCTCCTGTAAAGTCAAGTGCCAGCATGGAGTACTTCCCTCCTTCTTGCTGGGAGATGATGCCTAGCAAGAAAAATTAGTATGTGGACACTGACCATAAAGCCTGACTCCTGAGAAGCCTGTGGCACCAGTACCAACTGCAAGAAATCTAATGTATTCATTTCTTCATTTACTGATGTCATCACCAGGGCTTCACCATTCCAGGCCATTGAAACAATGACTAAGAGACAGAGTGTGTTTGGGGGTGAGGGGAGGTAGAACTGAAGATTCCCCAAGTGTTGTGGGGTCCAGACTTTAACCTGGATTGTGTATAAGTGTGGTGAGGACTGGGCTCAAACACAGGTCCTATGCATGGCAAAGCAGGCTGCCTTCAAGGTGTTATCTCCCTACCCCTTAATTTTTTAACAAAGTACTGCTCAGTTTATGGTGGCATGGGGGATTGAATGCTGAGCCTTGACATAAAAGTCTGTCACATTACCACTGAGCTATCTTCCTTTATCCCACCCCCTATACACCAGCTGCAGGATCCTTAAAGAGCTGGATCCTCCACTTAATAATAGCCCTTTGGTTAATATCACACCATCTCATCATCTGAGGCCAAAGTTAGGGAGAACCCTTGGATTCCCACACAAATATGATGGGCTTATCTCTCTAATGGATCCTTCTCTGCACCACCACTGGTCACTTCTATCAGGAACGTCATCACAAGCCCTCTTGTGGGCCTTCCTTGCCCTCACCATATAGCAGCTATGGTAAGGACTGCTCTGAAGGGAGGCTGGGGTATCTCACCCTGCCTCTCAGGAAGACTGGTCCTAAAATGAGTGCAGACTACAATATTTCCATCTGTGATCATGAGCTGTGAGCTCAGATCAATATGGACTCAGAGGCTATACAGGCTCTGGTGTTAAATATAAACATACATATGGGCCCTGGGTCAGGTGGATAGAGGCAAATAGTTAATTCTATCCACAGAATATTTTCAAGAATGGGAGCTACTCTCTGTCCTAATCCAACGTTATAGCTCTTTTCTCTACTCTGACACCATTTTCTCAGACAATGTTTTTATCCAACTTCATGCTAGCTATCAAACACAAGCAAAAACTCCCATAGATGTGGGCCCGTATAAACATGCCTAAAATGGACTTCCTAGCTTTCTTCCATCCTAAGATCCCTAATCTTCTCTGTTCCTACTTTTTGGTTCCTGTTCATTAAAGACTTTGTCTCACTTTATTTCCTGCCACCTTCCAAACACTAAGCTGCAGACGCTATCATGATTCCACCTTGACTTCTCTGGGCAGACGAACCCCACCAATGTGTCCTGGAACCTCGCCTCTCCAGAGCTCTAGCCCACTAGGGAAAGATAGAGACAGGCTGGGGGTATGTATGGATCAACCTGCCAACACCCAGGTCCAGTAGAGAAGCAATTACAGAATCCAGAACTCCTATCTTCTGCACCCCAAAAAACAAATTTGATCCATATTCCCAGTGGGAGAGAAGTGATAGGAGGAAGAGGATAAGAGGGCTCTGAACTCCAGCTTCATCAGGTTGCAGAGAAAGAGGATGAAAAGGGGAGCGATATTTCAATGTAGTAATAGGGTTATGTGTGGCTTGGAAGAGAGGACTGGACCTGGAAGAAAAATGGGGCAATTATGTACAAATGTAGACAGATAGCTGTAGACATGATGGTTAAGCCATGTCTGCAGCCTTGGGAGAACCGTGGTGGACTGCAATGGAGGGATCGGAGATTCAGAAATCTGGTGTTGGGAACGGTGTGGAATTGTACCCCTGTTGACAAGTAATTTTGTAAACCAATATTGAATTACTAAAAAATAATAATAATAATAATAATAATAATAATAATAATAATAATAATAATAAATAAAGAGCTGGAGCCTCCAGGGCGGTGCCTTGAGAAGGGTCTGCTCCGCCCACCACAGCCGCGCCCATTGGCTGGGCTCCTCACAGCCTGCTCTGCTGGCTCATGCGCAGAGCTCCCACCACTTCAGCACCAGGGCCCGGACAGCGGTGCCGCCCACGGGCATGGACAACACCCGCAGCAGCGGCGGGCCGGCTCCCAGCCAGGGTAGGGAAGGAGAGCAGAGGCCGGAGAGGGAGCCTTCGGCCCCAGACAGGAGCTCTCCAGACAGGTAAGGCGAACCGCCCGGCAGACCCAGCTCCTAGACCCTCCCAGCACCCTCAGCCAGGGCGCCCCAGGAGCAGCCCAGTCTCCCCATTCATTCTCAGCTCCTCCCTGGGCCCTCCGGGGCTGCGCGCTCTGGGCTCTCCGGCCACGCCCCATGCTGCCCCCAGGGTGCTTCTCCAGCAGCGCCCTGGCACCTTCGACCATCCCACCCACTGCTCCCCCCCCAAGGCCCTTGTCCCACCCCGCCCCGCCCTCCAGGGAGTCTTACAGGTTGGGCGGCGACCTGCTTCCAGGCCCCCTCTACCCTTCCCAAAACCCTGATCTTGCAGCGAACCTCGAGGGGTCCCAGCCTCTCCACGTGCCCCGGGGTGCTCCTCCTGAGCGCGTGCCCTGGGGTGGAGTGGACAAGCCTAGAGCAGCCACGTAGAAACTGCCTTTGTCCAGCCCGTCGCCTGACTGCCTCCTGGGGCGCACATGTGGGCTCAGTGTCCCCACTTGTGGCAACCACCTGCCACCTGCGCCATCTGGGAATGTCCGGTATACAGGCTGGACAGGACGGGACAGGACAGGACAGGACAGGACAGGAGGAACACCTTCCTGCTGAAAGCCAGCGCTCTCTCTCTCTCCACTGTGGGGGGAGGGGGGAATAGCGCAGCTAGGTAGCTGCAATATGGCGCAATTCCTGTGCCCTGCCTGGCTCACCACCTCTAGATTCCCTCCCCTGACATGATAAAGCCCTGTTTACCCCTGCTTGGACTGAAGAAGTGGTGGGGGCAGGGTGGACACAGTGCTGCAGACTGCCCCTGGTTAAAGGCCAAGGCATGGGAGAAGTCCCCACAAGTGGAAAAGCCTATTTCCTTCCCTTTATGATGAACTCATGAGAGCCATCTTTCAATCTGAAAGGGACTGAGCTTTCTTCAAAGGGCTGAGACAAAGAAGAATGTTTTTGCTCTCTGGCCCAGGAAGTGGACACAGCAGGGACAGTAACAGTGACAGGACAGGAAGAAGTCAGAAGCATCCTTAGAAAAGGCTGGAGAGTCAGTTACTGCTTTGTATGTTTTACTTAGGATCATCTCTGCCTGGTCTGCTCACTTTCACCATATGTGGGGGGTTACTCTTAGGCATGGACCACTTGCTCTTTTCCGGGTACACCTGGGTCGCTCTCTGCTCTCTTTCCAGAAGCCCTGGCAAAGGAACTCTGTTCAGTCCAGTCCAAAGAATATAGATAAGCTCTTTCTGAGTTCAGCAGCACTTTGGGAGGTAGACATACCATGAATAAAATAATAAAATAGTACACACACACTGTGTGTGTGTGTGTGTGTGTGTGTGTGTGTGTGTGTGTGTGTGTTAAATTGCCTTTTCACTTTCCTAGTGGCATGAAAGGCCATCTGTTCTGGCCACTCTGTGATCACAAGGCTGTCCATGTGCTGGGAGGTTGGCTGTCCATGTGCTTGGGTTGTGGCTAATACATGTGTAAACTGGTCCCCAAATGAGCCTGTTCCTGAAGCCCTGCCAGTGCTGTCTTTGGCCTCTAATGAAACCTGCATCACCACTTTCCAGTTAGTTGGTTAACAGGCCTACAAGCACCTGCAGGTGGTCCAAGAAGCTACTCATCCCGGGCTGAGCTGAGAAACTGGAACCAAGAGCATGAGAATTAAGGCCCTCCAAGGCCAGGTGGAGCTCTTAGGACCAAGAGGTCTCCAGGGAGCCCTGGGAGGGAAAGGCAGGGAACTGAGTGCACAGCAGTTTGAGAGAGGAATGTTTCAGATCCTGCCACACTGATGCACATAATCAAGAATGGCAAAACTTGAGAACAGCTGACCCTTGGGTCAAGCAGTTCCCCAGTCAAAGCAAATGAATGGGAAACAAACTAGGGGGTTTGGGGGACAAAGCAGGTGGATCACCTGGTAGAGTGTACATGTGATCATTCACAATGACCTGGGTTCAATCCCTGGGTCATCACATGGAAGCATTTGAAGCAGAGGAAGCGTCACAAGAGGTAGAATGGTGCTATAATGTGTCTCCTTCTATCTCTCTTTTTTTTTTAAGATTTACTTATTTATTTATGAGAAAGATAGGTGGAGAGAGAAAGAATCAGATATCACTCTGGTAATGTGCTGCTAGGGATTGAATTCAGACTTCATGCTTGAGATTCCAATGTTTTATTCACTGTGCCACCTCTCAGACCACTGTCTCCTTCTATCTCTGTCTCTCCCCCTCAAAAACAAATAAGTGGGGAGTTGGGCAGTAGCGCATCAGATTAAGCACATGTGGCGTGAAGTGCAAGGACCGCATAAGAATCCCGACTTAGCCCCTGGCTCCCCACCTGCAGGGGAGTTGCTTCACAAGCGGTGAAGCAGGTCTGCCAGGTTTCTATCTTTCTCTCCCCTTCTCTCTCTTTCCCTCCTCTCTACATTTCTCTCTATCTACAACAATGACATCAATAACAACAATAAAAAAACAAGAGCAACAAAAGGGAAAATAAATATGAAAAATAAGTAAATAAGTGAAGCTGGCACTGGCATCTGCCTTGAAGCAGAGCGAGTTTAGGAGTAAGTGAGTTCCTGAGGTCTGGCAGACTGGCTAAGGCAGAGTGCTTCGGTGACACTCCCATAAGAACCCTCTGGAATTCAGGCTTCTTTCAGTGAAAAGAAATTGGTATTATTTCCAAGTGGAAAGCTGGCTTCTAAGATAAGTCCAGTGCTGCCTTCTCAGAACACGGACTACTTGGGGCAGGTAGCCTCCTCACCCTCCTCACCTTCCTGGCCCTGCAAGACAGGCTGTACCCTAAAGAGGACCATCAAGGCAACTGGGTCATCACCATACTTTCAAAATCAGAATCCAATCCAAGCACAGTGTCAGAAAAAAAAAAAGAGAGAGAGAGAGAGAGACGTGTAGAATAAAAATCTCAAAGAAGCGGCCTGGGAAGGGGCACAATGGCTAGAGTGTTAGACTCTCAGGCATGTTGTCTTAAGTTCAATTCCTAGCATTACATGTACCAGAATGAGAGAGGTTCTCCCTCTCTCATAAATAAATAAATAAATAATTTTTAAAAATTTTAAAAGTAGGGGCCAGGCGGTGGCGCACCTGGTTAAGTGCACATGCTGCAGTGCGTAAGGACCTGTGTTCAAGCCCCTGGTCCCCACCTACAAGGGGAAAGCTTCACAAGTGGTGGCAGGGTTGCAGGTGTCTCTGTCTCTCTCCATCTCTATCTCCCCTGCCCCTCAATTTCTCTCTGTCTTTGTCCAATAATAAATAAATAAAGTTAAAAAATCTTAAAAGTAGATATTCACACTTGCATGCATAAGCCCAAGTCACTTGTCCAACTTCCCTTCCACCCACGGTCTAGGCCCTCTCAATCTTTGCTGTTTTGTTTTGTGTGGTTCCATTAACAGGACTCAGGAACTTATTCATGCACTACATTTTCTTTAAAGATAAGAGACACAGGGAGTCGGGCAGTAGCGCAGCGGGTTAAGCGCAGGTGGTGCAAAGCACAAGGACCGCCATAAGGATCCCAGTTCGAACCCCGGCTCCCCACCTGCAGGGGAGTCGCTTCACAGGCAGTGAAGCAGGTCTGCAGGTGTCTGTCTTTCTCTCCCCCCTCTGTCTTCCCCTCCTCTCTCCATTTCTCTCTGTCCTATCCAACAACAACAACAACAATAATAACTACAACAATAAAACAACAAGGGCAACAAAAGGGAATAAATAAAATAAATATTTTATTTTATTTTATTTTATTTAAGAAAGGATTAATTAACAAAAACATAGGGTAGGAGGGGTACAACTCCACACAATTCCCACCGCCCATTCTCTATATCCCACCCCCTCCCCAGTAGCTTTCCCATTCTCTATCCCTCTGGGAGCATGGACCCAGGGTCATTGTGGGATGCAGAAGGTAGAGGGTCTGGCTTCTGTAATTGCTTCCCCGCTGAACATGGGCGTTGACTGGTCGGTCCATACTCAAAATAAATATTTAAAAAAAAAAAAAAGATAAGAGACACCATAGCACTGCTCCACCATCCATGAAGTTCCCACTGTGCTATCCACAGTGCTCCTATGTAGTGCTGGGGCTCATACCCAGGGCCTTGGACATAATGACTTGTCCTTTACCAGTTAAGCTAGTTCCCAGCCCCCATGAGATCTTATTTTCTTTCTTTTCTTTATTCCATAAGATCTTTTTTTGCTGTTGTCACCACTTCAGACTGACTTTTTTTCAACTAGAAAGATAAAGACAGAGATAGATAGTTTTACTGACTGACAGATTTAAAAAAAAAAAACAAAAACACCACAGGGACAGGGGTAGATAACATAATGGTTATGTGAAGAGACTCTCATGCCTGAGCTCTTAAGTCCCAGGTTCAATCCCCTGCACCACCATAAGCCAGAGCTGAGCAATGCTCTCGTCTTTCCCTCTGTATCTTTCCCCTTCTCTCTCTCTCCCCTCTCTCTCCATCTCTCTCAAAAATAAAAATAAATAAAATATTTTTAAAAGAATGTTTAAAAAAAAAGAATAAAAACACCACAGCACCAAAGTTTCCTTCAGTGCAGTAGAGGGTCAGGCTCAAACCTGGTTTGGGCCCATGATAAAACAAGCTCACCTATCGAAGTGAGATATTTTGCTCCTCCCCCCACCACCCATAAGCTGTTTATGCGCTAGGACAGTGATGTCATCAACTGTGGTCATCTGAGGTCTTGCTCTAAAACAACTAGAGTCATATTTTTGTTTTCCTAAAGGTTGGATGGAACTATCTATCAGTGATTGAACAAGATCAAATGTAGCTGAGGTAGCTGTTGAATAATCTAAAGAAAAGTATCATAATTATATATGTAGTGAGATTCTCAAGGTGTGAGAAGAAGTACTAAAATGGAAACAGATTATTGGAGGCCTAAAGGGGTCAGGTCGTAAACATAAATGTACTTTTTTTTTACCATGCAGGTTATTTCTAGGGTTGGTGCCTACAAAACTCCACTGCTCTAGGAGGCCATTATTAATTTTTTAAATCATTTTACTGATTTAGGTTATTTTAATGGTTTACAGTGCAGTTGTTGGGGAATAGCTACAGTTCCTCTTCTCCCTGCAGTAGCTGAATACAGAGCACTCTCAGCTCCAACGTGGGTCCTTTTCCACTATCATGCACCATGACCCCAAGGCCATTATATTTTTTTAAATAGAAAACAAGAGATACTGCGAGGTGAAACACCTACAGCTCCATGCTCATGAAGCTTCTCTCTTGTAGGTAGGGACTGGGACTTGAACCTGGTCCTCGAGTGTGATAATGTGTGCACTCCACTGGCACACATCCCTGTGGCACTGCATGGGGGAAAGGCCAGGAGAGCAAGTGTCTTTACAGGCAAAGCTTATCCACTAGGTAACTCATGTCACAATCATATCAGCTACTTCTTGTACCAAACCCAAGAGGCATGACCCCCACACCCTCACTCTGCATATAACATACTAAGTATAAGATATGTTACCCTAGGGCCCCAGACCTAAAGGGTGACTTAGCCAGGAAGCTGTTCCACACTGCCAGCACCCTCTAATTTAACCTCCACATGAACCCCATTCCCTCCAGCTCACTGTACCTGCTGGGGTGGGGGAGGCGAGGAAGAGCTCCCTGTCCTGTCCAGTTGCTCCATGGCAGTGTCCCCTCACCATCTTCACAGGCATTCTGGTCCACAATCCCTTCAGTGGTGCAAGAGGCAGAACCAGAAGCCAAGGCAGCTAGCCAGAAGCCTGGCTTTTTCTCAGGAGCCATGCCAGCTCAGATGGGCAACTGAACCTAATGGACAGGGGTGAGGAGATAAGGCTGCCCAGCCCAAGGTCCCTCAGCCTCCCACCTCCCCATCCCCTAGTCAGGGCCCTCAGACATTCTTCTCCTTCCTGTATCTGGCAATTCTGTCATTAGAGTGGGGAGTCTGTCTATCTACCACTCACACCCTCCCCCCAGAAATCCAGAGTGAGGTTGAGCTCACTCTTTGAGTGAGACTTCTCAAAGTCTACCCTTGTCCTTTCTATTTATTTTTTAATTATTTTTTTAAATTAACTAACAAGAGAGAAGCATAGAGAGAACCAGAGCATCTTTGGCACATGCTATGTTAGAGACCGAACTCAACCTCAAGCTTGAAAGCCCAGAACCTTATCCACTGTGCCACTTTCCTGGATTGTTTTCTCATAATTCTCAAAGAGAACTGGTTGTTAATTCCTCCCAACAAGTTCCTTGGAGTGGGTCAGGGGTGGAAGGGTGTCCCCCAACTCTCTCCCCTCTGTGCACACCCTCACAAAGCAGGCAGGCCCTCTGCCTTGTGGTTCAAGGGCAGTGGGAAGGCTACAAGGGCTCTGCAAACTCCCCAGGGCCTATTCCCAGCCCTATCCAAGTTGGATTGTCCTCTGTGCTGTCCTCTCTCCCAGTGCACTGTCCTCTCCCTATGTCCAATCTCCTATAGTGCGCTGAGCCTCACCTTTTAAGTTCGTAAAACAAAGGAAATGCTTCCATCATTTCTCTTCTTCTCCTTCTTTTTTTTATTTGTTTAATAAGAAAGGGAGACAGAGAGGGAGAGATAGGAGGTGGCACAGTGAACAAAACATTGGACTCTCAAGCAGGAGGTCCTGAATTCAATCCCCAGCAACACATGTACCAGAGTGATACCTAGTTCTTTCTCTCTCCCTATATTTCTCATTAATAAATAAATAAAATCTTTAAAAAAATTCAGTCCCCAGCAGCACATGTACCAGAGTGATGTTTGGTTCTTTCTCTCTCTCCTCCTATCATTTCTCATGAATAAATAAATAAAGTATAAAAGAGAGACAGAGCCCACATGTAAAAGCATACTGGACACATCTAGAAGCAGTTGATGATGGCTCCTGAGAGCAGGAACAGATGAATAAAGAAACAGTGGACCCAAGAGGTAGACTAGGGGTGCAGATGTGAGCTCCCATATACATCTACCCTGGGACTTCTTATTTATTTATTTTCCCTTTTGTTGCCCTTGTTTTTTATTGTTGTTGTTGTTGTTATTGATGTTGGATAGGACAAAGAGAAATGAAGAGAGATGGGAAAGACAGAGAGGGAGAGAAGAAGACAGACACCTACAGACCTGCTTCACCTCCTGTGAAGTGGCTCCCCTGAAGGTGGGGAGCTGGGGGCTCGAACTGGGATCCTTATGCCTGTCCTTGCACTTTGTGCCACGTGCACTTAACTCACTGCACTACCGCCCAACTCCCCTACCCTGGAATTCTAATGAAGCCTCCCCAAGGTTCCCACTCCTTGTTCTGCCTTATTGAGCAGTGCTAGTGTGACAGCTACCCCCACTTCATCTCCCCTGTGTCCTCTCTCCCCAGGCCCCCCAGCAAGGCTGTGGCCCCACAGGCCAGCCTGGACAGGAATGGTTCCCTCCACAGCAATGGTGAAGAGCCATGCAGTGCCACGGGGACCCCACCAGCAGCCAACACCTTCCAGTCTGTGGGTGTGTCCAGCCCCTTGGCCCCTGTCCACTTCACCTATCCCCGAGCACCACATGAATACCGAGGGGGCAGTTCCTTGCCAGGGCTGGGGGACCGGGCAGCTCTCTGCTCCCACAGCTCCAGCATCAGCCCCTCCCCAGTCCCCTCACAACGCGATGGAGCCTGGAAGTCGCCAGCTGTGCAACACCATGTGGTCAGCATCAGGTAAGAAGTGCTCCAGCAACCTACCTCTGGAAGATGGGTAGGGCTCAAAGGGGAGCAAGCAGCCAGAGAGGTGGTGCAGTGGCTAGAACACTAGACTTAAAAGCAAGGGAGCATGAGATCCAGAGTTTGATCCACAGCACTGCATGTGTCAAAGTGATACTCTCACTACCGAATACATGCTCTTCCCCTCCCCCAACTTACCCCTCCCCATTGACAAATAGGAAGGAAGGAAGGAAGGAAGGAAGGAAGGAAGGAAGGAAGGAAGGGAACCACTTGGACTAGCAGGTGTCTCGCCCAGCAGAGCTCACATTACCACGAGTGAAGAACCAGGTTCAGGCCCCTGGCACATGGAAGTGCCAGCAGGCATGATGAATCATGAGTGGTTGAGTGCTACTACTGTATGTCCTCTCTCTCACCTTCTATCTAGAGGAAAGAAAAACTGACCAGCAGGGGCAATGGAGCTAGGCAGGCACCAAGCCCCAGCAAAGGCCCTGGTGGCAAAAAAAAAAAAACAGAAAGTGGTACAGTGGACTTGGAAGTGTAAAGTCCTAAGTTTGATCCTTGGCATTGTCATGTTCCAGAGTGATGCTCTGGTGTGCACACTCTCTCATGTTAATAAATTAACCTTACTTTATTTTATGTTATTTTAATGATAGATATATAGAAAAATGATAGAGAGAGAGATAGCGTACATGGCTCAGTTCTTGCTTATAGTGGTGTTGGGGATTGACCCTGGGACCTTGGAGTCTCAGGCATGAAAGTACTTTGCATAACTATTATGCTATCTCCCCAGCTCTTTTTTTTTTTAAGTGAGTTATGCCCAAAACTCTAGACTTCTTGGTTAAGAGGAAGCCCAAGGCACTGCCTGCCTCTGAAGGGTGAGAAAGTATTGGTTCAAGCTTAAAAGTAAAAAAAAAAACAAAAAAAACCTTGACCTAGGAGGTGGAGTGGTGGATAAAGTGTCAGATTCAGACTTTCAAGCATGAAGTTCTGAGTTTGACCCCTGGCATCACATGTGTCAGATACTCTGGTTCTCTCTTGCTCCATCTATCCCTAATATATATATCCAGGATTATTATTGGGATTCTGTGCCTACACTAGGACTTCATTGCTCCCAGGGGCCCTTTTTATCTTTTTTTTTCCTTGACAGAGGGTGAGAGAGACAAAGAAATATATAGAGGATGAGAGAGAGAGAGGAAGAGAGAGAAAGAGGCACCTGCAGCATCACTCCACCACTCATGAAACTTCCCCCTGAAGTTGGGGACCAGGGGTTTAATCTCAGATCTTCTTGCATGGTGGCATATGCACTCAACAGGGTGTGTCACTGTCCAGCCCCTATTAATAAATCTTAAAAAAAAACAAAACAGACAGAGTCTAAGAGAATCAATTCCACCTTCTTCCGATGCCAAACCCATCCCACTCCTGGGGACTCTGACAAGTGTCTCATATTCTCTTTCCCAGGCAGGAACGGGCCTTTCGGGTGCCAAAGAGGTAGGTATGCCCTGCATCCCAAAGTCAAGCACCCTGTCTAGTGGCTGCTCTGCTGGCTCCCTTCACTCCCTGCTGCCACCCCAGCCCCACATCAGGCGGCTTCTTTTCCTCTCCCCAGCTACTCTCAGCTGATCGCCGAGTGGCCAGTGGCCATGCTGCTGCTGTGCCTGGCCGTCATCCTTCTCTGTGGCCTGGCTGGGCTGCTGGGGGGCCTGCTGCCTGACTTCTCCACGCCCTTACTGGTGAGGGGTAGTGGGGAGGGTGGGGGTCAAAACTGAAGTGGCCCAACTGGGAGGGGGTGGTGATGGTGGGCCCATGACCTCTGGAGAGAGGAGGTAGATGGCACAGAGGCAGGCCCAAGAAGGAAAAGTGAAAAGGGCCAAATGGGGCTCCTCCTACTCTTGCCTCTCTGCAGGGGTTCGAGCCTCGGGACACAGACCTTGGGCGAAGACTGATGGTCTGGAGGGCCCTGCAGACCCTCACAGGCCCTGGAAAGCTGTTGACCCTATCCCCAGATCTGGAGCTCAACAGGTAATCAGATCCCATCTCGACACTTATGGAAGAATGGGAAGAATATGGCTTCTTGTGAGGGTCTGGGGTTAAGAGGCTGCTCAGAGGGGTTTACCAGGGCCCCCTGGAACATGAATGCCTCCTCTGAGTGAGCCCACCTCCTGACTTATTTTCCCCCAGGGGCTAGGAAGATAGAATAGTGGTTATGCAAAAAAAAAAAAAAAAAATTAAGCAAAAATGCTTGAGGCACCACAGGTCCCAAGTTCAATCTGCAGCACCACCATAAGTCAGAGTTGAGCAATGTTAAGACAAAACAAAACAAACTATTATCTATTTATTTATTTATTTATTTAGGGGGTGCAGCCAGAGAATTACTCTGGCTCACATTATGGCAGGAATCAAACTTGGGCCTCATCCACTTGGGCCTCATCTTTCCAAGCCCAATGCTTCATCCACTGCACCATGTCCCAGGCCACTCTTTAGAAACAAAATTATCAATGAGAGAGGAGAGCAAGAACAGGAGAATCACTTGGCATAGGTAATGTCAGGGATTGAACTCAGGACCACACTCCTGATAGTCCAACCCCTTACCCACTGTACCATCTCCCAAGCCACTGAGACAGCCTCTTTCTCTACCTTAGTTCAAGCTCTCATGTCCCCCTGAGCCCCACACCCTGGAGCAGTGCCCAAGAGGGGGTGGCCCAGCCCCGGAGAATGGTGGAGCCCCCAGAAGACAGAGGGCAGGAGAGCTTCTTCTGTGGCCCCCCTGGTAAGCCACTGCCTGTGGGGCCTGGTGTGAATAGCAATCCCTGTGCCCCTAGTGAAGCAGCAAGACCTGAAGAAGGAGGTCCAGGGAGTTGGACAGACAGAAAGGATGTGACTGGCTGGTTATGTTCCAGCCTAGGGAGCTGGATGGCAGTGGGAGTGTGGGACAGATCTCTAGTGCTCAGGGACAGCCTTTGGGGGGTGGGGGAAAGGCAGGACACATATGATACAGCTTCCCAAGACACTAAGCCTCACAGAGGCCTGGGTTAGCATCTTCCCTTTGGTGGGTCCAAATCCCAGGGTAGAAGGGCTAATTTTGGGTGTGTTGCAGAAAAGAGCTACGCCCAGCTGGTGTTCATGTCAACCTCGGCCGGCAGTCTATGGAACCTGCACGCCATCCACTCTATGTGCCGCATGGAGCAGGACCAGGTGAACTGGCAGAGGGGTGCTGGGGTCAGGGGAGAGCCAGGGACCCACCGCGGAGAGCCAAGGGCCAGCTGCAGGAACCCAGGAATGCAGTGGGCCTGGACTTCCAGGGTGGACTGGGGGGAGTGCTCTCTGTGGAGGGAAGGGTCCCAATACTGCAGAGGAAGCCTGGGGTGAGGTGGGGTGGGGAAGAAGAGTCAACTGTTTTCTCTCCTTTTTAAAAAAATTTTAATTCCTTTACTAATAAGAAAGAGAGAGAGAGAGAACCAGAGCATCACTCTGGCACATGAGATGCTGGGGATCAAACTGAGGAGCTAATGTCTGAGAGTCCAGTGCCTTATCCACTGTGTCATCTCCTAAACCAGCAGTCAGCTATTCCTAGAAGAGCCAAGACACAGGTACTGGATGAAGAGTCATGCAGGCCAGGGGCTGTTAGGAGTAGTAAGCCCAGTCTATGCACCCATCCACCATCAATCCAAGCAACTCCAATGCAGCCATGCTAATTGGAGACATACTATGGCATCTAAAGAAAGGTTTACTGTCAGAATGAGGCTAGACACCACCAAGTAGATCCAGCCACTTTACTGAACACAAAAGCATTTAAAGTACTGAAGTATCTCTGTTTTTGTTTTGTGTTGTTTTTTCCACCAGGGTTACCTATCACTGGGGCTCAGTGCCTGTATGGTTCCACTGTTCCTAGTAGTTTTATTGTTTGTTTTGTTTTATAGAGGGTGATAGATTGAGGAAGAAGGAGGCAGAGAGAGAAGGAGGGACATCTGCATCACTGTTCCACCACTCCTGAAGTCCCCTCTGCAGATGGAGGCTAAGGACTTGAACCTAGGTCCTCACATATAGCACACTCCTGAGTGTGCTACCACCTGACCCCTCAACTCCCTGTTTCTATCTGATTGAAAGGAAAAGGAGTGAAGTCTGCAGGGAATGGTGGGATTGTGCAGGTGCAAAGACCCAACAAAATCTTGGCAGCAAAAATAAAATAAAATAAAAATGGGGAGAGTTACAATGACACCCTTCTCATAGAGATAAGACAAACAATGCAGAATTTGAAGGGAAAAAAAAACATCATGCTGGTGATAGTCAACACTTCATAAATGGCACCACAATCTCAGATTCAAGACTGGGCAGCCAATTGGGGGCAAGACCAGGTGATTCCTGTGTCAGCACTGTCTTTGCCACCCCACTGTGCAAAGATGTCCAGCAGTGCCCTCAGCCTGGGAATGGCTGGTTTACTGTCACCTCTACTCCTGCTCCTGGTCTGTGTGTGTAGCCAAAGCTCTCTGATGGGTCAGCATATAGCTACTGGCACCTGTGCCAGGAGTCAAATGCAGTCCTGATACCAACCATTTCTGTCTGGCTGTCAATACCATCCATCTCTATGCTGCCACACAAGGGGAGGCGAGGGTCTGGGCAGGCTGTAGCCAGGGCCCTTGGGCAGCCATTGAATTCTCCCTTACTGTGTGCCCCCCAGATCCGCTCCCATGCCCACTTTGAGGCTCTATGCCAGCGCACGACTGCCAATGAGTGCTGCCCCAGCTGGTCCCTTGGCAACTATGTGGCAGTGCTGTCCAACCGCTCCTCCTGCCTGGACACCACCCCGGCTGACGCAGCCCGCACGCTGGCCCTGCTGCGCACCTGCGCCCTCCACTACCACCAAGGCACCCTGGTGCCGGCTTGCCTGGGCCCTGGGCACGACAAGCCCCTGCTTTGCGCCCAGGTGCCTGCCAAGTGCTCCCGGACCAGTGCTGTCTACCAGCTCCTGCACTTCCTGCTGGACAGGGACTTTCTGAGCCCCCAGACAGCTGACTATCAGGTGCCCTCTCTCAAGTACAGCTTGCTCTTTCTGCCCACCCCCAAGGGTACCTCCATGATGGGCATCTACCTGGACCGCCTGGCCACACCCTGGGGGCTGTCTGACAACTACACATCCATCACAGGCATGGATCTGGGCCTCAAGCAGGAGCTGCTCAGGCACTACCTGGCCCAGGACACGGTGTACCCCCTGCTGGCCCTGGCCGCCCTTTTCCTCAGCCTGGCACTCTACCTGCGCTCGCTCTTCCTCATGCTCATGGTGCTGCTGGGCGTGCTGGGCTCGCTGCTGGTGGCCTTCTTCCTCTACCGCGTGGCTTTCCGCGTGGCTTACTTCCCCTTCGTCAACCTGGCAGCCCTGGTCCTGCTCAGCAGCGTCTGTGCCAACCACTCCCTTGTCTTCTTCGACCTCTGGCGCCTGAGCAAGAACCAGCTGCCATCGGGAGGGCTGGAGCCGCGTGTGGCCCGCACCATGCACCACTTCGGCTACCTGCTGCTGGTCTCAGGCCTCACGACGGGCGCCGCCTTCTACGCCAGCTACCTGAGCCACCTGCCTGCCGTGCGCTGCTTCGCCCTGTACATGGGCACCGCTGTGCTGTCACACCTGGCTCTAGCCCTGGCCTGGCTGCCCGCCTCTGCTGTGCTGCATGAGCGCTACTTGGCGCGGGGAGCCTGCGGGGGCTGCGCAGGGCCGCAGGGCTCTGCCGGTGGCGGTTCTCCCCGGGTTCTGGGCCCCTGCGGGTGCTGCTGCGCGCCCCGGCGGCTGGCGCTGGCACTGGCCCGACGGCTCCGGGCTCTCCGCAGGGCAGCCACCAGCACGTCGCGCCTGCTCTTCCAGCGCCTGCTGCCCTGCGGCGTCATCAAGTTCCGCTACATCTGGATCTGCTGGTTCACCGCGCTGGCGGCTGGGGGCGCCTACATCGCTGGTGTCAGCCCCCGCCTGCGCCTGCCCACCCTGCCGCCGCCTCGCGGCCAAGTCTTCCGACCCAGCCACCCGTTCGAGCGCTTCGACGCCGAGTACCGCCAGCAATTCCTGTTCGAGCGCCTGCGCCAGGGAGAGGGCAGCCACATGCCAGTAGTGCTGGTGTGGGGCGTCCTGCCCGTGGACACGGGAGACCCTCTGGACCCGCGCAGCAACACCTCCCTGGTGAGCGACCCCACCTTCTCGGCCAGCGGGCCGGAGGCGCAGCGCTGGCTGCTGGCGTTGTGCCGCGGGGCGCGCAACCAGAGCTTTTTCGGGGCCCAGCCGGAAGGTGGGCCCACGCTCTGCCTAGTGGAGGCGCTGCAGCGCTGGATGCACAGCCCCAGCTGTGCACGCCTGGGGCCTGGCATCTGCTGTGGCCATCCGGACTTCCCCTGGGCTCCCCAGCTCTTCCTGCACTGCCTGAAAATGATGGCTCTGGAGCAGGGCCCCCGCGGTACTCGGGACTTGGGGGCCCGCTTCAGTCCCCAGGGTGAACTGGCCGCCCTGGTGCTGCAGTTCCAGACCAGCTTCCTGTACAGTGCCGACTACAACCAGGCGCACCGCTTCCACTCGGAGCTCAGCGGCTGGCTGGTAGGTGAGTTGGGCCGGGCGCCGCCAGGCCTGCGCAGGGGCTGGCTCACCAGCGAGCTGGGGCTGTACAGCCTGCAGCACAGCCTGAGCACTGAGCCCGCCGTGGTGCTGGGCCTGGCGCTAGCCCTGGCCTTCACCACCCTGCTGCTAGGCACCTGGAACGTCCCTCTCAGCCTATTCTCCGTGGCTGCTGTGGCCGGCACAGTGCTGCTGACTGTGGGCCTCCTGGTTCTGCTGGAGTGGCAGCTCAACACTGCCGAGGTCCTCTTCCTCTCTGCCTCCGTGGGGCTCTCCGTGGATTTCACTGTCAACTACTGCATCTCCTACCACCTGTGCCCACACCCCGACCGCCTGAGCCGCGTGGCCTTCTCACTGCGCCAGACCAGCTGTGCCACGGCGGTGGGGGCAGCCACACTGTTCGCAGCGGGGGTGCTCATGCTTCCCGCCACTGTGCTCCTCTACCGCAAGCTGGGCATAGTCCTCATGATGGTCAAGTGCGTCAGTTGCGGCTTTGCCAGCTTCTTCTTTCAGTCGCTCTGCTGCTTCTTTGGGCCTGAGAAGAACTGTGGGCAGATCCTCTGGCCCTGCGCACACCTGCCCTGGGACACTGGGGACCCAGGTGCGGAGAAGGCAGGTCGTGGAGCAGGGCCGGCTGGAGAGCCTCCCAGGGCCTGCTCAGAGCAGTATGAGCTCCAGCCTCTGGCCCGGCGCCGGAGCCCCAGCTTCGACAACAGTACGGCTACCAGCAAGTTGTCCCACCGCCCCTCCGTGCTCTCCGAGGACCTGCAGCTGCAGGACGGCCCTTGCTGCAACCGGCCCCCTGTAGCCCCCGTCTCACCTCGGGAGCTGTTCCTGCACCACCAGGCTGTCTTCAGTCAATGCCCAGCTCTGCAGACATCATCCCCCTACAAGCAGGCTGGCCTCCAGCCCCAGGCCAAGCAGCAACCCCAAGGGCAGAGGGCTGAGCCTGGGCATGTCTCTCCAGAAGCCCAGGTCCCTTCACCCAAGCCCAGGGCTGCAGAGCCCCCAGATTGCCTCAGCTCCTCAGCCAGCACCCTGGAGGGCCTCAGTGTCTCTGACGAGACCTGCCTGAGCACCTCAGAACCCAGTGCCCGAGTGGCCGACTCCATAGGTGCCTCCCCAGAGGATCTGGATGAAACCGAGCGTCCAGTGCCTAAGCGTGGCCAGCTGAATGCCAAGCGGGACACCCTGTGGCTGGCCCTGAAGGAGCCAGCCTATGACCCAATATTACCTGCCTCCCACCAGAGCAGCTTGTCCTGGAAGGGTCATGAGGGACCTGGGGATGGCAGCCCTGTGGTGCTGCCCAACAGCCAGCCTGGCCTGCCTGATGTGTGGGTGCGCAGGCCTAGCACCCACACATCAGGCTACAGCAGCTGAAGGCAGTGTGGAAGCCTGCCAGGAATGACAGCACTGGGCTGACAGCTACCAGCTGCCTGCCAACTGTTCCAGACAGTGGGGAGGGTCTTTGGAGGGAAATGCCCAGCTGTCCTTGAGATCATATGAGGGCAGTGCCCACCAGAACACACCCTCTGGAAAGGGTAGGGTGGATGTGCTGCTTCAGATATCAGGGAGACTGGTCCTTGTTCCAAGTGACCAGGAATTCAGTGGGACTAAGGAACCTGGTCTTTGGGGCCCCAACAATGTTTGGGAACTCCAGATGTCTCCCAGACTTCACACCTTTATTAGGTTTTTTATCAGGACAATTCTTTGTCTTGGGGAGAGTTTTCTGGACCAAATCTGGGTTCCCTGGCCACACACACACACACACAGTCTCCCAGATTGACCAGGGACTCAAGGCCATGCTGGGAGTGAACCTGAAGGAGGATGATCAGCCTCAGGGTGCTGCCCCCTGGTGACAAACAGCAAGAAACTTCCCAGGGCATGGCAAGCACGGGTCTCCTTGCTTCTTACCACCTTACTATGGGGTCACCTGCACTTTGTGGGTTCTTTTGGCCCCAGTTTACAAGAAGTTGAGACTAGGAGCTATAGTATACCAGAATTGTATATGAGAGGCTCAGGGGTCCCCGGTTCAATCCCTGGCACCAACATATGCCAGAACTAAATGGTACCTTGGTGTCTCTCTTTATCTCTCTCCCTCATAAAAATTAATACTCTTTTAAAGGATTTACTTGTTTATTAGTGAGGGAGGAGAGAGAACCAGAACATCACTGGCACATGCAATGCCAGGGTTCCAACTGAGGACCTCCCACTAGAGAGTCCAACCCTTTATCTACTGTGTCTCCTCCCAGGCTACCAAAAAAAATTAATAAACTTTAAAAAATGATGTCAATACAAAAGAATCTGAGTCTGAGTACAGGCTAAGTAATTTAGCCTAAGTCACACAGCTAGTTCACGGCAAAGCAGAGCTCCTTACACTTCCATGTCACTCACACTCCCCTGGGCTACTTGGCTTGAGGACACTTATAGCATTCTTGCCCTTTCATTCCACACCCTCCTGGAAAATGGGGCTCCTGGCTGATCTGAGGTCCAGGCACACAGCATGAGAGATGCTTATTTCCAGGTTACTGCATACAGAAGGAAAACCCCTTCCAGAAGAAGTGTTAAAGACCTTGAAGGCCAAGCAGAGTTCAGTTAAGCAGGGACCCAGACCTTATAATAAAGGTCTGTGCTTTGGGGATGTATAAGTCCTAACCAGTTCCCTAGGTCACTTTAAAAATTTTTTAATATTTATTTATTCCCTTTTGTTGCCCTTGTTGTTTTGTTATTGTAGTTATTATTGATGTCATTCTTGCTGGACAGAGAGAAATGGAGAGAGGAGAGGAAGACAGAGAGGGGGGAGAGAAAGATAGACACCTGCAGACCTGCTTCACTACTTGTGAAGTAACTCTCCTGCAGGTGGGGTCTAGGTCACCTTTCTAAGGACAAGCCTCTCACAGACCAAAGATTGACTCTCCTTCAAAAGTTTATCTTTCCAGAAAGTTCTATTCCACAGGAGAGCATGAATGAGCATGTTTGCTCAATATTTTTGATATCTGATCCATCATGGAGACAGAAGCCCAGGAGGAAAAGCAAACTTCTGCTCCCAAGGAGCCTCACTGGGTCACTGATGGCACCAAACCTGTCACCATTGGGATGCTGGAGGTCCATTACCAAGAAGGCTTCCCAGAGGAGAAGTGACTTAAACTGGAATTCTGGAGTTCAAGTATCCTGGACTATGAAGACCCTTCCCGAATCATCATTTATTCTAGCAGTTTTCAAACTTTGTAGCCTCAGGAACTTTTCTCCACAGAATCTTTGTGTAGAGACTCAGTCTATAAAATGTAAAAACTGGTTCCTTTGCAGGGTGCATGGGGCAGGGTGGGGGGGGGTGTAGAAACAGTTGCATGCGGGTACAGAGCCTGCTCAACTTGCCCTGCTTCTGCAGTCTCTCCAGGACCCTGCCAAATGCCTCCAGCTCCAGGCAGCTCCACTGAATGGTTAAAATAAATGTCTCAAAAAGAAGAGAATTTTCTAGAACCCAGCAAACAGTCTGGGGCAGGCTGGACTAGAAGCAAATCAGGGGAAAGTTCTATTGTGCTTTGGTTTTGCCCCTGAGCTGTTAAGACCTACCTCCCACCCCAGTCAACCCATGAGACATGGAAACTATGGAAAGGCAGAAGACAGGGGTCAGGCGTACTAAAAATGTTGGATTCCTTTGCAAGATAAGTCCATCCAGCCCACTGGACTCCTGAGGCTGGAGGGGAGGTGTATGCTGGGACTTCACCTGGACCTGTATGCCCAGGGGGCAGTGGAGAACCACTGAGATGTCATCATGTGGAGGGATTGATGGACAGATGGCAGGAATAAGGGACTTGGAGACTTCTTATTCTTCTAGGCTTCATCACTGTACAGGGAGGAAAATGAGAGTAATTGAAGGGTGGACTGGACTGGTCTGTACATCACTGGGCCCAGGGTGGACTGGACTGATCTGTACATCACTGGGCCAGAGGACCAGAAGGGCCCACTAGGAATCTAAAACACCTGCAGAGGCTTTGCTTTTCCTAACATCTGGTGCATCCCAGCTGAACAAGACCTCGCAGGAAAGACTGTGAAGCCAAAGTCTTCCTCCTCTCCCCACCCCCACCCCCGGCATGTGGCAGGACCCATTGGCAGATAAGCAGCCTTAGGGAAGAGGGTGCCTTGGTTAACAAGCTTCCACCTGAGCCTTTGATAATTTGTATGGACAGTGGCCAGCTGTTTACCACCACCACCCCATGCCAGGAGGCAAAAATCTCTTGCAGGAAGAACATTCAGCCCCTCACCACTACTCACAGGGGCAGCTGTTAACTCCAGTATGAATCATTACCCAGTTCACAGGGAAGAAGAGGAACCAAAGAAAGTCAGATGAGCTATGTAAGTAGTCATCCACGACTAGCTGGAAGGACCTTGATCAACTGACATTAAAAAAAAAATTATCTATTTCTTTTTTCTCTCTCTCTCTGTATTTTATTATCATTATTATTATTATTATTATTATTATTATTATTATTATTATTATTATTAGTGATTTACTAGTGATAGACAAGATTGTGGGATAAGAGGAGTACAATTCCACACAATTCCCACCACCAGAGTTTCATATCCCATCCCCTCCATTAGAAGTTTCGTTATTCTTTATCCCTCTGGGAATATGGGTCAAAGATCTTTACGGGAAGCAGAAGGTAAAAGGTCTGACTTCTGTGATTCATTCTCCACTAGATATGGGTATTAACAGGTCAATCCATACCCCCCAGCCTGTTTCTATTTTTTCCTATAGGGTAGGGCTTTGGAGAGGTGGGGGTTCCAGGACATATTGGTGAGGTTGTCTGCCCAGGGAAGTTAGGTTGGCATCATGGTAGTATCTGCAACCTGGTGGCTATGAAATGGGAATCATGATAGTCATCTTGCTTTCCTTTATTAAGTGGCTGTTAAAATGAGGCAGTCTGCCCCCAAGCTACTTTGCTTTGATGCTTGAAATAATAGTAAAAAGCCATTTTGAGTTTTGCTACCTAAAATGTGGTCACTATCATAAATACCTCAGAAATGCTGTTTCTGGGTCTGAGCTAATGAAACAGCTTGTACTTAAACAAGTCCCTCCACCCTGCTCCAATCCCATGCATATTTTCTATCTATTTGTTATAGGAGAACCAGAGCATCATTCTGGCACATGCAGTGCCGTGGATCAAATTCAGGACCTCACATTTGAAGAGTCCTATATCCTATCTACTGTACCACTTTTCAGGCTGCTAGAAACGTCTTTTTTTCTTCTCTTTTTGCCACTAGGACATCATGCCTGCAGAAATCCACCACTCCTGGCAAACTGTTTTTGTTTGTTGTTTGGTGTTTCATTTTGTTTTCTCTTCTTTCAATCACAAACAGAAATAGAGGAAGAGGGAGAGAAGCACCCCAGCTGCTTGTGAAGCTTTCCCTGTGAATGGTGGTATCATGTGGCAGCCGGGGTTCAAACTGGGTCCTTACGCAAATGTACTCTACAGGATGAGTCATCTCCCCACCACCACCACCAACAGTAACTTCTTCACCTCCAATTTATTAAAATCCAAATTCACTCACCCCTGCTGCTGCTGTGTCTGTGTGCTGCTGAATGCCATGTGAGCAGGCCAGGTTTGAGCCTGACCCCCTTCTACACTGGAGGAAACTTTGGTGTTCTCTCTCTCTCTCTCTCTCTTTCTCTGTCTCTCTTAAAAATTTATTAGTGGGGGCCAGATGGTGGCATACCTAGTTGAGCACGTATGTTACAATGTGCAAGGACCCAGTTTCGAGGCCCCAGTCCCCTGCAAGAGGAAAGCTTTGTAAGTGGTGAAGCAGGGCTGCAAGTGCCTCTCTGCCTCTTTCCCTCTCTATCTTTTCCCCTCTATCCAATAAATGGATTTTTTTTTAAGTGTAGTTTTTTTTTAAAAAAGGATTTATTTGTGAGAAAGATAAGAGGAGAGAAAGAGAAACAGACATCGATCTGGTACATGTACTGCCAGAAATTGGACTCACAGCCTCATGCTTGAGAGTCCACTATTATTTCTCCTCCTCTTTTTTTTTTTAAGTATTTATTTATTCCCTTTTGTTGCCCTTGTTTTTTATTGTTGTAGTTATTATTGTTGTTGTTATTGATGTTGTCATTGTTGGATAGGACAAAGAGAAATGGAGAGAGGAGGGGAAGACTTAGAGGGGGAGAGAAAGATAGACACCTGCAGACCTGCTTCACCGCTTGTAAAGCTACTCCCCTGCTGGTGGGGAGCTGGGGGCTTAAACTGGGATCCTTACACTAGTCCTTGCACTTTGCACCATCAGCACTCAACCCGCTGCACTACCACCCGACTCCCAATGAATAAATATTTTTAATTATTTTTTATTTATGTTTATTTGACAGAGACAGCCAGAAATTGAGAAGGAAGAGGGCGATAGAGAGGGAGAGACCTGCAGCAATGCTTCAGCACTTGTGAAGCTTTCCCCCTGCAGGTGAAGGCTAGGGGCTCGAACTTGTGTCCTTGTGCATTGTAACGTGCACTCAACCAGGTGTGCCACCACCCAGCCCCAATAAACATTTTTAAATACAGGGACTATTTGATAATACTGTCCTTGGGGAAACCAAAAGGTTTTGAGGAAACCAAACCTGGAGAATGCCTATGAGACATACTGAATGAAGGTGGTAACCTCATGGCACAGTTCTATGCCTTCTCTGATGAAGAACTGAAATTCTATGGGCTGGGTGGTGGCACAACAGAGCGCACACATTACTATGTGTAATGACATGGGATCAGGGGCCCCCAACTGCAAGGGGTAAGTTTTGTGAACAGTGGAGCACTGCTACAGGTGTCTCTCCTTTCTTCTGTTTTCCTCCCCTCAAAGAGGTCCCACCTGTAGGGGGAAAGCTTCGTGAGTGGTGGAGCAGAGCTGCTATTGACTTTGTCTCCCTATCTCCCACTTCCCTCTTAATTTTTGTCTGTATCCAGTAAATAAATAAAATATTTGGAAAAAAAAAACTTTTTTAAAAAATTTTTTATATTTATTCCCTTTTGTTGCCCTTGTTGTTTTATTGTTGTAGTTACTGATGTCTTCGTTGTTGGATAGGACAGAGAGAAATGTAGAGCAGAGGGGAAGACAGAGAGGGGAGAGAAAGACAGACACCTGCAGACCTGCTTCACCACCTGTGAAGCGACTCCCCTGCAGGTGGGGAGCTGGGGCTCGAACTGGGATCCTTATGCTGGTCCTTGCGCTTTGGGCCACCTGCGCTTAACTCACTGCGCTACCACCCGACTCCCCAAAAAAAACTTTAAGAAGGAAAAAACTCCCCCTAAGGAATGAGGGATCCATGCAGATGCATGTTTGAATTTTTAAAGCTCTTTTTTTTTTTTTTGGTCAAATTTGGCAAATGAGTTTTATAGAGGGAACTGGTTTTGCAGATAGGATATATAGTGGACAGCTTCCCCCAAATGGAATCATTTGTTAACTGTTTATTTATTTTGACCAGAGCATAGCCCAGCTCTGGTTTATGGTGGTGTTGAGGACTGAACCTGGAATCTTTGGTGCCTCAGGCATGAAAGTCTTTTGCATAACCCATTCTGCTATCTCCGCTCAAAAATGAAAGGACTTAAATCTGCAGATCCATGATTTGAACAGAAATACACTGAAAATACATGCTCTTGGGTTCACAGATGTAGCTCAGTGTCAGAGCACAGGCTTGTAAGCCTGAGGTCCCAGAGGTCCCTGGTTTAATCCCCAGTACCACCTAATACCAGAACTGAATGTCTATCCTCTCTTTCTCTCTCTCTCTCCCTCTCCCTCTCCCTCTCCCTCTCTCTCTCTCTCCTTCCATCCTCTCCCTCTCCCTCTCAATCTCTTGTTCTGTCTCTCTCTCATAAAAATAAATACATAGGAGTCAGGCGATAGTGCAGCGGGTTAAGCACAGGTGGCGCAAAGTGCAAGGACCAGTATAAGGATCCTGGTTTGAGCCCCCGGCTCCCCACCTGCAGGAGAGTCTCTTCACAGGCAATGAAGCAGGACTGCAGGTGTCTATCTCTCTCCCCTCTCTGTCTTCCCCTCCTCTCTCCATTTCTCTCTGTCCTATCCAACAATGACGACACCAATAAAAACAACAATAATAACTACAACAACAAGGGCAACAAAAGGGAATAAATAAATCAATATTTAAAAAATAAATAAACAAATACATATGTGAAAAAATGCATATTCTTTTAGCCAAGAGGGAGTGATAGGAACCAGGTTTACCATCTTCAAATAATCAACCAAACAGAAAGCATACACACAGCAACATTTTGCCAGATTCTGACAGACAGGCAGCAAGGCACAGTGACTTATGAGTGACAAGATTAGTCTGATGCTCCTCCCAGTCTACTGCCTGTGAGTCCTACAGGACAGATGGCAGGCAGGGTGAGCCACAAAGTGACACAGACTCCCAGAGCTGAGCACATGGTTCCAAATTTGGGCAAACCAAGGCTTCTGGGTTTTTAAAAATATTTATTTATTTCATTTGATAGAAAAGAAAGAAATTGAGGGGAAGGGGAGATGAAGAAAAAGAAAGAGAGAAACCTGCAGCACTGTTTCATCACCCATGAAGCTCCCCCCTTCCCGCCCCCCACAGGTGGGAACCAAGAGCTTGTACTCGGGTCCTTGCCCTTAGTAACATGCTTAACCAGGTACACCATTGTTCCCTAAACCAAGTCTTCTGGAGAGAGAGAGAAAGAGAATATATATTGTGGAGATCTACAAAGGGACCCCCTCTGGCATTTAGCAGAGCACTGCTCATTGTGTAGATATGAACAAATACCTTGAACCCAAGGGTGGAGCCACCAAAAAAAAAAAAAAATCAGTGGGAACAATACTACACAGGGCTAGAATTGCACCATTCCTGACAGTGAGTCCAGGAGACAGCACAATACCGGCTAGAGTTGGCAGAAAAGTCTAGATCTCATAGTAGGTACTCACTGGCCCTGGTCTACACACTGCTTGTTCCCACATGACAAATCATGAAAGCAAGACCCAACTATTTTCTTTGGTTTGTTTTTGTTTTGCTGCTAGGGCTCAACTGGGGCTTCACACAGGATTCCACTGCTCCTGGTGACTTCTTCCTTTCTTTCTCTCCTTTCTTTCTTTCTTTCTTTCTTTCTTTCTTTCTCTCTTTCCTTCCTTCTTTCCTTTCTTTCCTTTTTTCTCTCTCTCTCTTTCTTTATTTTTTAAAAAGATATACTTATTGGGGGCCTGGCAGTGCTTCACTGGTTAAGGACACACATAACAGTGCTCAAGGTCCCAGTGTTCAAGTCCCTGTTCCCTACCTGCAGGGAGAAAACTTCTCAAGTGGTGAAGTATGTCTGCAGGTGTCTCTCTGTCTCTTTCTCTCTCTATCTCCCCATCCCCTCTAAATTTCTCTCTGTTTATACCTATAATTAAAGAAAAAAATTAAAAGATGAATTTGTTTATCAATGAAAAATAAAAGAGGGAGAGAGAACCAGAGCATCACTCTGGTACTTAGGCTGTCGGATTGAACTCAGGACCTCATGCTTGGTGGTCCAATGCTTTAGCCATTGCACCATCTCCCAGGTCATAATTTTTTTTCCAGATAGAGGGTGACAGATAGACGGGGAGCAAGAGATACAGAGAGAAGGAGAAGAGAAGCACCACAGCACTGCTCTGCTGTTCATGCAGCTCTCCCTTTGCCTGGTGCTCCCATTCATAGCTGGGGGCTCAAAGCTCAGTGTTAGTACTTGGTAAAATGTCTGGTCAACTAAGTGAGCTAGCTCCTGGCTCCTGAACTGCTTCTAAATAACACAACATCAGGGGTCGGGTGGTAGCGCAACGAGTTAAGCGCACATGGCGCAAAGCGCAAGGACCAGCATAAAGATCCGAGTTCAGCCCCCAGCTCCCCACCTGCAGGGGAGTTTTTTCACATGCAGTGAAGCAGGTCTGTGGGTCTTTCTCTCCCCCTCTCTGTCTTCCCCTCCTCTCTCTATTTCTCTCTGTCCTATCCAACAACGACATCAATAACAACAACAATAATAACCAAAACAATGATAAAAAAAAAAAGGGCAACAAAAGGGAAAAAAATAACACACCATCACCCTAGAATACAACACAAGAGGGAGTTGGGCAGTAGCGCAGCAGGTTGAGCATATGTGGCGAAAAGCCAAGGACCAGCATAAGGATCCCAGTTCGAGCCCCCGGCTCCCCACCTGCATGGGCGTTGCTTCACAAGCAGTGAAGCAGGTCTGCAGGTGTCTATCTTTCTCTCTCCCTCTCTGTCTTCCCCTCCTCTCTCTATTTCTCTCTATCCTATCCAACAATGACGACATCAACAACAATAACTACAACAATAAAACAACAAGGGCAACAAAAGGGAATAAAAAAATTAAAAGAATACAACACAGGAGTATTTACAGAAATACAAAGGTCAGCAGCACCTAAAGTAGCATTTCTGGGGCTTAATTTTAAAAAAATCAGTAGCAACACAGTAATAGTAGGAGACTTCAACACCCCACTCTCTCAGCTTGACAGATCATCTAGTCAGAGAACTAATAAAGAAACAAGGGTTGAGGCCAGGTGTTGGCTCATCTGGTTCGGCACTCATATTACAGAAACAAAGGAATTAAATGAAGAGATAGATAAAAATATTTGGGACACAGATAAGGCAGTACTGAGAGGAAATTTCATAGCCACACAAGCACACATTAGGAAACAAGAAAAAATCTCAAGTAAATAGCCTAACTGCATACCTTAAAGACTTAGAAGAAGAGGAACAAAAGAACTCTAAAGCAACAAGATGAACTGAAATAACTAAAATTAGGGCAGAAATGAATAATATCAAAAATAAGAGAACCAAACAAAAGATCAACAAAGCTAAACGTTGGTTCTTCAAAAGTGAACAAAATTGATACAAAATTGATAATGCCTTAGCTAGACTCACTAAAAAAGAGGGGGGAGAAGACTCAAATAAATAGGATTGTAAGTGGAAAAGGAGATATCACAACAGATACTACAGAAATCCAAAGTGTCATTCAAGACTTCTTTTTTTCTTTTCTTTCCAGATCACTGATCAGCTCTGGTTTATGGTGGCTCAGGGGATTTAACCTGGGACTATGGAGCCTCAGGCATGAAAGTCTCTTTGCATAACCATTATGTTATCAACCCTTGCCTCATGTGAGACTTCTGGCAGTTAACCTGCTGTGCCACTGGCCTGGCTCCCTACAAGTGAGAATTCTATGAAGAGCTATATGACACCAAGCTAGAGAACCTGGAATAAGTGGACAAATTCCCAGATATCTATAAAGTTACAAAATTAAACAACTAGATAATATAAGCATGGCAATTACATCCATAGAAATTTAAACAGTTTTCAAGAACCTTCCCAAGAATAAAAGTCCTGGACCAGATGGTTTTACAAATTAATTGTACAAAACCTTCAAGGAAGAGTTAATACCTCTACTTTTAAAGCTCTTCCAAAAGACTGAGGACATAGGAAAATTTCCTTCCACCTTCTATGAAGCCAGCATCACCACCCTGATACCAAAAGCAGAGACAAAACAAAACAAAAAAATAAATAAATAAGACTACAGACCAATATCTCTGATGAACATAGATGCTAAAATAATGAATAAAATTCTAACCAACCAGATACAACAGTATATTAAAAAGATCATCATTATCAAGTAAGGTTTATCTCAGGGATGCAAGGCTGGTTTAATATATGTAAGTCAATCAACATGATCCACCACATCAATCAAAGCAATATCAAAAACCACATGATTATATCAACAGATTCTGAGAAAGCCCTTGACAAAATCCAGCATCCCTTCATGATCAGAATGCTACAAAAAATGGAAATAGATAGAAAAATTCCTTAACATAGTGGAGCCCATATATAGCAAACCTACAGCCAACATCATACGCTAAGGTGAAAAACTAGAAGCATTTCCCCTCAGATCAGGTACTAGACAGGGCTGCCCACTATCACCACTATTACTCAATATAGTGTTGGAAATTCTTGCCATAGCAATCAGGCAAGAGCAAGGGATTAAAGGGATACAGATTAGAAGAGAAGAAGTCAAGCTGCCAATGATATGATAGTATGATATTTGCAGGTGATATGATAGCATAGAAAAACCTAAAGAATCCAGGCATGCATATTTTATGCTCTGATAGGCTGAGCTAGCCACTATCCCCCACTAGCCCTCCACTGAGGCCATTTAATGTGATTTTAAATATTACTTATTTACTTTACTGAGAGTGAGAGCAGACCTCTGCTGAGCTCTAACATAAGGTGGACCCAACAGTATACATACATACTTACTTACTTACTTACTTACTTACTTTATTTATTTATTTATTTATTTTGTCATCTCTGGGCCTTCACCATTCTGGGCTGAGTTTTACAGATAGAGAACCAGAGAAGGAGGAAGAGAAGGAGGAGGAGGAGAGAGGGAGAGAGGCCACAGCACCAAAGCTTCCTCCTTTGTGGAAAAGGTCAACCCAAACCTGGGCTACATGCCTAGCAAATTAAAATAATTTTGTGAATGATTCTAATCATAAGCAAAAGAACTTGAAGATGCTACTTGGACCTTATCGCCCTTCCCCAAGTCTCTATGACCTACCATTGTCTCTCCCTACCATGCAACTTTTTTTTTTTCTCAGCTAGCTTATGCCCATCAGTTCACATGTCCACTAATCTCTGCATCTACAAAAAAGCCCCACCTTGACCCCACAACTCACAATGTTACCACTGAACCCCCAACCCCCCAAACTCTATGCTCTACACTATCCAGTCTGCCCTCTCTCCTTCCAATATGGCTTCCACTCCCGTTTTCCACCAGATTTCCTCTTATTATACTGAACAAAGATTTCCCCCTCGCTAAATCCAATGGATTCTCTTCAGTTCTCATCTTGTTTGCACTGGAAGATTTCACCTACCTCCAGCTGTTTACCACTTCCTCCTACTTGGCTGGGATAGCACCATTTTTTGTTTTCTTCTCACCTCCCTAGCACCTCTTTATTGGGTTTTCATGGCTGCCTGTCCTTGGCCTTGAGGTTCTCTGTACAGTTCCTTCCTGGGTCATCTCATTCACTAGTATGGCTTTAGATACAGCTTTAACTTTTTAATCTCTATTTATTGGATAGACACAAGAAGAAATTGAGAGGGAAGGGGGTGATAGAGAGGTAGAGAGACAGACACCTGCAGCCCTGTTTCATCACTCGTGAAACTTTCCCTCTGCAGGTGAGGACTGGGGACTTGAACCTGGATCCTTGAGCACTGTGACATGCATGCTTAACCAGATGCGCCACCACCCAGCCCCACTGTATCACTCTTAAACTGTAACACTCAAAGCTGTAACATTTGGAGCAGTTCAGCAGATATTTTTCCATAACAATAGCACAATGGATATGCAAACAGACTCTCATGCCTGAGGCTCCAAAGTCCCAGGTTCAATCCCCTGCACCACCATGAGCCAGAACTGAGCAGTGCTCTGGTAATTAATTAAATTAGCAAATATCATAGTACTTGAGGTTTCACTCTCTTGTTCCCCTTTGCAGACATGAAAACTCGAGCAACTTCTAAGAGCCTACTTACTACCTGTTAAATCCAGAGAAGTTGATGCTCCCAAATTTCTTCATCCAGAATGTTCAGAGTCATGTCACAAAAATCACCAAAGCAAGACGAGAGAATGGGTAAGAGGCAGATCATTACAATCTAACTAGAATATCTTGCTAGAAACTGGCCAGTACCAAGAATTAGGAAATCAGGTTGTTATCAGATTCCCAGGCAGAGAGATGGGACACACCTAGGCTTTAATGCAGGAAGAGGTGTTTATGATGCTGGCAGACCCAGTTGGACTCAAAAAGCCTGGGCTCCGAGTGCAATGGCTCTTGCCTTTTTATACAGTTGGAAACTATCCTGTAGTTGGGAAAGCATGGCAACAAGTTTCATAGGTTACTTTTTTCTTTTCTGTACAGAGTATGACTCCTTTGGGTGATCAGCAGACTGTTGGACAAAGTCTAAGGCTGCTGACCAAGGTCCCTCTGATGTCAGTAGTAGAAAGCCCTGTTTATGCTGGGAGGAGGGGGAAGATTGTCACCAACTGCATTTTGCTTATTCAGCTTGAGAAGTTAAGTTAAGCAGGTCTGCAAGTATCTTATCTTTCTAGCCCTCCCCCTGTCTTCCCCTCCTTTCTCCATTTCTCTCTGTCCTATCCAACAATAATAACAGCAATAATAACTACAACAATAAAACAACAAGGGCAACAAAAGGGAATAAATAAATAAATAAGTATTTTAAAAATCTAAAAAAAAAGATATTTAAAAAGTAATAATAAAAATAAAACATTGGCTGGGAATTTAGCTCATACTTTGAATGACTCACATGACTGAAACCCTGGATTTCACCCTTCCAATGCTTCCCCCACCTAAAAATTAAGGGGGACAGAGAGATTTATCAACTAGGTTATTTAAAGCCAAACTGATGTACTTATAATCAGGAAGTGAACATCAGTGATTGATTGGCCCTCAGCCCTTGAAATTTTGAGTAGATGTTATATGGTTAAGTTACTTGCACAAAAAGAGGCTTGGGGGGGAGGAGGAGGTTGGTTTTTTTTTTTTCCTTTTACTTTATTTTACTTTTTTTTTATTTGCTTTTTTTTTATTTGTTACCAGGGTTATCACTGGTGTTCAGTGCCTGCATGACTCTACCAATCTCAGCAGCCATTTTCTTTCTATTGTGATAGAGGGTGATAGAGATAATGAGGGAGAAGGAGGGAAGGAGACAGAAGGAGAGACACCTGCAGCACTGTTTGTGAAGCTTCCTGGCTGCAGCAGAGTACAAGGGGGTTGAAATAGGGTCCTCATTCATGGTGAGGTGTGCAAGCAGGACTGGGTAAACCACCCCTGACACAAAAATACATATTTTTTAAGACAAAGGAACAAAGGTATTGTTACCAACCTGATGTGAGTTCTAGAAAGCCAACAGAATTTTTTTTTTCTTTATTGGGGGGATTAATGATTTACAGTTGACAGAAAAACAGTAGTTGGTACATTTGTAACCTTTCTCAGTTTTCCACATAACATTTTAACCACTCCCCCAGGTCTTCCTCCACTATCATGTTCCAGGATCTAAACATTTCCCCACACCCCAGAGTCCTTTACTTTGATGCAATACACCAAATCCCACAAGACATTTTAAAAGGGTAGAACTTTATTTAGAGGAACTATGTGATGGCACTCTTGGTAGAGTGAACATATTATGTGCAATGACACAAGTTCAAGTCTTCACAAGTGGTTGAGCAGTGTTACAGGTGCCCCACCCCCTTATCAAAAACAGAAAAAGGAAAAATGACAGCTGGGAGTGGTAGAGTTGTGCAGGCACTGAGTCCTTGTGTTAACCCTAGTAGCAAATAAATAATAAATTAGAGTGTGGCCTGGGATGTGGCGCAGTGGATAAAGCACTGGACTCTCAAGCATGAGGTCCTGAGTTCAGTCCCTGACAGCACATGTACCAGAGTGATGTCTGGTTCTTTCCCTCTCCTCCTATCTTTCTCATTAACAAATAAAATCTTTTTTCTTTTCTTTTTCTTTCTTTCTTTTTTTTTAACCAGAGCACTGCTCAGCTCAGATTTATGGTGGTGCAGTAGATTAAACCTGGAATTTCAGAGTCTCAGGCATGAAAGCCTCTTTGTATAACCATTATCTACCCCACCCAATAAACAAAATCCTTTAAAAATTTAATTAATTAGAGAAGAGACACACAGACACAATGTGGGCTTAACTCAGTGAGAAAAAGTCCAGCTATGGTGCTTGCTTCAGGGACAAGGGTCATCATTCATGTTTTGGGAAAACAAATATTTGCTGAGTAAAATGTAATGTGAGCACCTAACCAGTTGCACCACTACCTGGCTCCTGCTGAGCAAGAATGTAAGAATGATTGCATTAAGGTCTTCTTTTTTTTTTTTTCTTTTTTTTCTTTTATTTTCTTTTATTATTTTTTTTAAATTTATTTCTTTATTGGAGAATTAATGTTTTACATTCAACAGTAAATACAATAGTTTGTACATGCATAACATTCCCCAGTTTCCCATTTAACAATACAACCCCCACTATGGACCTGTATTCTCCCCACCCACCCACCCCAGAGTCTTTTACTTTGGTGCAATATGCCAATTCCATTTTAGGTTCTACTTGTGTTTTCTTTTCTGATCTTGTTTTTCAACTTCTGCCTGAGAGTGAGATCATCCCATATTCATCCTTCTGTTTCTGACCTATTTCACTCAATATGATTTTTTTCTTTTTTTTTTAATTTTTTATTTAAGAAAGGATTAATGAACAAAAACATAAGGTAGGAGGGGTACAACTCCACACAATTCCCACCACCCAATCTCCATCACCCACCCCCTCCCATGATAGCTTTCCCATTCTCTGTCCCTCTGGGAGCATGGACCCAGGGTCATTGTGGGTTGCAGAAGGTGGAAGGTCTGGCTTCTGTAATTGCTTCCCCATTGAACATGGGCGTTGACTGGTCGGTCCATACTCCCAGTCTGCCTCTCTCTTTCCCTAGTAAGGTGTGTCTCTGGGGAAGCTGAGCTCCAGGACACATTGGTGGGGTCTTCAATCCAGGGAAGCCTGGCCAGCATCCTGGTGGCATCTGGAACCTGGTGACTGAAAAGAGAGTTAACATACGAAGCCAAACAATTTGTTGAGCACAACATGATTTTTTCAAGGTCCATCCAAGATTGGCTGAAAATGGTGCAGTCACCATTTTTAAAAATTGAGTAGTATTCCATTGTGTATATATACCACAACTTGCTCAGCCACTCATCTGTTGTTGGACACCTGGGTTGTTTCCAAGTTTTGGCTATTACAAATTGTGCTGCCAAAAACATATGTGTACACAGATCTTTTTGGATGGATGTGTTGGGTTCCTTAGGATATATCCCCAGGAGAGGAATTGCAGGATCATAGGGTAGGTCCATTTCTAGCCTTCTGAGAGTTCTCCAGACTATTCTCCACAGAGGTTGGACCAATTTGCATTCCCACCAGCAGTGTAGGAGGGTTCCTTTGACCCCACACATACCCTCTCCAGCATTTGCTGCTGTTACCTTTTCTGATGTATGACATTCTCACAGGAGTGAAGTGATATCTCATTGTTGTCTTGATTTGCATTTCTCTGACAATCAGAGACTTGGAGCATTTTTTTTAATAAAATATTTTATTTATTTATTTATTTTTTAATTTTATTTTTTTTTATTAAAGAAAGGATTAATTAACAAAACCATAGGGTAGGAGGGGTACAACTCCACACAATTCCCACCGCCCAATCTCCATATCCCACCCCCTCCCCCGATAGCTTTCCCATTCTCTATCCCTCTGGGAGCATGGACCCAGGGTCATTGAGGGTTGCAGAAGGTAGAAGGTCTGGCTTCTGTAATTGCTTCCTCGCTGAACATGAGCGTTGACTGGTCGGTCCATACTCCCAGTCTGCCTCTCTCTTTCCCTAGTAGGATGGGTCTCTGGGGAAGCTGAGCTCCAGGACACATTGGTGGTGTCTTCAATCCAGGGAAGTCTGGCCGGCATCCTGATGACACCTGGAACCTGGTGACTGAAAAGAGAGTTAACATACAAAGCCAAACAAATTGTTGAGCAATCATGGACCCAAAGCTTGGAAAAGTGGAGAGGAAGTATTAGGGAGGTACTCACTGCAAACTCTAGTATACTTCTGCTTTCTTACTTTGGTGCCATACTCCAAACTCAGTCAATTTCTGCTTTGCGTTTCTACTTCTTTTTTTTTTTTACATGCATAGCACTCCCCAGATTCCCATTTAGCCATACAACCCCCACTATTTCATTCATCATTTTTCATGGACCTGTATTCTCCCCACCCACCCACCCACCCCAGAGTCTTTTACTTTGGTGTAATACTCCAATTCCATTTCAGGTTCAACTTGTGTTTTCTTTTCTAATCTTGTTTTTCAACTTCGGCCTGAGAGTGAGATCATCCCATATTCATCCTTCTGTTTCTGACTTATTTCACTCAACATGATTTTTTCAAGGTCCATCCAAGATCGGCTGAAAACGGTGAAGTCACCATTTTTTACAGCTGAGTAGTATTCCATTGTGTATATATACCACAACTTGCTCAGCCACTCATCTGTTGTTGGACACCTGGGTTGCTTCCAGGTTTTGGCTATTACAAATTGTGCTGCCAAGAACATATGTGTACACAGATCTTTTTGGATGGATGTGTTGGGTTCCTTAGGATATATCCCCAGGAGGGGAATTGCAGGGTCATAGGGTAGGTCCATTACTAGCCTTCTGAGAGTTCTCCAGACTGTTCTCCACAGAGGTTGGACCAATTGACATTCCCACCAGCAGTGCAGGAGGGTTCCTTTGACCCCACACCCTCTCCAGCATTTGCTGCTGTTACCTTTTCTGATGTGTGACATTCTCACAGGAGTGAAGTGATATCTCATTGTTGTCTTGATTTGCATTTCTCTGACAATCAGAGACTTGGAGCATTTTTTCATGTGTTTCTCATCCTTTTGGATCTCTTCTGTGGTGAATATTCTGTCCAAGTCCTCCCCCCATTTTTGGATGGGGTTATTTGTTGTCTTGTTGTTGAGTCTGGCAAGCTCTTTATATATGTTGGTTATTAAACTCTTATCTGATGTATGGCATGTAAAGATCTTCTCCCATTCTGTGAGGGGTCTCTTGGTTTGGGTAGTGGTTTCTTTTGCTGTGAAGAAGATTTTTAATTTGATGTAGTCCCATAGGTTTATACTTGCCTTAGTCTTCCTTGTAATTGGATTCGTTTCATTGAAAATGTCTTTAAAATTTATGTGGAAAAGAGTTCTGCCAATATTTTCCTCTAAGTATCTGATAGTTTCTGGTCTAACATCCAAGTCCTTGCTCCACTTGGAATTTACTTTTGTATCTGGTGAAATACAGTGATTCAGTTTCATTCTTCTGCATGTTTCAACCCATTGTTTCCAACAACATTTGTTGAAGAGACTCCCCTGTACCCATTTAATAGTCTGGGCCCCTTTGTCAAAGATTAGATGGCCATAGGTGTGGGGGCTCACTTCTGGGCTCTCAATTCTATTCCACTGGTCAGTGTGTCTATCCATGTTCCAGTACCAAGCAGTTTTGATGACAATGGCCCTATAATATAGTTTGAGATCTGGGAGTGTGATGCCTCCGGTTCTCTTCTTTTTTCTCAAGATTGTTTTGGCAATTCTAGGTCTTTTCTGGTTCCAGATAAACATTTGTAGCATTTGTTCTATTCTCCTAAAAAATGTGCTTGGGATCTTGATGGGGATAGCATTAAATTTGTAGATGGCTCTGGGTAATATATTCATTTTGATGATGTTAATTCTTCCAACCCATGAACATGGAATATCTTTCCACTTCTTTGTGTCTTTTTCAATTTCTTTGAGTAGTGACTCATAATTTTCAGTATACAAGTCTTTCACTTCCTTGGTTAGGTTTACTCCTAGATATTTTATTGTTTTTGTTGCTATAGTAAAAGGAACTGATTTCTGGATTTCAATTTCTTCTAACTTAGTGTTTGCATAGAGGAATGCCACTGACTTTTGAATGTTAATTTTGTAGCCTGACACCTTACTGTATTGCCTGATGATTTCCAAAAGCTTCTTGCTGGATTCCTTAGGTTTTTACATATATACTATCATGTCATCTGCAAGTGAGGAGAGTTTGACTTCTTCTCTTCCAATCTGTATCCCTTGAATTCCTTGCTCCTGCCTGATTGCTATGGCAAGAACTTCCAACACTATGTTGAATAGTAATGGTGATAGTGGGCAGCCCTGTCTAGTACCTGATCTGAGGGGAAATGCTTCCAGTTTTTCACCATTGGGTATGATGTTGGCTGTAGGTTTGCTATATATAGACTCCACTCTCTTGAGGAATTTTCCATCTATTCCCATTTTTTGTAGTGTTTTGATCATAAAGGGATGTTGTATTTTGTCAAAGGCTTTCTCTGCATCTATTGATATGACCATGTGGTTTTGGTACTGCTTTTGTTGATGTGGTGGATCACATTGATTGATTTACGGATATTAAACCAACTTTGCATGTCTGGGATAAACCCCATTTGGTCATGATGAACAATCTTTTTGATATACTGCTGTATCCGGTTGGCTAGAATTTTGTTTAATATTTTTGCATCTATGTTCATCAGAGATAGTGGTCTGTAGTTTTATTTTTTGGTTGTGCCCCTGACTGCTTTTGGTATCAGGGTGATGTTGGCTACATAGAAGCTTGCAGGGAGTATTCCAGTGTCTTCAATCTTCTGGAAGATTTTTAAAAGTAGAGGTATTAGTTCTTCTTTGAAGGTTTTGTAGAATTCATTTGTAAAACCATCTGGTCCAGGACTTTTATTTTTGGGAAGATTTTTGATAACTGTTTCAGTTTCATTAGCTGTGATGGGCCTGTTCATGTTTTCCACTTCCTCTTTACTTAGTTTTGGAAGTTGGTAGGTATCTAGGAAATCGTCCATTTTTTCCAGGTTCTCTAGCTTGGTGGCATATAATTGTTCATAGAAGCCTCACATGATATGTTGAATTTCTGCAGTGTTTGTTGTGATATCTCCTCTTTCATTTACTATCCGATTTATTTGAGTCTTCTCCCTTTTTTGTTTTGTGAGTCTGGCTAAAGGTTGGTCGATTTTGTTTACTCTTTCGAAGAACCAACATTTACTTTCGTTGATCTTTTGTATGGTTTTCCTATTCTCAATGTTATTGATTTCTGCCCTAACTTTAGTGATTTCTGATCTTCTCATTGCTTTAGGGTTCCTTTGTTGTTCTTCTTCTAGGTCTTTAAGATGTGCAATCAGGCTGTTTATTTGTGCTTTTTCTTATTTCCTAATGTGTGCTTGTATAGCTATGAACTTCCCTCTTAGGACTGCTTTAGCTGTGTCCCAAATATTTTGATAGCTTGTGTCTTCATTTTCATTGAACTCTCGAAACATTTTGATTTCTTCCTTGATTTCCTCTTTGACCCAGAAGTTGTAAAGAATTGTACTGTTGGGCTTCCACATTTTGGGACTGTTACTAATCTTTTGTTGATTGTTAAGTGTTAGTTTAATTCCACTGTGGTCTGAGAAGATGCTTGGGATGATTTCAATGCTCTTGAATTGGTTGATGCTGTCTTTGTGGCCTAACATATGGTCTATCCTTGAGAATGCCCCATGTGGATTTGAGTAAAATGTGTATTCCAGTTTCTTGGGATGAATGACTCTGAAAATGTCCAATAGTTCTAGTTTATCTATCTCTTCATTTAGCTCCCTTATGTCTTTATTGATTTTCTTCCTGGATGATCTGTCAAGTTGAGAGAGTGGGGTGTTGAAGTCCCTTACTATGATTGTGTTACTGTTAATATATTGCTGTAGCTCTTTCAGTAGAAGTTTGATATATTTAGATGGCTTCTCATTGGGTGCAAAGATGTTAATAATTGTTAAGTCCTCTTGATTGACTGATCCTTTGAGCATTAAGTAGTGTCCATTCCTATCTTTTTTAATCTTATCTATTTTTAAAGTCTATCATGTCACATATGAGAATAGCTGTTCCTGCCCTTTTTTGTGGGCCATTGGCTTGTATGATAGTTTTCCATCCTTTCACTTTAAGTCTGTGTTTGTCTTGTTGAGTTAGGTGGGTTTCCTGTAGACAGCATATTGTTGGGTTGTGTTTTCTGATCCATCTTCCTACTCTGTGTCTTTTAATAGGTGAATTCAGGCCATTGACATTTATTGATATCAAAGATTGAAGATATTTTAACGCCATTCTTGTAGAGTTTTAGAGTGTTTTGATATATGTATGTCCTATTTGTGGTGGTCTGATTGTTTATAGGAGACCTTTCAGAACTTCTTTCAGGGCAGGCTTGGTGATGGTTGCTTCCTTCAACTGTTGTTTGTCTGAGAAGGTTTTGATGCTTCCATATAGTCTGAATGACAGTCTAACAGGATATAGTATTCTTGGCTGAAAGTCTTTCTCATTGAGCACTCGATAGATATCTTGCCATTCTCTTCTGGCCTATAGTGTTTGTATGGAGAAGTCTGCTGCTAATCTTATGGGTTTTCCTTTGTAGGTGACTCTTTGTTTTTCTCTTGCAGCCTTCAGGATCCTTTCTTTATCCTTATTCCTTTCCATTCTAAGTATGTCTTGGTGTCTTTAGGTCTGGGTTAATTCTGTTTGGGACCCTCTGTGCTTCTTGAATCTTTATGTCTTTGATGTTGTCTAGACTAGAGAAATTTTCATCTATTATGGCCTGGAAAATGCTTTCTTCCTCTCCTTCTCTTTCTTCCTCTGGTATGCCAATAATGCGTATATTGATTCTTTTGAAGTCATCCCATAGGACTCTGTTGTTGTTTCAGCATCTCTTAATCTCTTTTTGAGATCTCTTACTTCTTTTTTAGTTGTCTCTAATTCATCCTCGATCTTGCTAATTCTGTCTTCAGCCTCATAGATTCTATTCTCTCTGCCCTCTACTGCTTTCTGGAGTTCATCTATTTTGTTGCCCTGCTCTGATACTGTTTTATCTTGTTCAGCTAGTTGCATTCTTAGCTCAGCGATTTCAGCTTTCAGCTCTCTAATAACCATGAGATAATTAGTATTTTCTTCCATATTCTCATTTGTTGTTCCTGTATTTCTGATTATAATTTTTTCAAATTCTTTACTCACTCCTGTTATTATTTCCTTAGCTAATATTTGGATGTTGAACTCGTTATTTTGTGCTTCACCCTCTGGAGGTCTTTTAGCTGGGCTCTTTGTCCTGGTTCGATTCTCTGATATTTCTTCTTGTAGTTTTAACCATTTTATATACTATGTTATGAGTTCCCTTTATCAGTACTTTTCAAATTATTGATCACTATTGCCTGGATTGACTTGTGTCTAAGTACATTAAATAAAGGGTTCACAGTGGCGGAAGTTAACAGTTGTTTCAATAGTATTTAAATCTCTGAGTTGGAGCTTAGTGGTTTAAAAGCCTCTTTTTTTTTTCTTCCCTGTAGGCTATGGGAGCCTGAGGGCTTTTAAACTATCAGTAGGCTTCAGCTTAATCACTGACTCCTAACCAAGAGATAAAGCAGGGTGTGGCAGATGTGGCAGAGATAATCCAGTGGTTATGCAAAGAGACTTTCACAGTCCCTCAGCTATGCCACCAAGGTATAGGTCTTCTCCTAAGTTTCCTGGTTAGATCTCTGTCTCCTGGTGTCCCTCCCTGTTGCTGCTCCAGATTCTGAGGGTAGTAACAATGGAGACTCAGAGTTGCACTTGGTGAGTCTCTGGGGAGTCCTCTCCTCCCTTAAGCTGTCCTCTTGTTGGTGGAGCAGACTGGAGGTGGTGTCTCAACTGATAAACTGCTGGACTGTTAGCAGTCAATCTCTCCTTGGGCTCCTCTCTCCTCTCTGTCACCAGCCACACATGTTTGTACTCACGGGTGATTTACTGGGTTCCTGTGGTCATTCTAGTCCTGTCTTGTTTCGGTCCTGGGTGGTCTCCTTTGGTATTCCTAGTTGATCCGGGAGAGGAGAGGAGAGGAGAGGAGAGGAGAGGAGAGGAGAGGAGAGGAGAGGAGAGGAGAGGAGAGGAGAGGAGAGGGGGGGAGGGGAGGGGAGGGGAGAGAGGAGAGGAGAGGAGAGGAGAGGGGGGGAGGGGAGGGGAGGGGAGGGGAGAGAGGAGAGGAGAGGAGAGGAGAGGAGAGGAGAGGAGAGGAGAGGAGAGGAGAGGAGAGGAGAGGAGAGGAGAGGAGAGGAGAGGAGAGGAGAGGAGAGGAGAGGAGAGGAGAGGAGAGGAGAGGAGAGGAGAGGAAGCGATCTGGTAGCTCCCCGCATTAAGGTCTTCTGACCCATGTCTTACTCCCTAGTAAGACCCATGTCTTACTCGCAGTTCGGCACCTCTGCTTAAAATCTGTGTAAGTGCTAAAGAGCTGAGACTTCAGGTAGATGCCACAGAGACTTCTACTTTATTTTGTTATTCATTTTAATAAATAGTTGATTTAACATCTTCCTTTTCCCCTGTTATATTTAAATATTTCTAACACATGCCTCTCAGCTCTCAGCTAGTTCAGTCCACAGACCCTCTTCAAACCTCACCTACCAGCTTCCACACTGTCACGCACTTTTCTTTTTCCAGTAAGCAGTGCCATTACAGGCTACCCCTCAAAATCACAGGCCAAATAAAGAGGATTATGACATAAACTCTAAAGGTGCCCGCGTGTGTGTCCCAAGCCCTGAAAGTGACGCGAACTGTTGCCTCTTTGCAGACGCGCAGAGGACTCCTCCCTTTTTTAGACAGCCTCCCGGGGGCTAAGCGTGATCAGAGGGCCACGGAGCTCGCCTGCCTGTCCGTGCAGCATGGCGGCCTCCACAGCCCCGGCGTGCACCTTCCGTACAACATGGCCGCCCGAGAGCTACCTTCCGCCCAAGCACCGGAAGTTCCCATTTGAAACCGTGGCGGCGAAGTGGACTGACTGGGTGGCAGTTACTACCCGCAGCCCTTTGAAACCAAGCGACCGAGGACCTCAGTCAGGAGCTGCGGAGCCCTGGGTTCGGCTCTCCCGGGGGCAGGCCCGGGCTGGAGGAAAGGGGCAGGGGGGCGGGGGCGGCACCGGGTAACTTCCCTCCCCCTCGCAGGATAGAGCCGAGCGCCCTGGCCCTGATGGCCGGAGCGGTGAAGACGGCTTGCAGCCTGCAGCCCCAGGCGGCGCCGGCAGGCCTGCCCGCAGGTGAGTGCTCCCTCCCCGCCCTCCTGGTGTGTGGTTCCTGGGTGGCCCGCGAGGGGAGGGAGTTGACAGCCTGCAGACTCCAGGACCTGGCTTTGTAGGTTTATGATCCGAGTGAGAGGAAGGGCCAATCTAGTTTTCTTTTCCTTTCTTTTTTGAAACTTTATTTATGAGGGAGACAACCAGATCATCACTCTAGCACATGCGATGCCTTAGATCAAACTCGGGATCTCACGTTTGAGAGTCTGACGCCTTGTCCACTGCATCACTTCCAGGACCTGGAAAGGCCTCTATATAGACTGGCCTAGGCCCCCTCACTCCTAGTCTGACCTTCCTACAAATGCATTTCACCAATTTAGATTCAGGCTGCAGGTTGGATAATTAACATCAAGCAAGAAGTCCTTGTTTAACCCAGAACCTTTTTTTTTTTTTTTGTCATTAGAAACTTTGACTTTATTTATTTACTTATTTTATATTACAGAATTACATGTCAACAGGGTGAATCCATACTATTCCCAGGACCAGAGTTCTGAATCTTCAGTCTCCCCACTGCAGCCCACCACAGTTCCCCTTAGGTTGTAGACATAGGCCAAACATCTCTACATCTATCTGACCACATCTGTACATAATTGGCTTTTTTTTTTTTCCTGATTCAATCCTCTCTTCCCCTCCAAACCACTCATGACAACATAACTACCTCCATATGTCCCTCTCCTTTTCCTCCTCTCTCTCTCTGGGTGCTGATGATTCTGGAGTTCAGAGTCCTCTTATCTTCATCCTATCACTTCTCCCCTGCTGGGAGTATGGATCAAAGTTCTTTATGGGGAGCAGAAGTTAGGAGTTCTGGCTTCTGTAATTGCTTCTCCACTGAGCATGGGCATTGACAGGTCAATCCACACCCCCAGCCTGTTTCTTTTCTTTTCTTTTTTTTTTTATTAATTAATTTATTTTTAAAAAGGAGACATTAACAAAACCGTACGATAGGAGGGCTACAACTCCACATAGTTCCCACCACCAGATCTCTGTATCCCGTCCCCTCCCCTGATAGCTTTCCCATTCTTTATCTCTCTGGGAGTATGGACCCAGGGTCATTGTGGGTTGCAGAAGGTAGAAGGTCTGGCTTCTGTAATTGCTTTCCTGCTGAACATGGGCGTTGACTGGTCGATCCATATTCCCAGTCTGCCTCTCTCTTTCCCTAGTAGGGTGGGGCTCGGGGGAAACTGAGCTCTAGGACACACTGGTGGGGTTGTCTACACGTCCAGGGAAGTCTGGTTGGCATCATGCTGGCATCTGGAACCTGGTGGCTGAAAAAAGAGTTAACATGCAAAGCCAGACAAATTGTTGAACAATTGTAGACCTAAAGGCTGGAATAATGCAGATGAAGTGTTATATAATAATGCAGACTCTTGTGTACTTTTGCTTTCAGGTATATATTTTGCCCTAGTTTATAGATATGTGTGAGCATGTGCTCTATCTCATGGGACCTGGTCTATATCTAAGTTTTGGGACTTTGTTAGGAAGGGGAATGGAATTAGAGAATACTGTGAAAGGGAAGGTCTCACCAGAGTAATGAAGCTGAAGGGTTGTCATTCCACACCTGAAGTCTCCAGACACAGTCTGAAGTGAAGCATGCTGAGGTGGCACTCGCTGCATTGATTAGGTTGCGATCAGCAGATGCAGTATTATTTGGTATGAATTGAGAGAAGCATACAGGAAAGTGGGTTCCAGGACTGGGGGAAATATAGGCTCTATAGTGGAAATGTGAGGTTCCTGCTGTCTGAAGACAATAGATAGTTATTGTTATCATCACATTATTTGGTAATTTGGTTAACTTTGAAAAGTCCCTATGTTAGGATTTGCTGTATAATACCCAGCATCTTGTATATAGCTGTGTCACCAGTTGCTTCCCCAGCCTGTTTCTATCTTTCCCTAGTGGACCAGAGCTCTGGAAATGTGAGGGTCCAGGACACATGGTGAGATCATCTGCCCAGAGAAGTCGGAATGGAGTCATAATAGCATCTGGTGTCTGGAAGGTGGCATGACCTAAGTTGAGACAAAATAGTTAATAAATAGGAACCAAAAAGTAGGATTAGAGCAGATGACATGAGGGATTTTAGAGTAGAAGAAATCTAGGAAATCCATTTTAGCCATGTTCCTGGGGGCACACAACTATGGTGGTTTTACTTTAGTTTGGTAGCTAGCCTGAGGTTGGATAAGAATATTGTCTGAGAGAATGATGTCAGAGTAGAGAAAAGGGGCTAGAAAGTTGGATTAGGACAGGGAGTAGCTCCCAACCTTGAAAAAATTTTCTGTGGCTAAAATTAACTATTTACCTTCATTCACCTGCTCCAGGGCATTATATATATATATATATATGTCACCAGAGCCTGTGTAACCTCTAAGTCCCTATTGGTCTGAGCTTATAGCTCATGGTCACAGCTGGGAACACTGCAGGCTGCATTTATTTCACAACCAGTCTTTTTCAGGTGGCAGGGCAGGATACCACCAGCCTCCCTTCAGAGACTGGGGCTATCTCAACCAACATTACTTTATGGTGAGAACAAGTGCTGGGATAGCCTGAGGGTACTTCTTCCCGAGCTAGTGCTCTCTGGGTTGGAGAGAACCCAACTGGAGCCGATCTAGGCTGCTGTGTGGGAGAGGGATCAGGAACTCGTGCTGCACTAACTTCACAGGAGATACACTCTGGAACTCTTGGAGCCGGAAAGCAATTTCCAAGTGTCTTTAATCAGAAGAGCAGCTGTTTTTATACTCTCCAAGTAGGGTGGAAACAGGATGTGATATAGAGAGGGTGGAGCGAAAAGTGACTGGTGAAAATCAGAGTGTGACAAGGAGAGGATCAGGGTGTGACAAGGAGAGGGGGTGGAGCAGGTGAGAATTCTACCACTAAACCACCAATGCCCTGGAGGGAGTGTGGTGCTTTATGTAAATGTAAAAGTGATTTATGTAAATAGACCAAAGCTTTGAATGGGATTAAATCTATCCCTATATAGGCATATGGTTAAGCAGAAGCCAGGAGGAGCTGGCATACTATCCAACAAACAAGGTCCTGGGAGGGTCCACAAGATGCCGTTCCTTATGGAAGCGACCAGTGGTGGTAGAAAGAGGGACCCTTTAGAAGTCAAGGCCCATCATATGTGTATGGGAATCCAAGGATTCCCTAACTAGGACCCCAGATGATGAGGTGGTGTAATATTGACCAAACAGACAATTATTAATAGGGCCAGTCTATTGCCCTTATCCCACTTTTGTAGTCCTCTATTTATCTGATGATCTTAGCTTTTCTCTCAGTTGGTTAGGCATTGAGTATCATTTGTTGAGCCCAGTGAGCCAGCACCATTTTCTATCAGGACTTGGATTTGTTGTCCAGAAGGAAGAGTGTCTCCAGACAACCTCAGTCTTTAGGGAACAGCAGTGGGATTCACCAGTGCCTGGATCATGGGTCTCTCATGTAGTCTATGCTTGTTAAATGTTTGCCAAGTGTTGGACCAAGGTTGATACAGTGGGAGAGCTTTGGACTTGCAAGCATGAGGTCCCAAGTCCCATCCCTGATACCATATATGCCAGAATGGTTTGTCCCTCTCTCTCTCTTTCTAGCTCATGATATATATATATATATATATATATATATATATATATATATATAGAGAGAGAGAGAGAGAGAGAGAGAGAGAGAGAGAGGAGTTGTGTGTGGGGAGGAGGGGAGAAAGTACGGTGGTGCCTGGGAGAAGGTGGCAGTGAATAAAATATTGGGAGTCTTGAACATGAGGTCTGGGGGTGGGGAATAGCACAATGGATATGCAAACAGACTCTCATGCCTGAGGCTCCAAAGTCCCAGGCAATCTCCTGCACCACCATGAGCCAGAACTGAGCAGTGCTCTGGTAATTAATTAAATTAGCAAATATCATAGTACTTGAGGTTTCACTCTCTTGTTTCCCTTTGCAGACATGAAAACTCGAGCAACTTCTAAGAGCCTACTACCTGTTAAATCCAGAGAAGTTGATGCTCCCAAATTTCTTCATCCAGAATGTTCAGAGAGTCATGTCACAAAAATCACCAAAGCAAGACGAGAGAATGGGTAAGAGGCAGATTATTACAATCTAACTAGAATATCTTGCTAGAAACTGGCCAGTACCAAGAATTAGGAAATCAGGTTGTTATCAGATTCCCAGGCAGAGAGATGGGACACACCTAGGCTTTAATGCAGGAAGAGGTGTTTATGATGCTGGCAGACCCAGTTGGACTCAAAAAGCCTGGGCTCCGAGTGCAATGGCTCTTGCCTTTTTATACAGTTGGAAACTATCCTGTAGTTGGGAAAGCATGGCAACAAGTTTCATAGGTTACTTTTTTCTTTTCTGTACAGAGTATGACTCCTTTGGGTGATCAGCAGACTGTTGGACAAAGTCTAAGGCTGCTGACCAAGGTCCCTCTGATGTCAGTAGTAGAAAGCCCTGTTTATGCTGGGAGGAGGGGGAAGATTGTCACCAACTGCATTTTGCTTATTCAGCTTGAGAAGTTAAGTTAAGCAGGTCTGCAAGTATCTTATCTTTCTAGCCCTCCCCCTGTCTTCCCCTCCTTTCTCCATTTCTCTCTGTCCTATCCAACAATAATAACAGCAATAATAACTACAACAATAAAACAACAAGGGCAACAAAAGGGAATGAATAAATAAATAAATAAATAAGTATTTTAAAAATCTAAAAAAAAAGATATTTAAAAAGTAATAATAAAAATAAAACATTGGCTGGGAATTTAGCTCATACTTTGAATGACTCACATGACTGAAACCCTGGATTTCACCCTTCCAATGCTTCCCCCACCTAAAAATTAAGGGGGACAGAGAGATTTATCAACTAGGTTATTTAAAGCCAAACTGATGTACTTATAATCAGGAAGTGAACATCAGTGATTGATTGGCCCTCAGCCCTTGAAATTTTGAGTAGATGTTATATGGTTAAGTTACTTGCACAAAAAGAGGCTTGGGGGGGAGGAGGAGGTTGGTTTTTTTTTTTTCCTTTTACTTTATTTTACTTTTTTTTTATTTGCTTTTTTTTTATTTGTTACCAGGGTTATCACTGGTGTTCAGTGCCTGCATGACTCTACCAATCTCAGCAGCCATTTTCTTTCTATTGTGATAGAGGGTGATAGAGATAATGAGGGAGAAGGAGGGAAGGAGACAGAAGGAGAGACACCTGCAGCACTGTTTGTGAAGCTTCCTGGCTGCAGCAGAGTACAAGGGGGTTGAAATAGGGTCCTCATTCATGGTGAGGTGTGCAAGCAGGACTGGGTAAACCACCCCTGACACAAAAATACATATTTTTTAAGACAAAGGAACAAAGGTATTGTTACCAACCTGATGTGAGTTCTAGAAAGCCAACAGAATTTTTTTTTTCTTTATTGGGGGGATTAATGATTTACAGTTGACAGAAAAACAGTAGTTGGTACATTTGTAACCTTTCTCAGTTTTCCACATAACATTTTAACCACTCCCCCAGGTCTTCCTCCACTATCATGTTCCAGGATCTAAACATTTCCCCACACCCCAGAGTCCTTTACTTTGATGCAATACACCAAATCCCACAAGACATTTTAAAAGGGTAGAACTTTATTTAGAGGAACTATGTGATGGCACTCTTGGTAGAGTGAACATATTATGTGCAATGACACAAGTTCAAGTCTTCACAAGTGGTTGAGCAGTGTTACAGGTGCCCCACCCCCTTATCAAAAACAGAAAAAGGAAAAATGACAGCTGGGAGTGGTAGAGTTGTGCAGGCACTGAGTCCTTGTGTTAACCCTAGTAGCAAATAAATAATAAATTAGAGTGTGGCCTGGGATGTGGCGCAGTGGATAAAGCACTGGACTCTCAAGCATGAGGTCCTGAGTTCAGTCCCTGACAGCACATGTACCAGAGTGATGTCTGGTTCTTTCCCTCTCCTCCTATCTTTCTCATTAATAAATCTTTTTTCTTTTCTTTTTCTTTCTTTCTTTTTTTTTAACCAGAGCACTGCTCAGCTCAGATTTATGGTGGTGCAGTGGATTAAACCTGGAATTTCAGAGTCTCAGGCATGAAAGCCTCTTTGTATAACCATTATCTACCCCACCCAATAAACAAAATCCTTTAAAAATTTAATTAATTAGAGAAGAGACACAGAGACACAATGTGGGCTTAACTCAGTGAGAAAAAGTCCAGCTATGGTGCTTGCTTCAGGGACAGGGATCATCATCCATGTTTTGGGAAAACAAATATTTGCTGATGATTGCATTAAGGTCTTCTGACCCATGTCTTACTCCCTAGTCACAGTTTGGCACCTCTGCTTAAAATCTGTGTAAGTGCTAAAGAGCTGAAACTGCAGGTAGATGCCACAGAGACTTCTACTTTATTTTTTTATTCATATTAATAAATAGAAGCAACATTTACTTTTGTTGTTCTTTTGTATGGTTTTCTTATTTTCAGTGTTACTTATTTCTGCCGTAACTTTAGTGATTTCTGTCCTTCTGATTGCTTTAGGGTTCCTTTGTTCTTCTTCTAGTTCTTTAAGATGTGCGATCAGGTTGTTTATTTGTGCTTTTTCGTATTTCCTAATGTGTGCTTGCATGGCTATGAACTTCCCTCTCAGTATTGCCTTAGCTATGTCCCAAATATTTTGAAAGCTTTTGTCTTCTTTTTCATTGAACTCTCAAGACATTTTGACTTCTTCCTTTATTTCCTCTTTGACCCAGTAGTTGTTAAGTAGTGTACTGTTGAGCTTCCACATTTTGGTACTCTTACTAATCTTTTATTGATAGTTAAGTGTTAGTTTAATTCCACTGTGGTCTGAGAAGATGCTTGGGATGATTTCAGTGCTCTTGAATTGGCTGATGCTGTCTTTGTGGCCTAACATATGGTCTATCCTTGAGAATGACCCATGTGGACTTGAGTAAAATGTATATCCCAGTTTCTTGGGATAAATGACTCTGAAAATGTCCAATAGTTCTAGTTTATCTCTCTCCTCATTTATCTCCTTCATGTCTTTATTGATTTTCTGCCTGGATGATCTGTCAAGTTGAGAGAGTAGGGTGTTCAAATCCCCTACTATGACTGTGTTGCTGTTAATGTATTGCTGTAGCTCTTTCAGTAGATGTTTGATGTTTTTAGATGGCTTCTCATTGGGTGCAAAGATGTTAATAATTGTTAAGTCCTCTTGATTGACTGATCCTCTGAACATTAAGTAGTGTCCATCCCTATCTTTTTAAAGTTTATTTATTTTAAAGTGTATCATCTCAGATATTAGAATAGCTGTTCCTGCTCTTTTTTGTGGGCCATTGGTTTGTATGGTAGTTTTCCATCCTTTCACTTTGAGTCTGTTTGTCTTGTTGAGTTAGGTGGGTTTCCTGTAGACAGCATATTGTTGGGTTGTGTTTTCTGATCCATCTTCCTACTCTGTGTCTTTTGATAGGTGAATTCAGGCCATTGACATTTATTGATATCAAAGATTGAAGATATTTTAATGCCATTCTTGTAGAGTTTTAGAGTGTTTTGATATATGTCCTATTTGTGGTGGTCTGATTGTTTATAGGAGACCTTTCAGAACTTCTTTCAGGGCAGGCTTGGTGACAGTTGATTCTTTTAACTGTTGCTTGTCTGAGAAGGTTTTTATGCCTCCATCTAGTCTGAATGGCAGTCTAGCAGGATACAGTAGTATTGGTTGAAAGTCCTTCTCATTAAGCACTCGATAGATATCTTGCCATTCTCTTCTGGCCTGTAGTGTTTGTGTAGAGAAGTCTGGTGCTAATCTTATGGGTTTTCCTCTCTAGGTGAATCTTTGTTTTTCTCTTGCAGCCTTCAGGATCCCTTCTTTATCCTTACTCCTTTCCATTCTAAATAGGATGTGTCTTGGTGTCTTTAAGTCTGGGTTAATTCTTTTTGGGACCCTCCGGGCTTCTTGAATCTTTGTCTTTCATGTTGTCTAGACTAGAGTAGTTCTCAGTTGTTTTGTGCTAAAGAATGCTTTCTTCCCCTCCCTCTTTCTTCCTCTGGTAAGCCAATAATGCATATATTGTTTCTTTTGAAGTCTCTGTTGTTGTTTTCAGTATCTCCTAATCTCTTTGAGATCTCTTACTTCTTTTTTAGTTGTCTCTAATTCATCCTCGATCTTGCTAATTCTGTCTTCAGCCTCATTGATTCTATTCGCTCTCCCCTCTACTGTCTTCTGGAGTTCATCTGTTATGTTATCCTGTTCTTATGCTGTTTTAGCTTCTTCAGCTAGTTGTGTTCTTAGCTCAGCTATTTCAGCTTTCTGCTCTCCAATAATATTGAGATAATTAGTGTTTTCTTCTAGAGTGTCATTTGTTGTTTCTGCATTTCTGATGACAATTCTTTCAACCTCTTTACTCACTCCTATGATTATTTATTTAACTTTTATTTAAAAAAAATAAATAATGGGAGAGGGTTGGGCTGTGGCACACTGTGTTAAGTACCATAGTACTAAGTGCAAGAATACTGCTTCAAGCCCCCAGCTCCCCACCTGCAGAGGGGTTGCTTCACAAGAGGTGAAGCAGGTCTACAGATTTCTCTCTGTTCTCTCCCTCTCTGTCTCCCCTCCTCTCTCATTTTCTCTCTTGTCCTATCCAATAAAATGAAAGATAACCTCCAGGAGCAGTGGATTTGTAGTGCAGGCACTGAGCTTCAGTCTCCACCTGCAGGGGGAAAGTTTTTGTGAGTAATGAAGCAATGTTGTAAGAGTCTCTCTTGTCTCTCTCCCTCTCTATCATCCCCTTTCCTCTTGATTTCTGGCTGTTTCTAGCCAATAAAGACAATGAAAATATATATTAAAAAGAAAAATTGATAATTAGGGGCCTGGTGATGGTACACCCAGTAGAACACACATTACCATTCATAAGGACCCAGGTACAAGCCTCCCAGCCCCCTTACCTGCAGGGTGGAAGCTTCATGAATGGTGCAGCAGTACCACAATGTGGGTGTGTGTCTGTAACCCTCTTAAAAAATGGCTGGGGAGTCCGGCGGTAGCACAGCAGGTGCAGGTTAAGCGCACATGGCACAAAGCTCAAGGACTGGTGTAAGGATCCTGATTCGAGCCCCGGCTCCCCACCTGCAGGGGTGTCACTTCACAAGTGGTGAAGCAGGTCTGCAGGTGTCCTCCTCTGTATTCCCCGCCTCTCTCCATTTCTGTCCTATGCAACAATGATAGCAATAACAACAACAATGATAAACAAGAGCAACAAAAGGGGAAAAAATAGCCTCCAGGAGCAGTGGATTCGTAGTACAGCCACTGAGCTCCATCGATAACCCTGGAATCAGAAAAAAAAAAAAAAGGCTGCTAGGAATGGTGGAGTTGGTACAGATACCAAGCACCATGGATAACCCTGGTAGCAAAAAGAATTTAAAAAAAAAATGACCAGACAGAGAGAAATTGAGAGGGATGGGGAGATAGAAAGACAGACACCTGCAGACCTGCTTCACCACTCAAAGCTTTCCCCCTGCAAGTGGGAAGCAGGGACTCAAATCCAGTTCCTTGCACATGGTGTTATATGAACTTAATTGTGTGTGCTTCTGCTCGGCTAAAATAAAATGTTAAAAAGAGCAAGGATTAAAAAAAATTTTAAGTAGGGAGTCAGGCAGTAGCGCAGCGGGTTAAGCGCACGTGGTGCAAAGAGTTAATGGACAGGCTTAAGGATCCCAGTTTGAGCTCCCAGCTCCCCACCTGCAGTGGAGACGCTTCACAGGCAGTGAAGCAGGTCTGCAGGTGTTTATCTTTCACTGCTCCTCTCTGTCTTTCCCTTCTCTCTCCATTTCTCTCTGTCCTATCCAACAATGATGACATCAATAACAATAACAACAATAACTACAACAAGGGCAACAAAAGGGAATAAATAAATAAAATAAATATTTAAAATAATAATAGTAAAATATAAAAAACAAGGATTTGGGAGATGACCATAGAACCCTGAGCAACATGCTTTCTGTCAGGAACACTGCTGAGCTCTCACATGTTAAAACTCTCCAGCTACTCAGCTCCTAGGAGATATGGCAAAGATTCTGTCCTAGTGAGTTCCCTCTCACCTCTGCTCTGAGCTCCAAGTATGCAGAGGGCTGTATCTCAGTCAAACCTCAAGCCAGTGGCAAGCAAGGGGGGCTAGTATGCCTGGTGGCAGGTCTGACACTAACACTCCTAGTTAGTGTAGTGTGCATGTGTGTCCCTCTGCCTCATGCTCAGATCCCATGAGAGAGAAATTGGCACAAGATTACCATGCCATTTGGAGCAGATGCTGGCCTGTGGGGTTGCTGAGGTGGGCGAGAAAGGAGCTCATATCCTATGAATAAGCCTGCCCATAGTGACATGAAAGTGTGTGGTCCCACAGAGTTTCTCTAGCTCATGCTGTTTCTGGTTCTTAACTTAGAAAACTGGTGTCTTTCGGGTGGTGAAATAACTCATTTAGATGTTTTGTTGCTTTGCCATTGCACAACCCAAGTTTGAGCCCTGCTTCCATCACATTGAAGGAAACTTTGGTACTGCAGTCTCTTTACTCTCTTTCTCTGTCTATAGCAAAAAAAAAAAAAAAGAGAGAGAGAGAGAGAAGAGAAGGAGGAAGGAAGGAAGGAAAAAGAAAGCAAACTGGGGTTTTTGATCCACCCTTGTCTGTCACACCTGTCTTCATAGTACTATGACTCTCAGGTGCATGTCTGGTTTTATTTCTCCAGGCAACTGAAGGCTGCAGACCCCACCATCAGAAAGAACATCAAAAAAAGGTGAGCAAGGGCTGGGGAGACAGCATAATGCCTGAGGCTCTGAGGTCCTAGGCTCAATCTCTAGCACTACCATAAACCAGAGCTGAGCAGTGCTCTGGTAAAGGAAGGAAGGAAGGAAGGGAAGAAGAGAAAAAGGACAGAAGATCGGGTACAGAGGAAAAGGGAATCCTGGTCACTGTTTTTGAACCGGGATCCTTATGCCGGTCCTTGTACTTTGCACCATGTGCACTTAACCTGCTGCACTACTTCCGGACTCCCTTGCCCATTTTTCTATATTCCTGCCTTCTCTTCCTTTCTAAGTTACACCTGCACCTATTACTACATCCATGTGCCCTTTTTTCCTCTTTTCTCTCTGGGTCCTGATGGAATTGGAATTCAGAGCCCTCTCACTTTCCCTTATCATACCCCCTCTGTAAGTATAACCAAAGTTCTTTATGGGGTGCAGAAGGTGGGAGATGTGGTTTCTGTAATTGCTTCTCCACTGGACATGGTTGTTAGCAGGTCGATCCACATACTCAGCCTATTTCTATCTTTTTAAAAATTTTTTAGATATTTATTTATTCCCTTTTATTGCCCTTGTTGTTTTATTGTAGTTATTATTGATGTCGTTGTTGTTAGACAGGACAGAGAGAAATGGAGAGAGATGGGGAAGACAGAGAGGGAGAGAGAAAGAGAGACACCTGCAGACTGCTTCACCACTTGTGAAGCGGTTCCCCTGCAGGTGGGGAGCCGGGGTTCGAACCGCGATCCTTATGCCCGTCCTTGTGCTTTGCGCCACCTGCACTTAACCCGCTGCGCTACAGCCCGACTCCCTGGGTATCATTTTTAAAAGGAGTACCCTGAGCAGAGGTAGCCCTGGGCCGGGGTTGTACCTGTCCAGGGGGGCCCAGTCGGCTCCTTTGCATAGAGCACCACTGCATTCTATGGAGACTCTTCTCCCAGCAAAAATCTGTAATATTATTTTGTGTGTGTGTTTTCTTTGAAAGACTTATGAAAGAGGGAGGGAGGAAGGGAGGGAGAGAGAGAGAGAACATCAAAGCATCACTGTGGCACTTGCAATGCCAGAAATCAATCAAACTTGGGACCTCATGCTTGAGAGTCCAACACTTATTCACTGAACTATCTCTTGGGTTGCTAAAATATTCTAAGTGAATAAAACAGTGACCCCAGAGGCAGTGAAGCAGCACAGACTCCTGGCACTCTCTGTACCAGAGTGAGTCTGTGATTCTCTCTCATTAATAAATAGATCAAACTAATAGCCCATTGATAAGCTGTCCTTATGTATCCCAGGGGAAACTCTCCCCCCAAGATCATAGTTCTCCCAACCTAATGACCTCTTTGTGTAATCACTCATGGAGGGTGAGAGTGTGGGGTTGGAGGGAAGGCTCTCTACCCTGCTGACACTTGATGCCAGGGTATCCACTGTACCATCTTCTGGCTGCTGGCATAATGTTCTCTCTTTTTAAAATATTTATTCCCTTTTGTTGCCATTGTTGTTTTATTGTTGTAGTTATTATTGTTGTTGATGTCATTGTTGTTGTATAGGACAGAGAGAAATAGAGAGAGGAGGGGGAAAACAGATGGGGAGAGAAAGATAGACACTGTAGACCTGCTTCACCAATTGTGAAGTGACTCCCCTGCAGGTGGGGATCCTTGTTCCAGTCCTTTCGCTTTGTGCCACCTACGCTTAACCCGCTGCACAACTGCCTGACTCCCTTTGGCATAATTGTTGTTGTAATGATGTCGTTGTTGTTGGGTAGGACAGAGAGAAATGGAGAGAGGAGGGGAAGACAGAGGGGGAGAGAAAGATAGTCACCTGTACACCTGCTTCACCACTTGTGAAGCAACTCCCCTGAAGGTAGGGAGCCGGGGGCTCGAACCAGGATCTTTACGTCAGTCCTTGCACTTTGTGCCACGTGTGCTTAAGCTGCTGCACTACCGCTCAACTCCCTGGCATAATGTTTTTAAGCTTCATCCATGACGTAGCTTGTATCAGTATGTCCTTCCTCTTTGTGACTGAATAATATTCTTCAGCATTGATAGATATTTTTATTCTGTCCATTTTGGGGGTTATTTGGAACAATTTGGGGGAAATATAGGCTCTATAGTGGAAATGTGAGGTTCCTGCTGTCTTAGGGTTCAAGAAGACAATGGATAGTTATTGCTATCATCACATTATTTGGTAATTGGGTTAACTTTGAGAAGTCCCTTTGTTAGGGTTTGTTGTATAATACCCAGCATCTTGTATATAGCTGTGCCACCAGTTGCTTCTGTTCTACCTGGTCTAGGCTTTTGAGAGAGTCCACATATCAAAGACTCAGCCTATGTATTAAAAAGACTCAGTCTGTGTTTTTAAAAATTCAAGACATACAATTTTCCCCTCTCATATTAATTAGTGATTTATATGACTACACTTTAATAGGAGTGTACATAAACACCATTCCCACCACCAAAAGACTATGTCCCATTCCACCCTCCCCCTCACCACGGGGATTTTACTTCAGTGCCCTACTCTTGATTTAGTCAGATCCTGCTTTTAGTTTCTCTTTCTGTTCTTCTTTCTCAACTTCTGTTGATGAGTGGGATCATCCCATACTCATCTTTATCTTTCTGACTTAGCTCACTTAACATAATTCCTTCTAGCTCCGTCCAAGATGGGTCAGAGAAGGTGGGTTCATTGTTCTTTATAGCTGCGTAGTATTCCATTGTGTATATATACCACAGCTTTCTCAAGCACTCATCTGTTGTTGGGCACCTGGGTTGCTTCCAGATTTTAGCTATTACGAATTGAACATAGGAGTACACATATCTTTTTGATTGGGCATTATGGAATCCTTGGGGTATATCCCCAGGAGAGGAATTACTGGGTCATATGGAAGGTCCATGTCTAGCCTTGTGAGAGTTCTCCAGACTGCTCTCCAGAGACGTTGGACAAATTTACATTCCCACCGGCAGTGTAGAAGGGTTCCTCTTACCCCACAGCCTCTCCAGCATTTGTAGCTGCTGTCCTTTTTGATGTATGCTATTCTCACAGGAGTGAGGTGGTATCTCAATGTTGCCTTTATTTGCATTTCTCTGACAATCAGCAACCTGAAGCAGTTTTTCATATGTTTGTTAGCCTTTTGGATCTCCTCTGAAGCGAATGTTTTATTCATATCCTCTGCCCATTTTTGGATGGGGTATTTGCTTTTTTGGTGCTAAGTTTGCTGAGCTCTTTGTATATTTTGGTTATTAGTCTCTTGTCTGATGTATGGCATGTGAAGATCTTCTCCCATTCTGTGAAGTGTCTCTTTGTGTGATAGTTTATTTGGCTGTGCAGAAGCTTTTCAGTTTGATGTAGTCCCATTGGTTTGTTTCTGCTTTTAGTCTTCCTTGCAATTGGGTTTGTTTCATCAAAGATATCCTTGAGGTGTAGGTGGGAAAGTGTTCCACCAGTGTTTTCCTCTAAGTATTTGATAGTTTCTGGTCTAACATCCAGGTCCTTGATCCATTTGGAGTTGATTTTTGTTTCTGGTGAGATAAGGTGGTTTAGTTTCATTCTTCTGCATGTTTTAACCCAGTTTTCCCAGCACCATTTATTGAAGAGAGCCTCCTTTCTCCATTTAATACTTTGGGCCCCCTTATCAAAGATTAGATGTCCATAGGTGTGGGGGAAGGTTCAATATTTTTAAGTAATTTTGCTAAAACTATTTGAAAGAACCAGAGCATCACTTTGGCACATATGATGCTGGGGATTAAACTCTAGATTTCATGCTTGAGCATCTAATACCTGTTCCACTGAGCCACCTTCTGGGCTACTTTTACTTGTCAATAAGACAGAACCAGAGCCCCACTCTGGCCCATGTGATGCCATGAATAAACTCAAGACCTCATGCATATGTGTCCAATATCTTATCCACTCTACCACCTCTTGGGCCACAAAGAGGTTTAATATTGATGATGATAATGGTTATTTCTGTATTATTCTCTTAGTAGCTTACTAAGAAGTATGCATTGTTTTTCCTATCATTCTTCAAGCAATATATTTTTGGAGGGACTGCCAGGGGCCCACCCCAGGGTCTCATCCATATGAAACATGTACTCTGCCACTCAGTAATACTGTTATATGTGGGTATTATTAATTTTTCATAGAATGAGAGACAGAGGGGGAGAGACATTTGCAGCACTGCTCATGAAGCTTCTTCCCTGAAGGGTGGGGACCAGGGCTTGAAACCCAGGTCCTCACACAGTAATATGTTCACTCTGCTAGGTGTGCTACCACCCGGCCCCTCGCAGGCATTATTTTAATTTTAGACCTGAACAAACAAGCCTCAGAGGTTGTGCATCTCACTAACGATTATATACCACTACATAGTGAAACTAAGAATTAAACCCTACATGTGACTCCACAGTCCACACTGTTAGCTTCTCCACTCCTTCATGAAAATGTGATTATGTTCCAGCTACAAACCCATGAATAAGCAGAAGTCAGAGGAGGAACTCAAGGATAAGAACCAGCTCTTAGAGGCAGTCAACAAGCAGCTGCACCAGAAGCTGACTGAGATTCAGGTGAGGGGCCCACCAGACACCCCCAGCTGCCCTGAGCAAGGAGCAAGCCAGGAGTGCCTAGGGGCCTTGGGGCAGAGGGACTTTGTCATGCCAGGGATGGCAGCAGTGGCACAGGCTTGAGGAGTCTATGCATGCCACACCACAACAGGGAGAACTCAAGGATCTGACACAGAGGGTGGAGCTGCTGGAGAAGTTCCAGGACAACTGTCGGGCCATTCTGGAGACCAAGGACCTCAGCCCAGGTAAGAGCACAGCTGCCTTCAGAGGGAGTACTGTGCACACCCCTCCCCCAAGGAGACCCAGGACTGAACAGCAGCCTGGTATCCCCTGGCCCAGCCTCTATAGCTCCTAAGGTAATGCACTGAAGTTTGGGGGAGTTGAATCCTCCCCCCAACAGCTGTTATGGCTGGGGCTTGGTGCCTGCATAAGGATTCCTACAAGGCTCCACCACTCCTGAAGCTTCCCCACTGCAGATGGGGACCAGGCCTTGAAACTTGGTCCTGCTGAATGTTACCAAATAGTAACAGTCTCTACTCACTACACTGGCCCCCAGTGGAAGCTTTTTCATGTCAGAAATTGCAGGTTTCTTAAAGGTCAGCTTGCCTCTATAGTGGAGAGGGGTAGGAATGACAAGAATTGATGTGATACCAAAAGGTCAGAACAGTTAGTCTCCATGATGCGGGCATGTTAATTATCCAAAGGTATTAAGAAAAACATAGTGGCTAAACCAGTAGGGTGAGATGAAACAGAGAGAGATAAAGCTTGATGTAAATCATAGGTATCAAAGGCAAACAAGGAAATAGATGTGGGGGTCTCACTGCCAAGTTACTGGCAAGGGTGTATGATAGAGTGTGTTCTCCTATATGATCTAAAGGTGAACTTATAGTGAACTTGTGAACTTTGAATGACGATAGTGAACTTTGAGTGAACCCTCAAGCAGGCAGCCATTTGGCCTGCTAGCAGGGGGAACTAAGTATGAGAGGTTTGTAGGTTTTCTGTGAGCTTCAGAGGCTAACAAGGGGAAACTGAGTCATGGAAGACTTCCCTCTTAGCTCATCCCTATATGGGAGAGGCCAACAAGTGGGGTGTCTTTCCAGACCTCTCCCGAGGATGGGAGAGCTCCCCTAAGCTCTACCAAGCTTTCACATAGTTGTACAGAAAAGAAAGATGTGTTTAAAGAGCTTAAGAGCTTTGAACTGAGTGGAGAAAAAGTCTTAAGAATGCCTAGTGGGGCCAGCAGTGGCACACTTGGTTAAGTGCACACATTAGAGTGCACAAGGACCCAGGTTCAAGCCCCTGGTACCTACCTGCAGGGGGAAAGATTCATGAATGGTGAAGCAGTACTGCAGGTGTCTCTCTGTCTCTCTCCTTCTTTGTCTCCCTCCTCTTAATTTCTGTCTCTATCCAATAAATAAATAAAAATATTTTAAAAGTGAATTAAAAAAAATTTTTTTTTTAAATGCCCAATGAAGGGCCTAGGCATCTCTGAATTAAGCAATGCTGACTTTGAGTGCGAAGGAGTTATGCAAAAAAAAAAAAAAAAAGCTGATTTTGAATACTATTGTTTGGGGGTCGGAGTGCCTCACCCAGCTAAGCACACACATGTTGCCAGTAGTAAGGACCCAAGTTCAACTCCTGCCTGGTCTCCACCTTTGCCAGTAGTGCAGCAGTGCTGCAGATATCTCTCTCCCCCCACCCACCCCTCTCAACTTCTCTGTCTTATCAAAATAGTAGAAAGATTAAAAATTAAAATTGAATACTACTCATTTACCTGTGCATATTACAGCATATTTCTTACAGCCACCATAGAGCCTTTTCATATGGTTTTAATTTACTATGTGTATATACTGCTTTTACCAAAGATAATTCAGAGGCCTGAAAAGCTTTGAAAAAATAGTTTCATGTGTTGTAAACCAAACAAGGAAATCCTTTGATCATGTTTTCTGCTGAGCTAAGAAGGGAAATCCCAGAGAGAAAGGGGGGGGTGCAGCTCTAGAGGGCAGGTGTAGGGGAGCCAGCTGTGTGAAATCTCAGAATGGAGGAGCAGGTGCTCCCAGATGTTCTCCTCATGAATACTTCCATGCTGGTCCATTGCGGGGGGGGGGGGGGGGGGAAGGAAGCATCTCTTGTCTAAGATACATGGCCCTGGACAAGACTCACTTTACTGTTCCTTCCAGTTTTAGGCTGTGTGAGCCTGGTGACCCAGCAGGAACCCACCACAGATTACATGGATTCTATGGTGAGAACTGGGGAGTGAATAGGCGAGGGCCAAACAACAATGGGCTCTGCACTTATTGGAAGGTATTTGCTATATGTTTAAAGAAAGAAAGCAGCGGGTTAAGCTCATGTGGCATGAAGCGCAAGGACCAAATGGACTGGTGTAAGGATGCTGGTTCGAGCCCTCAGCTCTCCACCTGCAGGGGAGTCTCTTCACAAGTGGTGAAGCAGGTCTGCAGGTGTCTTTCTCTCCCCCCTCTCTGTCTTCTCCTCCTCTCTCCATTTCTCTCTGTCCTATGTAACAATGATGACATCAATAACAATAATAACTAAAACAACAATAAAAAAGGACAACAAAAGGCAAAATAAATAAATAAATAAATAAAAAGAGAAAGAAAGAAAAAAGCAAGAGTCCATCTTTGGTCATCCACTTTCTAGTGGAAGAGAGAGTGGTAGGTATCTACTCAAAATAGAAAATTTTACTTGGAAGGTGACTTTACATTTAGAAATGTAAGTGTATCCCAGACAGCTCTTGAGACAAGCCCATCCTGTTATTTGTTTTAAGGCTATATATATGACATACACACATAGGCAGGGGTAGATAGCATAATGGCTATGCAAAGAGACTCTCATGCCTGAGACTCCAAAGTTCCAGGTTCAATCCCCCACACCACCATAATAAGCCAGAGCTGAGCAGTGCTCTGGTAAAAAAATAAATAATAAAAAAAAAGACATACACACACACAGGTACATAACATGTGTAGTATGCTATTGCTTTAGGCCTGGGGACATATCACTATTATTCCTCCTCCTCTTTTTTAAAAATATTTATTTATTCCCTTTTGTTGCCCTTGTTGTTTTGTTGTTGTAGTTGTTATTATTGTTGTTATTGATGCCGTCATCATTGGATAGGACAGAGAGAAATGGAGAGAAGAGGGGAATACAGAGAAGGGTGTCGGTCTGCGCTGCGGAGAAGAGAGAGAGAGGAGGTCCGGAGCAAGTGGGGTACACAAATCTTTATTATTGGATCCGGGTGGGGGTGGCTCAGGCCACGTGGAGTCAGCCGACAATGGCCATCCCCACTACCTCACCACCAGGCAAAAGCGAAAGAGAGAGAGAGGGTGCTGAGGGAGAGAGAAAGAGAGCCTGGGGGGGAGTGTGAGAGCTTTTATTGGGCAACAACCAGGGGTGACGTGTGGGGACAGGATTGGTTGAAGGGGGCACTGCTAGGATTTTGCGGGGCGTGGTAAAACCTGGGGGCAGAGACTGCATCAGAATAATTCCTCAGCATCATCTCCTTTCCCTTTATATCTAAATGGACACAGTAAAGAAATATGGAATGGAGCAGGCTTAAATGTTTTTAAGGAATGTCATGCTCAGGTGGGAAGATGTAGGACGTTTCTGTGGAGGAGGGAAGGCTTAAATGGCTGCCAACCTTGTGAGATTTATGTGTCCCCCTGTGCTCAACCCCTCTTTAGAGAGAAGACTTACCTGGAGGGACTCATAGGTTAAGCGCAGCCTGCTCAACCATCTCCTCACAATATCTACATCTTTTTCTATCTTTCTATCTAGTCATCGCATAAGATGGTTCAAAGTCTGTAAAAGACTATCGATGACAGAGGAATAGTGGTGTAGGGGTGAGCAGAAACCTTTTGGGCATAAATCTAAATGATATAACAGAACAGGAAGGGACAAGTAGGGGAGTAGTAAAAGCCAGTGTGATGTCAAAGGAAGGATTGGTGTGTAAAGGAATGTTCCCTGTTTGGGGGGGTGGGGCAAGGGTACATAGTGAGGGGGAGGCGGGAGGGCATGACCCACCAAACAGAGGGGCTATTTGGCATTGTATAGTCCTCAAGGCAACAGTCTGTAAAGTCTATGAACTACTCAGGATCAGCCTATGAAAAACCAGCAGCATGAAGGGAAATAAGCTGCTTTAAAATTGTGTAAAGTGTCTATAGGGTATGCCAGCAAGTCCGATAGAAGTCTCAGTCCAAAGTAGATGGCATGGGGAAGAAATGGCAGGGGATGAAATGCTGCATGGTTTTATTTACCGCACGGAGACCTTGGAGAAGGCGCCATTTTCCTGAGCGCTTTTTAATCACAAAGACAGGAGTATTCCATGGGCTTCAAGAATGACAAATATGTCCCAAGGATAACTGCTCTCGGACGAGCTCCTTTAAAATTTCTAGTTTATCCCTAGGTAAAGGCAACTGTTCCACCCAGACAGGCTCATTAGAGAGCCAGTCTAAGCGGGGAGTTTGCTTACGAACAGTGGCAGTTAGTACTGGGGGTGCTGATTAGATCTGGTCTCGCAGGAGCGGGTGTTACACTCTGCAGAGGCATCTGTGGATATCCTAACATCAAGACATTCCAGAAGATCCCTGCCCAGTAGGTTGGTGCTAATATCAGCTACCAAAGGGCGGAAGTGTCCAGTAGAACCTTCCGGGTCTTCCCACATGAGCGAATCTTGTGTGCGAAATGATGGGGTCACCCCTCCTACTCCATGTATACTGGGTCCGGGGAGGAGTTCCCAATTTTGGGGAACCTCTGCTTGCCTTAAAATCGTCTTTTCTGCCCCCGTGTCAATCAAAAATTTAAAAGGAATATTGCCAATCTTTACTGTCATAGTAGAGTGACCTCGTTCTAAAACAGGAGTGGTCCACAAAATCTCAGGCCCAAAATTTGTACCATTCAAGGGCGTACCATCTTTATGAAATTTGGACCAACAATCTCTCTTCCAATGAAACCCTCTATGACATCTGGGACAAATTGTCCATGGCTTCTGGCTCCCTGACTGAAAGCGGGGTTGTCCTGACTGGAGGCAGGGTTGCTCTAACTGGAGGCGGGGTTGCCCTGACTGGAGGAGTGGTCGCAGCTTATCTGGACATTGGTTACGCCAATGCCCTTGGCGACTGCACTGAAAACAGGCCCTGTTTTGATTACATGGGGTAACTGCATAAACCTGTGTCGTAGCGGGTGCCCCATAAGAGCCTGATGTAAGTTCCTGTGTCGCTAAAATCCAGTTATCTGGGTGTAGGTGTTTAAGACTAAGGCATGCCTGACGGAATTGTGGTATCATGCCATCCCAGACAATAGAATGTAGGAGTAGAGAGCGGACTTCAGGATTATAAATCTTTCTCTCTAAGGTTGCCCTCAGCCTTGAGATGAAGTTCTCTAAGGATTCATCAGTGCCTTGGCGAAGAGAGTTAATGGGGATTGAAGACTCTACTGTGGTTGGGGTTACCCTTTCCCATGTTTGTGTTGCACAGATGCATACCTGTTCAAAATAACCAGTTGGAAACCTGGCTTCTGCCTGCTGAGTTCCAGATTCAAACACTCCTGCTCCAAACAAAGCATCAAAATTCCATTCTATCTGTTTGTTACTATTTTCCTGCAATTGTCTAGAGCATTCATCATGGAAGCATGCCTTCCATTGCAGGTAGAGGGGGTCTGGGAGTGCAGCACAAGCCAGGTCTTTCCAGTCCTGGGGGGTGTTAAGGTGCTGGTAAAAACTCCTTAAAATGGACTTGGTCCATGGAGCATGAATTCCATCCTCCTTAACGGCTTGTCTGAGTTCTTTGGAGGAGTTAGAGGAGTATGGATGCCACACCTGAGGGTTTTGTCTACTGGGGGCCACATTTACCAGGAAGGTGTGGACTTGGTTTGATGACATGGGGGAGAGAGCCACAGAAGCTGCTGTAATGGCCTCAGGGGAAACTGAACTCCTATCTATGGGATCGGAGCTCTCGGGGCGGACTGCAAATGGTTTAAGGTCCCTAAATGCTGAAAAGATGAGGTATCAGCAGGGGGAGGAGTCGAAGGTGAGGAAGCCACAGGGTCTCTTAATGATGAGGTATCAGCAGGGGGAGGAGTCGAAGAAATGGAAGCCTCAGGGAAAGCCAGAACCGGGGCAGCGGGAGGAGGGGTCAGAGAAGGGGAAGCCGGAACTGGGGCAACAGGAGGAGTGGTCAGAGAAGGGGAAGCCGGAACCCGGGCAACAGGAGGAGTGGTCAGAGAAGGGGAAGCCGGAACCCGGGCAACAGGAGGAGGGGTCAGAGAAGGGGAAGCTGCAGGGGAAGCCGGAACCGGAGCAACAGGAGTAGGGGTCAGAGAAGGAGAAGCTGCAGGGGAAGCCGGAACCGGGGCAGTGGGGTCAGCTGGGGGCGGGGTCAAAGGAGGAGCAGCCGAACATGTGTGCGTGTCTGTGGGAACGGGAGTTTTGGGGCTAACTGCTGATTGCTTAAGGCGTTTAAGTTTTGCGCACATATGCTTTAACTCTCGTATCTCAGCCTCAAGGTTGCTTAACCTCGTGGCAGAACACCTTGTACATATCTTGTAAGTAGCAAATATAGCCATGAAAACCCACGGTGTAGCGAAAATTAAAGCATCTCTGAGATTAAGAACCTGTCCCAGGAGAGAAGGATATAATGTCTGGGACACCTCCTTATAAAATGAAAAAAGGCCCATGGTGGGGGGAAACACGGGGCCACAGAGGCAGGCCACTTACCTGTGTCTGGGCTACTTTTGGGGACCTCAGGCCAGGCCACCCAGCGGGGCGGGACACATTGGGCACCAGGTGTCGGTCTGCGCTGTGGAGAAGAGAGAGAGAGGAGGTCCGGAGCAAGTGGGGTACACAAATCTTCATTATTGGATGGGGGGGGGGGGTGGCTCAGGCCACGTGGAGTCATCCGACAATGGCCGTCCCCACTACCTCACCACCGGGCGAGAGTGAGTGAGGGGGGGGGGCCCAGAGGGGGGAGGGAAGTGTGAGAGCTTTTATTGGGCAACAACCAGGGGTGACGTGTGGGGACAGGATTGGTTGAAGGGGGCACTGCTAGGATTTTTCGGGGCATGGTAAAACCTGGGGGCAGAGACTACATCAGAATAATTCCTCAGCATTAGAAGGGAAGAGAAAGACAGACACCTGCAGACCTGCTTCACCGCTTGTGCTTCACCACAGGTGGTGAACCGGGGGCTCAAACCAGGATCCTTATGCTGGTCCTTGCACTTTGCATCACCTGCGCTTAGCCTACTGTGCTACAATCCCGACTTATCACCCAACTCTCTATTCCTCCTCCTCTTAAGATACTTAACAAGGTGGACAGCAGCACACATACACACATACATGAGAACACTGGTTCAAGCCCATTGTCCCCACCTGTAAGGAGTGGACAATGTAGTACAAGCAGTGGAGCTGTGCTACAAGGGTCTCTCCCTCTCCCCCTAGCCCCATCAAAAAGTAAAAAAGCACTGGTGGGCAGGAAGCTATGGGGAGCAGTAGAGGCATTGTGCAGGCACAGGTCCCAGTAATAATCCTGGTTGCAAAAAAAAATTTTTTTTAGTCAAAAATAAAACACCTAGTGGGATGGAACCATCAAGAGCTTTTTGATTTCTCTCATCTACATTTCACCAATGTAGCCTCTCATTCCTTTGTTGAGAATGGTATGATGTGAAGGTCTAGTCTCAATTAAATTCCACTGTTTTTTGGTGTTTTGTTGTTGTTGTTTGTTTGCTTTTTGCCTCTGGGGTTATCCTTGGGGCTTAGTGCCAGCACTATGAATCCATTGCTCCTGGCAGCTATTTTTTTTTTTTTCCATTTTATTGGACAGGACAGTGATAAATTGAAAGAGGGGGAGATAAGGAGACAGAAAGAGAGACACTTGCAGACCTGCTTCACTGCTTGTGAAGTGTCCCCCGTGTGGTGGGCAGCCAAGGCTCTAACTCATCCTTACACGTGTCCTTGAGCTTAGTGCTATATGCACTTAACCAGGTGGCACCTCCTCCCAGCCCCCAGTTCCACTGTTCTTTCCCCTTCCCCCCAAAGTAGGAAGGTAACTGTTTGAAATTAAAGTCTTCACAACCTCTATGTTCTCTTCCTCCAGAAGATCAGCTGTTGTCTTGGACACCTTTCCCCAGCTGTTATCCCCCCTTCTGTGGCCCCCACAATGTCTTGCTCACACTGGCTTTGTGATGTCGAGCATGTGGAGATCGAGATCGGGGGGATTCTGTCTTGTGAAGACATTGATTATACAAAGGAAGTTTCCGTGTCTCAGTAAAGATGTGGGACTTATGTTGTGCTTTCCTCCTAGTTGCTGTTAGAAACTTTGCAAGATGAGCTGAAACTTTTTAATGAAACAGCCAAAAAGCAGATGGGAGAGTTACAGGTGAGGCAAACTTCACCCTGTGGGTCACTATCCCCCCTCCCCCCAACTCCATGTTGGATATTTTGGGATTGTTATAGTAGGGTTGTTATTTTTGCTCCAGGCCAACTATTTCACAGAAATAAAAAAAAGAGGGAGAAAGATCAAAGCACTGAAGTTTTCCCTATTACCATGGGAGCCTAGAGCTTGAGCCTAGGTCATGTACATGGCAGAGCAGGCACCCTCCCAGGTGAACTTGCTATTTGGTCCTGAGAAGTCTTGAGAGGAAGGGAAACTTGATCTCTAGAGATTTGGAAAGCCAGGTTCTTGGAATTTGGATTTGGGTGATACAGGTGAATCCTGGAATGTTACACTGAGTCCAGAAGATTTCAGTGTTCTCCTTAAATAGTAGAGATGGACTTTAAAAAAGGAAAAAAAAAAGCTCAGATAAGAGAAATTAAATCACCAAAATACAGTGTCTATGAGGACAGCTTCTCAATGAACCATAAGTATATTGTGCTGCTAGGATAGTGTCTTGCCTGTGAGCCACAGTTTTTATTGATGGTTTGTTTTCTTTTATATATGTGTATCTTTCACTGTAGGCCTTCAAAGTGAAGTTGAAGATGAAAGAAGAGGAGAGGGCTCGGTTACTGGAGCAGCAAGCTACCTATAATAGCCAAGTCAATGACTTTACAGCAGTCCTTGAAGAAATGGAGCAGCTATTGGAAATGTGATACAAATTGGGTGACCAAGTAACTTCTCTTTGGAGACCAGCTCTTTGAGGCAGCCCATTCAGATATCTGCTTTTCAGCAGTGAGCTTCTAGGACTCACCAAATCTGTAATACAAAGTTCCTGTAGTAAGCACAGCTTATGTTGGAGTGACAGGCCCCCCCCCCATATATATACACATACACAAACATGTCCTTTCCTTATCAAGTATCCCCAACCTCCTGGCTAGCCAGCATTTCCAACCTTCATTCAGTCATGATCTTTGTTCCTCACAGAGAGTGACCCAAAAGTTTGGGTCATCCTCTTCAACAAAAACCTGGCACCATTAAAATTGGACTAAACCAGTGACTACCAGAGACTCCAGGATTCCTTTCAAATATGCAGAAAGCAAGCTTTCATTGTACAGGGCTCCATAGGAGAGATTACTAAGGAATCAAGCTTACTTGGGGTAGGATCTGCCCCATACTGGCTGGGCTTAAGGAACTTATTTGGAGTCCCATGTACTCATCTCTAACTTGTATGATGAGACTTCTGGGCAAAAAGGAAGCAGCCAGATTGAGCGATAGAAGATCTCCCACTCGCTGACTTCTTGACTCTGAGCCACACAAGCAGTCCCTCTCTGCTGGGCATTAGGAAAAGACCCCACACTGCAACATTGTTTGAAGGCACCTGTCAACTAGTCCTAATTTTTTCAAATCAATGAGCTAAGCTTACATCATTTCAGAATTCTCTGAGAGGGACAGTCAAGGGGGTCTTTTAGGACTGCCTCTTGGTTGTGCACCTGACTCACGATCCTGATTCTCAAATAAACAACTTTCTTCATTAGATTATAGTCTGATTATTTCCAAATTGGTAGGTTCTGTACCTCATTGTAAATATGTTAAAGTTATTTGAAAGACTTAATAAACAGTATGAAGGGCTGAATGGTGGCTTACGTGACACACATTATCATATGTGATGATCCAGGGTCACGTCCCTGTTCCCCTCTAGGGAGGAAAGCTTTATGAGTGGTGGTGCAGTGCTGCAAGTGTCTTTCCTTCTCCCTACATCCCTCTCCTCTCTCTCATGCTCTATCCAAAAAGAAAAAAAAATGGTCCCCGTAAATATTCAAGTTGTATAGGCACTAAGCCCCAGAAATAATCCTAGTGGTCAATAAAAAGATGAAGGGGGAGTTGGGCGGTAGCGCAGCGGGTTAAGTGCACATGGCATACAGCACAACGACCAGTGTAAGGATCCTGGTTCGAGCACCCAGCTCCCCACCTGCAGGGGAGTCTCTCCTCTCTGTGTCTTCCCCTCCTCTCTCGATTTCTCTCTGTCATATCCAACAACGATGACATCAATAATAACTACAACAATAAAAAAACAAGGGCAACAAAAGGGAATAAATAAATAAAATTGTTTAAATATATTAAAAAAAATAAGATGAAGGGAACCAGGTAGTAGCATGCCAGGCTAAGCACACATAGTACAAAGTGCAAGGACCTACATAAGGATCCCAGTTCGAGCTCCTGACTCCCTACCTGTAGGGGGCCTTGAAAGTGGTTAGGCAGATCTGCAGAAGTCTATCAATCTCTCTCCCTCTCTATCCTCCCCTCAATTTCTGTCTTATCCAATGGAAAAAAAAAAAAAAAGGCCTCCAGGAGTAGTGGATTCGTAGTGCAGGCACTGAGCCCCAGAGTTTAAAAAAAAAGATGGAGAGTAATAGCTGCTGCATTTCTCTCCTCTCCTTTCCCTGGTCAACTAGGAATATCAAAGATAGCCTAAGACTGTAACAAAATAACTCTAGGACTAATTTGGGGACCCACTAAGTCACCACTGAGTGCAAACATGGCTTGTGGACAGAGAAGAGCATAAGGAGAGATTCCTGGGGCTAAAGCCCATATCTACTCCTGAGTGTCTGGTAACAGTCTGGCATTTTCTGGTTGAGGTGCCCCCTCCGTCTATTTTACCAACAAAAAGACTGCTTTAGGGAAGGAGAGAACGCCCCTAAGGCTCACCAAATGCAGCTATAAATCTCCGTTGCTACTGTCCCTCGGAGTCTGGAGCAGCAGTGGGGAGGCCCTGTGCTGACACTGAGGGGCAGAGGACTGGCCAGGAAACTCAGGAGAAGATACATACCCCAGTGGACTAGAGGTGGGGCTGTATATTGGGAGCCTTTCCACAGTATTCTGATGAAGTAGGAGATATGGTAAATAATTGCCACAGAACCCACAGAGTATAAGTGAGATTGTTTGGAAACTCACAGGGTCAAGTAACACTGCCCACCTGGCAGCTGGCAGAGCAGCTGAATTGAATTTGGGGCTTTGAATCCTCGGGCCTGGGAGTCTCTTTGCATAACCACTGTGCTATCTCTCCCTCACCCTGATTTATTTCTTGGTTGGCAGTAAGTGATTAAGCTAAAAAGCCTGCTTATACTTTAAAAGCCCTCAGGCTCCCATAGCATACAGGAAAGAAAAAGAACAAAAGAGGCTTTAACAGCCACTGTGCTTCAACTCAGGGATTGAGATAATATTGATGTCGGGTTCCTCAGGGGAAGGAGCCAGCCTGGCTCCCACGTCACTATCTGGCCTGTTGGCCACCAGGAGACAGATGAAGAGCAGGGAATCTCAGGCCAGCAGCAGCAAGGGTGAGCTCACTGAGGGGTCTTCCAGCGTACCATGGCAGTGGACGGTACGACAAACCACCTCAGAGAACCATGGCAGTGGACAGAATGCTTTATTGTCTTAGTTACGAGTTTATAAAGGGGTAGCTGTGCAGGGGAAGTAGCCAAGCTGGCCAATGAGACTAGTATCTCCTTATAAGGAAAAAGAGAGCAAGGCAATGAGAAGGTATGGATGGTGATATAGGAACTGGGAAATAGAAATTTAAAGAAGGCGAAGCCCACCAGAGGGAGGAGGGGGTGAAGTGATGTGGTCAAGACTGACAGAAAGGTTGGAATTCTCCGAGTACTCCCGCCCATCACACTCAACCACAGTGGTTGGGATGCCAACGGGAGACTGATAGATGAGCTTCCAGGGGTCAATCATCCATGTTCAAACGTACATTAGACCCACAATTCCCCCTTTTCCTTTTGTTAAAAGAAGGTCAGCCATGACTTCCAAGTCAACCGTGGGGATAGGAGAATAGGGTTGAACCGAGACTCTCTGGATGGTCACTTGGACCATGTCCTGGAGGTGGTTCTTTAGGAACTGTAGGAGGCATGGAGCGACAAGGAACAGCGTGTCAATAGGAAAGGGGTCAGGAGGGGAAGAATCCAAGATAACATGGGAGAGGATATCTAAGAGTCCATGGCTGAGGGAGCAAGCCATTTTTTTAAATCATGACTGAGTTCGTTGAGAGTCACCCTCGCAAGGGAAGTAATCTCTCACTGTAAGGACTCAAGGCTCTCAGCCGTGAAATCTAGGGACTGCTGAAGTTGTTATTCCAGGAGTCCAGCAGTGTGAAGGGAGTGGCCAAGGGCACCGCCAGCAAGTCTAATAGAGATGGTCAGCCCGATGCCAACAACCAGAGGAAGGAACACTGCTCATTTTGTTCTGGTGAGGAAGGAAGTTTCAGCCACTGGAACTTGCCCTGTTTGTATAAGGTGAGCTGTGGAATAAGAGAGACTAGGCGGCAGGGGTGACTGGGATGATGACGGCCAACTGGCACCCATTGAGGAAGCTATTCCCGGTTCCTATGATCTTGTTAATCCCATTGTAAGTCTCCCACACCTGAAACTGCCAGAGAGTAGCAGGTGCAGCAGAGGTGGGAAGGGCGAATAGTAAGACAAGATATAAAGAAAGAGCAAGGGATGAAAAGGGGGGCCATAGGGAGGTTTTGTCCCTAGGCTCTGCAGATTAGGCCCTTCAGTTCATGCCATGTCTCATTATGAGTCCCGGGGGATGCTGTCTTGCAGCAGGTCTTCTGGCATCTCCTGCTCTTCGTCAAGGAGAGTCATGCCATCCTGCGGGCAATGCCGGAAACGGCAAGCAGGGACCCAGATGGGCTTTGGAGAGTCCTGTGGAAAAACACATGCAAACCCTTCCCATGGTTAGCAGGAGGTCTGATCCCTTTCAAAGGCTATGTAAGGGGTACTTCCATCTGACCTGTATAGCAAGGAGGGAGTAGGGATCTTTCCAGTGGTTAACTATAGGGAGGTTTTCAGAATTTTTATTTTTTTATTTTTATTTATTTATTTATTATTGGGGAATTAATGTTTTACATTCAACAGTAAATACAATAGTTTGTACATGCATAACATTTCCCAGTTTTCCATATAACAAGCTCGGTGCCTGCATTATGAATCCACTGTTGCTGGTGGCTATTTTTTTTTTCCATTGTTGCTGTTGGATAGGACTGAGAGAAGAGGGGAAAACAAAGAGGAAGAGAGAAAGATAGACACCTGCAGACCTGCTCCACGGCTTGCGAAGTGACCCCCTGCAGGTGGAAGGCCTATAGCTCCAACCGGGATCCTCCTTCTGGTCCTTGCACTTCACACTATGTGCGCTTAACCTGGTGTGCTACCACCCACTTCCCTGAACACATAAATCTTATTGATGCTGGGAATGGGAGAGCCAGTCTTCCTCCCAAGGCTTGTTTGAATGTAACCATTTAATTGTTTCTAGTACACCAAACAATTGTGACTGTTTTCTTCAGAGCCAGCATATATGGTGCTTGCTCTGAAAGTGACCAACCCATAGCAAGTCATAAATCACTCCATCTTTTTTGCACAGGAACACTGGCCAGGCTATTGAGAATGTCCCCTTTGTAAAGCAGCAGGTGCCAGGTTGTCACTACTTTGTGTCATTTTTGTTATTATTATTACTGTTGCATTAATTTGATAAAAGTTGAGAGGGGGAGACAAAGAATCAAAGAAAAAGAGGGAAGGCATATGCAGCACTGAGTTCCACATCCCCATTCCTTCCATTGGAAACTGCATAAGTTTTCTCAAGATCACAGATATGTGTTGACTATTATGGGAAATTTAAATATATGTATATTATTTTTTTAATCTTTATTTGCTGGATAGAGACAGTCAAATTGAGAAGGGAGAGGTTGATAGAGAGGAAGAGAGACAGAGAGGCACTTTTAGCACTGCTTCACCACCCACAAAGCTTTCCTCCTGCAGGTGGGGACTGGGACCTCAAACCCGAATCCTTGTGCATTGTAACATGTGAGCTCAGCCAGGTGCACCACAACCCAGTCCCTCTTTTTTTTTTTTTTTTTGCTTCCAGAGTTATTGATTGGACTCTGTGCCACCACTACGGTACAAATCCACTGCTCCTGGTGGCCATTTTTTCATTTTTTATTGGATAGAACAGAGAAATTTAGAGGGGAGGTAGAGTTAGAGAGGGAGAGAGAGAGACACTTGCAAACCTGCTTCACTACTTGTGAAACGGCCCCCCTGGAGGTGGGGAGTCAGGGGTTCAAACCAGGATCCTTGCTCAGAATCTTGTACTTTGTACTATGTGCACTTAACCCGGTGTGCCACCACCTCGCCCCCAAGATATGTATATTATTTATGAGAGAGAGAAGAAAAAGGAAGAGGAGGAGCGAACCAGAGCATCACTTGTTGCTAAAATTTCGGAGGCTCTTGCTGGGCGGGTAACAGAGATGACCAGAGACATACGGCTGGGCAGGGAAGCTGTATTTCTTTATTCAGGAACAACGATTCATAAACTAAACCAAACTAATCACCAAACAGAACTCTGCTGTCTCTTTGCGGCGGCGCAAGCACTCTCTCTTACTCTGCAACTCTGCAACCCTTCAACTCTGGAACTCTGGCCCTCTCTCTTACTCTGGAACTCTACAACTCTGGAACTCTGGAACTCTGCAACTCTTCAACTCTCGAACTCTGGAACTCTCGAACTTTGGAACCCTCTCTCGCAAGCACTCTCTCTAACTCTCTAACTCAGGAACTCTGGAACTCTGGCGGGGTTCCTAGGGGAGGGGCCAAGCGGCCCGCGAAACTAACAGGACTGATCCAATTCTCTTGGCGGGGGGAGAACTAGAACAACCCAATGTAAAGCATACAACAATCACTCTGACAATTGCAATGCCAGGGACTGAACTCAGGACCTCATGCTGGAAAATCCAGTCAACTGAACCACCTCCTGGCCAAAGCATGACATTCTCAACTTCAGAGATGCTTACAGTCTATTTGGAGAAGCGAACATTTAGGTGATACACATGTTTACAAAGAATGCTTCAGCAGGAGGAACTGGGCAGTAGTGCATCCCTTTGAGTCCTTATAAGCCAGTAGAACAAGAAGAGTTTCCTAGGTACAAAAAGAAATGAAAAATCCACAGGCAAAAGAATGAAGGAGAGAAAAATCACTGCAAGTTATAGTCTCTCTCTCTCTTATACCAGAGCACTGCTCAGCTCTGGTGTGAAGTACTGAACCTGGGACTTTGGAGCAGCAGGCATGAGAGTCTCTTTGCAAAACCACTGTGCTATCTACCCCCACCCACAAGTTGTAGACTCTCACTTCCGCATTCTGACTGGAAACCTTGGCAGACTCTATTTAACCAAATCAGCTTGTATCTCACCCAGCTTGAAATATATAAAAGGCTTAGTGCTGAGGTACAAAGTTGTTCAGGCCTGGTAGGAATTGACCTGAAACTTGTTAAGGAGAAAGTAACTCCCTGCCCTCCATGTGGTCTGAGCTCTGCCAGCCACACTCAAGCAAAGTAATCAAACCCAAAGGGAGTTTGGAAACTCCAGCAGAAAAGAAAATGAATCACTGAAAAGAGGAAAAGGAAGTTGAAGGGCTATCCAGGCGAGTGTGTGTGTGTATGGGGGTGGGGGGGGGGGAGCTGAGTGTGAACATTGGAAGGGGGAAGGGGCTTATTCAGAACTCAGGAGGGGAGGAACTGTGTGATACTTAACCACACATTTGGAATATGCCAGAAGTGTAAACATTCCAGGGCCTCCCTATGCATTTGCTTCCCATGGGTGCCTTGGTCCACAGCCACACATTGGGAAACACAGATGACCATAGTAAGTTTGATCCCCCGCAGCACATGTACCACAGTGATGTCTGGTTCTTTCCCTCTATCTACCTATCCCTCTCATTGATAAATAAAAATAAAAAATAAAAAAGAAAGAAAAATTAATTAGTTGTAACTCTGGAGATGGCTAGGTGACTAGAGCACTGGACTTAAAAGCCTGAGGTGCCAAGTTCAAAAACCTAGCACCGCCTGTGCCAGAGTGATGCTTTGGTTCTCTTTCTCTCATGATAATACATAAATCGTAAATAACAACAACAACAATAATAATAAGGACGAGGAGATAGCATAATGGCTATGCAAAAAGGCCTTTAAATCTAAGGCTTCAAAGTATTAGTTTCAATCCTTGGTACCAACATAGACCAGAGTTGAACAATGCTGTGGTTCTTCTTCTTCTAGCGTTTGCCCTTCTTCCATAGCCAGTTAACAGCGTCAGGTTGAGCCTGATGTAAAGTTTCGAGACCTCCTTTGAATCTGGAGAGGTGGCAGTCGTTGACTATGTGGGTCATAGTCTGTCTGTAGCCGCAGGGGCAGTTTGGGTCGTCTCTGGCTCCCCATCGATGGAACATAGCGGCGCACCGGCCATGGCCTGTTCGATAGCGATTGAGGAGAGCCCAATCATAACGTGCTAGGTCAAAGCCGGGTTGACGCTTGCAGGGGTCTGTGATGAGGTGTTTGTTCTTTTTTTTTTTATGTTTTTTTTTCCTTTATTTTTTTTTTAATTTTTTTGTTTTTTAATTTTGAGGTGTTTGTTCTTTACCTCAGCTGACTGCCAACTCTGTTTCCAAGAGTCTGGAACAGAGAAGTTCAGTGTAGGTGTAGGAGACCAGATTGGATGACGAGACGTCAAACGTTGGACAGGGTGGGCGAAGATATCCGCGTATATTGGCAGGTCCGGTCGAGCATAGACGTGGGAAATGAACTTAGATGATGCCGCATCCTGACGAATATCTGGCAGGGCGATGTTGCTAAGAACTGGCAGCCATGGAACCGGGGTGGAACGGATGGTTCCAGAAATGATCCTCATGGAGGAATATAATTTGGAATCGACCAAGTGGACATGGGGACTACAGAACCATACTGGGGCACAGTATTCTGCAGTGGAATAGCATAATGCCAGAGATGATGATCGTAGTGTGGAAGCGCTCGCGCCCCATGAGGAGCTGGCCAGTCTTGCAATGATGTGATTCCTCGCGCCCACCTTTGCTGCAGTTTTTATGAGATGTTTGTGAAATGACAGAGTGCGATCGAGAGTAACGCCAACATAGACTGGCTGGGCTTCATGCCGGATTCTCGTATCGCCAAGCTGCACATTAAGCTCACGCGAGGCCGAGGCATGGTGTAGATGGAAAACAGATGATACCGTTTTTGCAGTGCTAGGGATTAGTCGCCATTTTTTACAGTAATCAGATATCAGAGACATGTCTTTCGTGAGTGTTTCCTCGAGGATGTCAAACTTGGATGCCTGAGTTGCACAGCAGATCTGCTGTGGTAAAGAAATGTAAGTAATGGGGAGTCGGGCTGTAGCGCAGCGGGTTAAGCACAGGTGGCGCTAAGCACAAGGACCGGCGTCAGGATCCCGGTTCAAACCCCAGGCTCCCCACCTGCCCGCAGGTCCCTTCACAGGCGGTGAAGCAGGTCTGCAGGTGTCTGTCTTTCTCTCCCCCTCTCTGTCTTCCCCTCCTCTCTCCATTTCTCTCTGTCCTATCCAACAACGACATCAATAATAACTACAACAATAAAACAACAAGGGCAACAAAAGGAAATAAATAAAATAAAATAAAATAAAAAGAAATGTAAGTAATAAAATAATAATAATAATATGGCAAAACATGGCATTGGGGTGGAGCAGCCCCGAATTCAGAATCAACAGTGGGCAGACAACAAATAAGGCAGCAAGTGTCTGCGGTCTCCGTGTTGGAGAGCAAAGTCATTTTCCTAAACTGAAGAGTGCACGCAGGAACTAGAGGGCGGACTCCCATTAGAGGATCGCTTCTGTTTCAACGACTTGTTCTGGTCACGGGATTGCAGGGGATAGTGGAAGGGATCTGTGCTGTTTTAACTTTTCCCCGCACAGATAGGCTTTTGAAGTCAGAGATTTCAACTGTGGAAACTGCATCCTAAACTCCGAGAGCAAACACCTCCCTGCCAGACCCCTCTGAAGAAGGGCGGCCACCGCTGATTGGCTGGCAGCGCGGCCGAAGGGCAGCTCGGCCTTCGTCGGGCGGCGCACGATGATAGGCAGTTAGGGACCCGCCCCTCTACCTATTGGTGGAGAGTGCGGGGGGGGGGGGGGGGCGGAGCAGTGGCGAGGCCTGGGGTTGGCGGAACCCCTGAGGCTGGAGACGACCTTCTGCTCTACACAGGACTGGGCAGAGATGGCGTCAGCGCTATGGGTGCTGGGTCTGCGCGCGGCGAGCTGGAATCTGCGGCGCCCCCTGTGGCTGCCTGTCCTGGGCCTCCCGCGGACCTACTCACAATTGCCCGTGGATGATGCAATTAACCGTCTCAGCGAGGAGCAGAAGCAGGTAGGCCCTGGTCCGCTCCCAGCTAGTGTGTGCACGAATAATATGTGATGCCGCCTGCGAGGGCAGCGCGGAAGCAGCGCGGGGCCAGCGCGGGGGCAGCGCGGGCCGCCTACAGGTAGCAAAAGTACTCCAGCCTGTTTCAAATCCTCTTCCACCCGAACACTAGTATCTAACAAGTCTGTGACTCTCTTGCCTACTCCATCAGCCGTACTCTTCTTTGAATACTCACCTGGGGGCAAGAGGGTACTTGAAATGCATTGTTGATCCACTCTGATTTTTCAGCCTCTGGGGACAAAGCAAAAGTTGAGCATAAAGTTAGGGCAGTTGATCCAGATAAATATATGGAGCTGAAACCCCCTGGAGAAAAGAGACTGGATCAGCCTTGGACGCTGGCTTGGGGCTCTCCTAGGATGTGATTCTTCTGTCTCTCTAAATGAGTGCCCAACCCAAATTTAGTTAGCAGGGGTTTTTTTGAATCACTTTTGGCAGAAAGGGTGCTGTCCTAATCCTCATATAGTCCAAGAAAAGTTTATCACTGATTGAATCATCTTTTTTTTTTTCTTGCCTCCAGGGTTATTGCTGGGGCTCAGTGCCTGCACCATGAATCCACTGCTCCTGGAGTGGATTTTTCCCCCTTTTGTTGCTCTTGTTGTCGTACCCTTGTTGTGGTTATCACTGCTGTTGATGATGCTATTTGTTGTTGGATAGGACAGAGAGAAATGGAGAGAGGAGGGGAAGACAGAGAGGAGGATAGAAAGATAGACACGTGCAGACCTGCTTCACCGTCTGTGAAGCGACTCTCCAGCAGGTGGGGAGCCGGGGGCTCGAACCGGGATCCTTGCCGGTCCTTGCGCTTGGCGCCACATGCGCTTAACTCGTTGCGTTACCGCCCGACCCCCTGAATCATCATTTTTATCTTGAGCAGAAACAGAAAAAAGCTCGACAGGTGCCTGGGATGGAAGGGGGCTGTGACTGAAACACAGTGGGGGTGGGGTGACAAAAGTACTGAGGAAGGGTTGGGAGGAGGCAATGATCTTCAGGGGCTGGGTGTGCTCAACCAGGTGTGCATTCATTGTGCAGGCACCAAACCCTAGCAACAACCCTGGTGGCAATAAAAATAAATAAATACAATTTAAAACATGATTTCAGAAAGGAATATAAAGGCCATTTCTGAGGAAGCACAGAGTAGTGTGCCTTTGCTATTTGCTGAGGTTCCCTTGGAGTTTCTTTTCCTGACCGTGTCTTCCACAGTAGAGGCACTATTTTCTGTGGCCACAGGATGCATCCAGTATCTCTGTCTACCTCTCCCCTCTAGCTACGCCACACCATGACCAAGTTCCTGCAGGAGCACCTCGCTCCCCAGGCCCAGGAGATCGATCAAAGCAATGAGTTCAAGAACCTTCGGGTAAGTCAGTAAGGCCTATATTGAGCATGGAGGATAGTTTGGGAGCTAGGTCATGGTGGTCTGAGTGCACTGGTGCCTGGAAGGGTGCATAGAATGTCCTGGTCAATGAAGCTTTCCTCAGAAAGCAGCCCCTTTCTGAGAACCTCCCGGGATTGCTTGTTCCAGAAGTGGCAGCCCCTACACCTGGCACCTTCTCACCACTCATTTCGCTGACTCTTTTCCATTGATAGGAGTTCTGGAAGCAGCTGGGGCAGCTGGGAGTCCTGGGTATCACAGCCCCAGGTGAGTATAGTTTCATTCCTTTTTTAAAAAATTATCTTTAGGGCTGGGAAGACAGCATAATGGTTATGCAAAAGACTTTCAAGCCTGAGGCTCTTAAGTCCCAGGTTCAGTCCCCAGCACCACCATAAGCCAGAGCTGAGCAGTGTTCTGATAGCTCTCTCTTGTGCATCTTTCTCTCTGTATCCCTCTTTCACTAAATAAAGTATTTTAAAAAAATTACCTTTATTTATTTATTGGGTAAAGACAGCCAGAGGGAAGGGAGTGATAGAGAAGGAGAGAGACAGAGAGACACCTGCAACACTGCTTTACCACTCACAGAGCTTTCCTGCAGGTGGGAACTGGGGGTTCGAACCCAGGTCCTTGAGCATTGTAACATGCACACTCAACTAGGTACACCACCACCTGGCCCCTAGTTTCATTCCTTAGAGAACTTTTACCTTTTTTTGGTAGTACCTGCAATCTAGTGTTTGTTCAGTTCCACTGATCCTAAACCAACTTTTTCTTTCACATAAAGGAGAGACAGAGAGGGAAAGAGCATAGTACCATTCTATTATCCCAGGCACTTCCCCTAATGTCTCTGCACTCCCTTGTGCTGGGGTTTGAGTCTAGGCCCTTAAGCATGGGAAGACTTGTACTCTACTACTGTGAGTTAGGTCTCCACTGTGAAAATAATGCTTTTTTTTCTTCCTTCCTTTTCTTTTTCCCCTTCTTTCTGTCTTTCTTTTCATGACAAAGAGACAAAAGCACTACTCAGCTAGCTATCTTCCCATCTCTCGTGTCTCTCTTTTCTGTCTCTCTCATCTGTTAAGAAAAAAAGTAGAGAGTCGGGTGGTAGTGCAGTGGGTTAAGCACACGTGGCGCAAAGCTCAAGGACCGACGTGAGGATCCTGGTTCGAGCCCCCGGCTTCCCACCTGCAGGGGAGTTGCTTCATAAGCAGTGAAGCAGGTCTGCAGGTGTCTGTCTTTTTCTTCCCCTCTCTGTCTTCCTCTCCTCTCTCCATTTATCTCTATCCTATCCAAAAACAATGACATCAATAATAATAACAATAATAACTACAATAAAAACAAGGTCAACAAAAAGGAAATGAATAAATATTAAATATATATTTAAAATAGATAGGGGCCAGGCAGTAGTGCAGTGGGTTAAGCGCACATGGCACAAACAAAGTGCAAGGACCTGCTAAGAATCCCAGTTCGGGGTTTGAGCAGTAGCTCAGCAGGTTAAGCACTGGTGGCGCAAAGCACAAGGGCTGGTGTAAGGATCCTGGTTTGAGCCCCTGGCTCCCCACCTGCAGGGGAGTTGCTTCACAGGCGGTGAAGCAGGTCTGCAGGTGTCTATCTTTCTCTTCTCTGCTCTGTCTTCCCCTCCTCTCATGATTTCTCTTTGTCCTAACTGACAACAACAACAAGGGAAACAAAAATGGAAAAAAATGGTCTCCAGGAATAGTGGATTCATAGTTCAGTCACCGAGCCCTAGCAATAACCCTAGAGACAAAAAAAAAAAAAAATTAAGGAATCGGGCGGTAGCACAGAGGATTAAGCGCACATGGGGCAAAGCGCAAGGACCGGCGTAAGGATCCTGGTTCGAGCCCCCAGCTCCCCACCTGTAAGGTAGTCCCTTCACAGGCAGTGAAACAGGTCTGCAGGTGTCTTATCTTTCTCTACCCCCTCTGTCTTCCCCTTCTCTATACATTTCTCTCTGTCCTGTACAACAACAACAACAATAATAACTATAACAATGAAAAACAGGGGCAACAAAAGGGAAAATAAATTTTAAAAAAATAAAATAAATAAACTGGGAATTCAATTTATTGAGAGTATGTCAAAGCTCTTGGGAAAAACAAAACCAATGGACTGACCCATATTAAGGATAAAGCCCTACAGCTATAGTGGCATTCACAAAGCTAACTTTATTCAGTCTTTCTTTTCCCAGAAAGTTTTGTGACAGGGAAATCTCGTATTACTCATCCAATGCCGGGCTAGCTTCGCGGGTGGGAGACAGATGACCAGGGACTCATGGCTGAGCTGAAAAGCAATATCTCTTTATTCATGTAGAATGCAGCACAATCTAAGCCATCTAAACTATATATAATCACAATCCTGCCCATATATATATATATATTTGCCAAGTAGGGGGAAACAGGATGTGATGTAGAGAGGGTGGAGCGAAAAGTGACTGGTGCAAATCAGGGTGTACTACAAGAGGGGGCAGAGCAAAAAGACATCATGAACCAGTGGGGATTAAACCAATGCCCTGCAGGCAGGGCAGTGCTTAGTTAACAGTGGTTATGTAAATAGAATACAGTGTTAAGCAGGGGGGATTAAACCAGTGAAACAGAAGGGGTCTTAGAAGCATACCAACAATCCAAGAGTAAGAAGTAAAATTTAAAATGCCTTGGGGCCAGGTGGTGGCTCACCTAGTAAAACACACAAACATCCATATTTGAGGAACTGTGTTCAAGCCCCTGGTTCCCACTTGTAGTGGAAGCTGCACAAGCTGTGGAACTGTGCTATAGGTGTCTCTGTCCCCTCCCCCCCCATCAATATCTCAAAGAGAGAGAGAGAGGATCTACTCTGTGGCTCACCTGAGTGAATTCATATTACCATGTACAAGGATCTGAGTTCAAATGTTCAGTACCCACATGTAGGAGAAGCTTCACAAGTGATAAAGCAGGGCTGCAGCTATCTGTCTCTTTCCCTCTCTATCTCCTTCTCCTTTCTCAATTTCTCTCTACCCTACTAAAGGAAAGAAAGAAGGAAAATGGCTCCTGGGAATAGTATATTTGTTATGCAGACACAGAGCCCCAGCAATAACCCTGGTGGCAAAAGGAAGAAGGAAGGAAGGAAGGAAGGAAGGAAGGAAGGAAGGAAGGAAGGAAGAGAGAGGGGGAAATATTGTAGCTCAGGAGGTGGCACAGTGGCCTGAATATTGGATTTATAGGCATGAGGTCCCGAGTTTGATCTCTGGCATCACATGTGTCAGAGTGATGTTCTGATTCTCTCTGTGTCTCTCTGTCTTATTAATAAATTAAATTATCATTTAGAGAAAGTATTATGGATCCCTTCAGTTTCTTCAGAGGTTGGACAAGTAAACAAGCATCAGATCCATAGGAGGAAAAACCAAATAAGTATATATATTTTTTAAAATATTTATTTATTCATTCCCATTTGGTGCCCTTGTTGTTTTATTGTTGTAGTTGTTGTTGTTGATGTCATCGTTGTTGGATAGGATAGAGAGAAATGGAGAGAGAAGGGGAAGACAGAGAAGGGGAGAGAAAGATCGACACCTGCAGACCTGCTTCACCACTTGTGAAGCGACCCCCCTGCAGGTGGGGAGCCAGGGTCTTGAACCAGGATCCTTACACCAGTCCTTGTGTTTTGCACCTCCTGCGCTTAACCCGCTGCTCTACCTCCTGACTCCCAACAAAGAAGTATATTAACAGCACATGTACCCAGTGAGTCCCAGCAACTCAGAGAAATTTTCTCCAATGCTGTCTCCCAAAACCAGGAATGGAGGGCAAGCTTGTGTGACCCGAGAGCAGGTGTTCTAAACTGAGCCTCCTTCCTAACTGGGACTAGAAGGAGGCCAGTAGATATCTGAGAAAACCCCTTGAAGCGGGGGGACCTTGAAAGCTAGGTCTGAGAACTCATTCTACATCCTGGTTGCTGTTCTGATGTCATTCACCAGTGAGTTTTCCTGCCTGGAGGGGTATGCTGGTTTGGGAGGGCAGGGAGCAAGCACAAGCTTAAAGGCTTGGTCAGAGTAAATATTTATAGAGGTCTTGCCAGTGGGTAGGAGTACTAAATAACCCAGTCCCTTTGATGTGGGATCTGCTGAAAGGAGAAGTCACATATGACATGAGCTGTAGATTACCTGCCTGCCTCTTGCCTGCCCTCTGCTGTGTTGTTCAGGTTTTCTCCCAGGCTGTGGCTCTTTTGTCTACTTAGTATGTTTCCTTCTCCCCTCCTCTTTCCTCCATTTATGAAGAGTTGGAGAGAGAACTGGAGTATCACTCTGGCACCCTGGCACATGCCAGGGCCTGAACTCAGGATCGCACCACCTCCCAGGCCACTACACCTGCTTCTTGAGGTCAAAACCCATGCTATGGGAGTCAGGCAGTAGCGCAGTGGGTTAAGCGCACATGGTGCAAAGCGCAAGGACCAACGTAAGAATCCCTGTTTGAGCCCTCGCTTCCCCACCTGCAGGGAAGTCACAAGTGGTGAAGCAGGTCTGCAGGTGTCGATCTTTCTCTCCCCCCTCTATCTTTCCCTCATTTCTCCATTTCTCTCTGTCCTGTCCAACAATGACAACATTAATAACAACAACAATAATAACTACAACAATAAAACAACAAGGGCAACAAAAGAGAATAAATAAATATTTTTAAAAAACATGCTATGACAATCTCCTTTCTCTTTCCTGGGTTGTTTGCATCTACATCCTTTACTTTGTTTCTCTCCTCAGTACCTTGATCCTTCCTCTCCATGTTTCTCTATTAAACTCCAGGCCCTCTTTCTTCATGTATTTACCTGCCTCTTCATTTCTGTGATTTTTAAAAAAGGTTTATTTATTTAATTACTAGAGAGAGAGAGATGGAGAGTGATAAAGAACCAGAATATCACTCTGGTACAGGTAATGCCAGAAATCAAATTCAGGATCTCATGCTTAAGAATGTAATACTTTATCCACTATATCACCTACCAGGTCACTTCTATGGTTTTTTGAACTCCTAGGGCTCAGGCTTTTTTGGTCTTCATTCAGAAGTGTCTCCAGGCTAAAATAGGAATAACAATGATACCTCTGCAAAACCAGTTCTATAATTCCTTGAGCAGATTCAGTAATAAGTCTGGTATTTCTGCTTGCTCAAAAGCATTGCAGAGTCTCCCTTGATTGAAGTCAGGTGCCTGTCTGTGTACTAATATTATCTTGGCTGCTTCTTCCACATCTTTGCATCTCCTCCACTCTCAGTCCAGTACGGTGGCTCAGGCCTAGGATACCTGGAGCATGTGCTGGTGATGGAAGAGATATCCCGAGCCTCGGGTGCCGTGGGACTAAGTTATGGTGCCCACTCCAACCTCTGCATCAACCAGTTGGTCCGGAATGGAAATGAAGCTCAGAAGGGGAAATACCTGCCCAAGGTGAGAAAATGGGGAGTAAGATATAGGCTGCTCTGTTGTAGCCACCATTTGGTGCACATGAGCATGCTAAATTGTACCTCTCACTATAACATGCCATGCCCTGAGCCAGGTATGGCAAGGAAGATCACAGGGATTTGTTTTAAAACTCTTCATTGGGAGTCGGGCAGTAGCACAGCAGGCTAAGCGCACGCAGCGCAAAGCACAAGGACCGGCATAAGGATCCCGGTTCGAGCCCCCCGCTCACCATCTGCAGGGGAGTCATTTCACAGGCGGTGAAGCAGGTCTGCAGGTGTCTATCTTTCTCTCCCCCTCTCCGTCTTCCCCTCCTCTCTCTATTTCTCTCTATCCTATCCAACAACAACGAAATCAATAATAACTACTATAACAACAATAATAATAATAAAGGGCAAAAAAAAGGGAAAATAAATATTTTTAAAAACCTCTTCATTAATGCAATCTGGCAAATGGCACAGAAGATAAAGTATTGGATTCTCAAGCATGAGGTCTCAAGTTTGCTCCCTGGTAGCATATGTACCAGAGTGATGCTTTGGTTAATTCTCTCTCCTCCTGTCTCTCTCAATAATAAATAAAATACTTAAATAATAAAATTCTTCACTGAAGGGGTCATGGCATACCTAATAGAGCATACGCATTACCATGCACAAAGAACCAGATTCAAGTCTCCAGTCTCCACCTGCAGTGGGGAAGCTTCATGAACAGTGGAATAAGTACTACAGGTATTTCTCCTCTGTCTCTCACCCTCTATCACAAAGAAAGGAAAGGTGAGGGATGGCCTTCAGGAATAGTGGAGCCATATAGACACCAAGCCCCAGCTGTAACCCTGATGGAAAAAAAAAACAAATAAAAACAGGTAAAAATATGCCATGTGGGTTACTGGACAGTGCGTGTAGAACACATCAAGAAATGGGAGATGTAGCCCAGAAGATGACACCGTGGATAGACCTCTGGACACTGAAATGTGAGGTCTTGAATTTGGCCCTTACATCACATGTGCCAGAGTGATGCTCTGATTCTGTTTCTTCCTCACTAGTAAACAAGTCTAAAATAGAGAGAATAAAATAAATGGAAGATTGAGACTAGCTTCCTTTGCAGATAGAATAGGAGGAGGAGAGAGATTTTTCAGACTGACATATTAGCCTGCTCTCCTGGGAAATTCCCAGTCCTCATCTGAGAGCAGTCTGGAGGGGCGTCATGTGAGCAGAGCAGGTGGTGTAGCAACAGTCGGTGAGTCCTGACCAGCCCAGGACTCTTGTCTCCTTGCAGCTCATCAGTGGTGAATTCATTGGTGCTCTGGCCATGAGTGAGCCCAACGCCGGCTCTGACGTGGTCTCCATGCGGCTCAAAGCAGAAAAGAAAGGTGAGACCCTGCTGGATTTGATGTTGAAGTGACCAAAGGGCAGCCCATTTTAGGGTGAGGGGGCAGCTGCTTGGGGGGAGGGTAGGTAGGAGAGAGGCTCTGCTGGGTTTGCAGAGCTGTGACACAGCCAGCAGCTATGTACCTACCACCTGGGAGGAGGGCTTCGGGCTGACTGGCTCAGGTAAGCAACTTCTCATTCTCAGGTGACCATTACATCCTGAATGGCAATAAATTCTGGATCACCAATGGCCCTGATGCTGACGTGCTTATCGTCTATGCCAAGACCGACTTGGCAGCCGTGCCAGTGTCTCGGGGCATCACAGCCTTCATTGTGGAGAAGGTGAGGGAGAGGTTTGCATGGTGGGGGACTTCTGTCTCCCATAAGTGGTGCTAGGTATGATCTTCCTTGAGCTGATGGCAGAGTCCATTAGTACTGTGTGCCCTGCCTAGACTCCTGGGGGAGGGAGGCTGAGATGCTTTCAGTCTTGACTGAAAGGATCATGGACAGGAACTGGAGTCCAGGGAGCATGGGTACAATCCAGGGAGCCAAGTCATGTGTAAAAGTTCAGGCACAGGAGGACTGAAAGGAGGCAGCTGTCATGGGAGGTGGTGGGGGTGGTGAGAGCAGAAGTAGGAGTTATGTGTGAGCAGGGATGACCTATGGGAAGATGGAGCTGGAGTCAGAGAAGAATCTGGAAGCCTGCATTTTTCTTTCTTCCTTTCTTTTCTTCTTTCTTCCTTTTTTTTTTTTTTTTTTTTTTTTTTTTTTACCAGAGCAGTGCTCAGCTGTGGTTTATGGTGGTGTAGGGGATTGAACCTGGGATTTTTGGAACCTCAGGCACAAGAGAATCTCTGCATAATTATTGTGCTATCTACCATTGCCCATGCATTTATTTCTAAGAATAGAGAATGGCGCAGATGGTGGTACAGCAGATAAAGCCTTGGACCCTCAAGCATGGGGTCCTGAGTGATGCTGTGGTCCTCTCTCTCACTAGTAAATAAGTAACTCTTTAATAAGAATGTACAGATGTGACCCAGGAGGTCCTGAGTTCAAGTCCTGGCATCACATTTCAAACAGAGTGGGAGAGAACTAAGCAAATTTTTTTTTGGCACCAGAATTATTGCTAGGGCTTGGTGCGTACACAACTCCACTGTTCCTAGATGACAATTTTTTTTTCAGCTTTTTATTTTATTTCTTTAATGGGGAATTAATGTTTTACATTCAACAGTAAATACAGTAGTTTGTACATGCATAACATTCCCCAGTTTCCCATATAACAATACAACCCCGACTAGGTCCTCTGTCATCCTTCAATTTTTTTTTTTTCTTTAATAGCAGAGCACTGCTCAGCTCTGGCTGATGGTGGTACGGGGGATTGAACCTGGGATTTTGGAGCCCTAGGCATGTGAGTCTGTTTGCATAACCATTATATTATCTCCCTCTGCCCCTGACATTTTTTTTAATAGAGGCGGAGATACAGAGGGAGAGAGACAGAAAGAGACATCTGTAGCACTGCTCCTCCACTTGTGAAACATCCCCCTTGCAGGTGGGGATCAGGAATTTTGAATCTAGGTCATCACACATGATATGTGTGTTCTACCAGGTGTATCACCACCCAGCCCCAAGAACTGAGCAAATTTTTAGAGAAAGAAAAATATGGGCCAGTAACATAGTGCACAATAGAGCATAGGGTTTGGTGTGAGAGGTCCAGTTTTGATCCCAGCTGAGTGGTCTGGTTGAGAAAAAGAGAAATATGAGAGAAAGAATGAGCCAAGTGGGTGGGAGTGAGTCAGACAATGGTGTGTTAAAAGAGAAGTGAACCCGGCTTCAAGCCTGTGGTCCCCACCTGTAGGGGGAAAGCTTCACAAGTGGTGAAGCAGGGCCGCAGGTGTCTCTCTGTCTCTCCCCTTCTCTATCTCCCCCTTTCCTCTTAATTTCTGGCTGTCTCTATCCAATAAATAAAGATTAAAAATTTTAAAAAGAAAGAGAAGTGAGACTGAGTCCAGGTGACCTTGAAGCAGGAAAATAGGACTCCTGTGTGAGGTGGGGCTGAGGGCAAAGAGTTGTCAAGAACTTTGTGAATGAATGCTGACAGGGTTTTAATATGCCCCATATGGGTAGACATGCTGAGGTGCAAGGAGAGATGGACAAGTGCACCACTGGGCCTGTCTGAGTCAACAGCCTAGCTGTCACCAGCCTGGAGGGGAGGAACAGCTCCCCTGGCTTTTCTGCTGGGAGTATGCCAACCCAGATGGCCCCTGACTAGCTGGGGGGAAGCAGGCAGGTGTTCCTGGGTGGCACAGCTGGCCCAGATGTCAGAGGAATGGGCACAAGAGTAGAGTGATGGTGGGAGTCTCGTGAGTGAGCAGAAGTGGATAGGACCAGGAGGGTTGTGGGCTCTGCACTGAGAACAAACTGCTGCTGGGAGAACTTGCCAGCAGCTCAGGAGGCTAGGGTCAGGGTGGGGCATTGAAGCTGACATGAGCAGGAGTGGAGCAGGGCTGTTTGGACTAGTGCCCAAGGAGAACCAGGTGCCAGTCTTGGGCCTTATGCTTATGAGCCCCTGGGACTTGTTCTGTCTGCTTCTCTGAAGGACATGCCTGGCTTCAGCACTGCCAAGAAGCTAGACAAGCTGGGGATGCGAGGCTCCAACACATGTGAGCTCATCTTTGAAGACTGCAAGGTTCCAGGTAAGTCTGTAGGAACAACCCCTCCCCCTTACACCCCTCTACCCCTCCCTTACCCCAGCTACACACACAGTGACAAAGGGGGTGGGGGGTGGGGCTTCGGTAGCATCCCCACTTTGACTGCAATGCAGGTGACATTTCTGGTATAGGTAACACAGCATCTGAGGTTGGCATGCTGTATCTGAAGTAGAAAGGTAAAATCAGGGGCTAGGGAGATGGTACAGTGGCTGTGCAAAAGACTTTTATGCCTGAGGCTCTGAGGCCACAGGTTCAGTCCTTGGCACCACCATAAGCTAGAGGTAAGTAGTGCTCTGGGTAAAATTTTAGGAAGAAAAAATATGTACGTGACTAAATTTTAAAAAAGAAGAAAAGATAGAGGAAGGAAGGAGGGGGCTGGGTGGTAGCACAGCGGGTTAAGCACACGTGAGGCAAAGCACAAGGACCAGCATAAGGATCCCAGTTTGAGCCTCGGCTTCCCACCTGCAGGGGTGTTGCTTCACAGGCGGTGAAGCAGGTCTGCAGATGTCTATCTTTCTCTCCCCCTCTCTGTCTTCCCCTCCTCTCTCCATTTCTCTCTGTCCTATCCAATAATGACAGTAATGGCAATAATACTAATGACAACAATGAACAACAAGGACAACAAAAAGGGGGGGGATAGCCTCCAGGAGCAGTAGATACGTAGTGCAGACATGGAGCCCCAGCAATAACACTGGAGGCAAAAAAAAAAAAAAAAGGGAAGGAAGGAAGATAAGTAAAATTTGTTCTTACTTTCGATGTTCTTCACATTCACTGGTACATTTGCCTATACAGCCTTTGTGACATATCCATTAATGATGCTAAAGAGGGCCTGGAGAAACAGCTCACTTGGATAGTGCGCTGCTTTGCCATGTGCGCAAGCCAGGTTCAAGCCCATCCCCCACCACACTGAAGGAAGCTTCAGTGCTGTGGTCTCTCACTCTTTCTGCCTTAAAAAAAAAATGCTAGGAGTCAGGCGGTAGCGAAGTGGGTTAAGCACACGTGCCTCGAAGCGCAAGGACTGGCATAAGAATCCCAGTTCAAGCCCCCGGCTTCCCGCCTGCAGGGGGGTCACTTCACAGGCGGTGAAGCAGGTCTGCAGGTGTCTATCTTTCTCTTCCCCTCTCTGTCTTCCTCTCCTCTCTCCACTTCTCTCTGTCCTATCTAACAACAATGATATCAATAACAACAACAATAATAACTATAACAACAATTTTTTAAAAAGACAAGGGCAACAAAATGAAAAATAAATTAAAAAAATGCTAAAGGGAGTCAGGGAGACAACATAATGGTTATGCAAAAGAATATGCCTGATGCGTTGAGGTTCCAGGTTCAGTCCCCAACACCACATAAGCCAGACCTGAGCTGCACTCTAGTAAAAATGTTGATGCCAAATTAGCATCACTCTGATACATGGGATGCTGGGGATTGGACTTGGGACCTCCTGGGTGTAAATCTAATACCCTTCCTACTATGTCACTCCCCTGGCCACACCCAGAAGTTTCTGTCTACTAGTATTGAGTGATCATCTGGTCAGGACAGTCTTGCATGACCATGATCTTGGGTGGGAGGTGACAGTGGACCAGTACAGACTCACCTTGAGGAGAAGCATAAGCCTCGCTCCCTTAAGGGCATAGGTATAAAAGAAACTAGGAAATGGGCAAGATGCCTTGTTAGACCAATATAACTGTTCTCTCCCATGAAAGGCAGCCCAGGAAGAAGGGGAGGGTCTAATGGCCAGGCTCTGGTATATCATTTGGGGGTACAGGGCTGTCCCTCCAGCAAGTGCTGCATCATCAGCTCCATCCTCTTCCTCAGCCATAGCCCTAGTGGAAGGTCAGGTGACATAAGTCAAGGTCCTGGATTAGTGGTTATAGGAGGGGGGCAACTGCATGCAGCTCTCTCCCATGACCTCGCCTGCCTGTCTCTCAGAGACTAACATCCTGGGCCACCTGGGCAAAGGCGTGTACGTGCTGATGAGTGGACTGGACTTGGAGCGCCTGGTGCTGGCTGGCGGACCTCTGGGGTGAGTATGAAGGAGGCAGCTGGGTCCTTTCAGGCTCCTTGGAGGGAGGTCTACTGCCTTCCCTTTGGGTACAGTGGGAATACTCACACAAAACTTCCTCCTCTACAGAGACTTTCTTTCCTTCTGATCCTTTCTTTTCCTTTCTTTTCCCATATATATATATATATGTATTTATATATGTATATATATATATATTTGAGCACTGTTCAGCTCTGACTCATGGTGGTGCTGAGAACTGAACCTGAGACTTTGGAGCCTCAGGCATGAGAGCCTTTTGCATAACCATTGTGCTTTCTCTCCAATGCCACCCCCTCCTTTACTTTTTCTTTTTTCTTTATTTTTTGTTTCCACCAAGGATATAACTGGAGCTCATGCCTGCACAACTCCACCCTTCCTAGCAGCCTTTTTTCTTTTCCTTCCTCTAGGTAGAGGGAGAGAGACAGAGAAAGAGAGACAATAAAGTACCACTAGTGAAGCTTCCCCCAGGCAAGTGCTACTATTTGGTGGCCTGGGATTCAAATTCAAGTTCTTTCACACAGTAAAGTGTGTGTGTGTTCTACTGGGTAAGCCACCTGCCAGCCCCCACATATCCATTCCTTATACTGAAGGCACTGTAGTAAGACCAAGCTTCAGGGCCCAGACTAACACTAACCAGTTACTCATGATGCAGCACAGGCCTGGACTGGCCCTGTGCTGGGTTCTCTGATGCAGCTAGGCAGGGCTGGCCAGCACCCTCAAGCTCCCTTTCTGCTGCAGGGTCTCACCCCCCCCCCCCAAGAATTTTGTCCCCAACTGAAGTGGGAGGAATAGTAGGGCATCCCCTAGTGTCTCTCTCCTCCACCCCCCACCCCCGGCAGGATCATGCAGGCCGTCCTGGACCACACCATCCCCTACTTGCATGTGCGAGAAGCCTTCGGCCAGAAGATTGGCCACTTCCAGGTGAGGGGGGGGATTTTTGTGGAAACATACTCTTTCACTGAGTTTGAGCTTATTTGTTAATGAGGAAGGGGGAAAGAAGAGAAAGAAGCAGAGGAGCATCACATCACACTGGTACATGTCATGCTGGGGATCAAGCTTAGAGCATCATGCTTGAGAACACCATCCCCCATGCCCCAGCATTTGAACTTTCTTCAGTAAGTGACTGAGCAGGGGTGTTGGCTGCCCTGTGGCAGCAAGATGAACTTGAGTACCTGAGGTGCAGGCTCTTCAGATGTCCCCTGGCAATGAAAGAGCCTTCTCACTTGTTTGAGATGCATGAACCCAGCATTGTAGGCTGCAGAGTGGTGAACACAGGTGAGGATGTGGGAGGGGGGGCCCCAACAGGAACACCCAAAGTCACTGTAGGTGGACTGGCCACATCCCACTTACCTCCACTTCAAACCCCTTCCCTCTCCTCTCCATGCCTGCTGAGCCCATTTCTAATGAGGGAGAATGTTCTAGAGGGACATGACTCTAGCCTGTTGACTGGTGGCCTCCTTCTGTGCCTAGCTAATGCAGGGGAAGATGGCCGACATGTACACCCATCTCATGGCATGTCGACAGTATGTCTACAACGTGGCCAAAGCCTGTGATGAGGGCCACTGCACACCCAAGGTAAAGTGGGGCAGGACAGGGCAGTGAGCAGTGTGAGGCTCCCGAGTGGCCCCACAGAGCTGCTAACTCAACCTCCCTACAGGACTGTGCAGGTGTAATCCTCTACTCTGCTGAGTGCGCCACAAAGGTGGCACTGGACGGCATCCAGTGTCTGGGTGAGTACCCCACTTCTGGGTTTGTGACACCCTCTTCCCTTCACACCACCTCTACCAGCCACCGAGGATTGGGCACCTTCAGACTTTTTCTGCCCAGTTACAAGGGGACAAGCAGATGAGAGGCCTCCTAGAAGCAGAGAGAGAACCAAAGCATCACTCTGGCACAGACTCAGGACCTCAGGCTTAAGAGTCCAGTGCTTTCTCCACTGTACCCCCATCTGGCTTGCTCCATCTCTTCTTGATGGGTCTCCCCAGCACTCTAGGACCACACTCCCCACTCCCAGTCAGTATTCCCAATATACTTCCTTCTCACCTTCTCTGCTGTGGCGCTTTTCTGTAATCTATATCTGTGCCCTTGGTCTTGGACTTCCCCAGCTTTCCCACTGTCTGTTGGGCATTACACCAGCTCCACCCTGCTTCATGCTGCAGTGCTTGATGCTGTGGTCTATTTACATAATCATTGTTTTGCCTGAGACCCGCCCTGCCTGGAGGGTATTGTTTAATCCCACTGGTTAGAACTTTCACAGCAGCTGCTATGGAAGCTTCCTGCCTTCACGGTCTTTTCTCCATCCCCTCTCCTAACCATTTCCTTTTCCGATTTGCCACTTCCAGTTTCTAAGATATAAAAGCATTGTCTCTGATCCATAAAGGATTGCATGCATTCCCGCTCCGCTGTGAGTTCCTGGTCTCTCTCCTGGTCGCTGAATAAGCAGCAGCCCAGGTTGGCTCTGGTCAAGTTCTCTCCAACCCAGAGAGCACGTGCCCGGGAAGAAACACCTGCAACGCTAGCCCGGCAGCTGTCATCACCCCTGTCTTGTCTTTTCTCTTCTGCCCTGGCTGCAGGCGGCAATGGCTACATCAACGACTTCCCCATGGGACGCTTCCTGCGAGATGCCAAGCTGTATGAGATCGGGGCAGGGACCAGCGAGGTGAGGCGGCTGGTCATTGGCAGAGCCTTCAACTCGGACTTTCACTAACCACTGAGACATATGCCCAGACCCAGAGGAGGCCTTTCCTTGGAAGGGGACATGTCAGCTCTGCTCCTCAGTGCTTCCTATCTCTGGACCCTTCCTGAGGTCTGGCCTGCTCTGTGTGTGCTAAGCCTCAATGATGAGGCTCAACCTGGGAGAGGTGTTGGTGGTTTCAGGAAACTCAAAAGGAGCTTTTGAAAGGACTATTTTTTAAATATTTATTTCCTTTTGTTGCCCTTGTTGTTTTATTGTTGTAGTTATTATTGTTGTTGTTATTGATGTCATCATTGTTAGATAGGACAGAGAGAAATGGAGAGAGGAGGGGAAGATAGAGAGGGGCAGAGAAAGACCTGCTTCACCGCCTGTGAACTGACTCCCCTGCAGGCAGGGAGCCAGGGGCTAGAACCGGGATCCTTATGCCGGTCTTTGCACCTTGCGCCACCTGCGCTTGCCTACTGAGGTGTCTGTGAAAGCAAGCCTGTCTACCAACCCTGAGCCAGTTCATGTGGCTGCCCACTGCTGCCTGGGCAGCAGCCTGAGGAGGTTAGCTTCACTCCAGCTGAGATGCCCACACTCATTTATCTAACAGCCCACAGCTGGTCATGTTCTAACTGCACAGTGAGTGGCAGGTGCCATTTTGTATTAAACAGATCAAGAAACAAACCTATCTGCTTCTAAGCTGGTGTTTAGGGGCAGGGTGGGGAGGGAGAGGTTACTTGCTACTGACCCCAAGCCTGGCTCTTGCCCATCACCTTGGAGAGTGGCTGCTAATGGGGACAAGGAATGGCTCAGCCCTTAGAAGAGAGGAGGTCACTGTTCAGGAGGTAGCACAGTGGATAAAGTGTTGGACTCTTAGGCATGGGTTTCAGCCCCTGGCCACCATATGGGAAGCTTCACAAGTGGAACAGTGTTATAGTGTTTTTTCCTCTCTATTTCCGAAATTGAAAGAAAAAAGAAAAGAGGGCAGAATAAACAGCATAATAGTTATGCAAAAGGTTTTCATGTCTGAGGCTGTGAAGTCACAGGTTCAATCCCATAAACCATAGCTGTGCAGTACTCTGGGAAAAAGAAAGAAAGAATCAACCAAGAGTGGTAGAATTACAGACTCATAGCCATGGCAAAACCCAGGAGGCAAATATATATATATATATATTGCAGGTCTGAAGCCCCTTTTCCTGATGCCCAACCCCATTGACTTGTTAAAAAAAAAAAATTAAAGATTTATTTTTATGAGAGAGACCACAGACAGCACTGCTCCACTGTGCTTATGATGATGCTGAAACTGAATCTGGGACCTGAGAATCTCAGATTTGAAAGCCTTTCATCTATCCATTGTGCTGCCTCCTGGTGACTTTTTAAAGGGAGGAAGAGGGAAGCCAGTGTAACATAAAAGTTTTGGAGCTAGAAGAGAGCTAGAAGCCATGCCCATGCTTTCAAAAACATCAAAGCAACTTAGTTTTCTCAGGATCAGCTGTTGTAGGATCCAAATCAGTCTCAATGGGGGTTGGGCCCCAAAGCAAGTTCATATGGGCATGGCCAGTAGAACAGGTTCTCTACCCTATTTGAGTTTCGTAAAAACACTTCTCCTGGCCAGCTGCTGAGTGCAGTTTTGGCTCCTGTAGCCAAGTGCTGGTCCCAACCAGAGGTCCCAGGCAGATGGAACCTGCTTCTCTTCTGACTGGCCAGTTCCATCCAGAGGGGTGGCCCCAGGGCTATTGGCACGGTCCCTTTTCCTCCCCAACTGTCCACTCTGCACTGGAGATAGTCTACACCATGATCTTGGGTAATTGGGGCACCCCGAAGGTTCCCATAGGACTGACCACCAGGCCCTGCCCACCTGTTTGGGGACTCTTGTTCTCTCCATGCATTCTGGAAAATGTTGGGGAATTAAAGCATAGCAGCCCGGAGGGGACGCAGTGGGTAGAGCGCTTGACTTAAAAGCACGACACCGTGAGTTTGATTCCAGGCATTGCATGTGCCAGACTGATGCTCTGGTTCTTTCATTCTCTCAAATAAAGCTGGAAAGAAAAAGAAAAAAAAAAGTGTCCTCTGAGCTGTAAATGTGAAAGTTTCCCCTGTGGCTTTTGGGGGTTTTTCTGTGGTTTTTATGCATCATTCAGCCCCAACTTCAGGTTCCCTCTCCCTCGCCAAGGTCCATGGCCTGTTTGGGTCTGTTGACAGACACTCCAGTCTCGCCTTCTGGCTTGGCCTGTAGCAAAGAAGCCAAGAAAATGACTTTGAGTGTGGCTTGGGCATGATTTGTCAGACTCTGACAACTACAGATTCCCAAGCCAGACCCAAGCCCAATCAAACCTTCGGGGCTGCTTCTGTGAACAAGGATCTGGGCCCCGGGCCCTGGAGGGGGTTCCCTAAAGGCCCGTCCTAATTCTAAACCCAAAGAACCTAGAGATAACGACCCCCTTACGTCAACCTTGCAAGAGACCGGGTTACTGTGTGCACCTTCAGGGAGGTGCATTTCCTGGTAGGATGCAATGGACGGGGCCAATCTGCCTGCGGTTTGAGGGGAGTGCCCAGTGCAAACAGAGCCTGGCTCTACAGCCAGCTGCCCCGGGCTCTGCGGGTGGAGCTCTCCTGACCTCTGTCGGCCTCTCACGGGGCTGCAGCGCAGGGCTTGGAGACTCCTCCCCAATTCCAAGACGCACAGGGCTCAGTGGCCATCTACCAAATATTCACCAAGATCAGCGTTGAGCAATACAGGCTGTCCTCTCACTGCTCTCTGTTATTTTATTTCATGAAAGGCATCAATTTCAGCCACTAGAAAAATCAGAATATAACTCAGAACAAAAGTCGGTCGAAGGGTAGGTTTGTTTGTTGAGACTAATTGATTTGTGAGAGACCCAGAGCATTACTTTAGCACATGCAATACCAGGGATCAAACTCAGGACCTCACACTTGTAAGTCAGGCATTTCAACCACTGTGCCACCTCCCAGGTTACCTAATTTATTTTTAATTTTTACTTATTTGTTTATTATGTTATAGAGAAGTAGGAAATTGAAAAGGAAGGGGGCGATGAGTAACAGAGAGACTCACAGTATTGCTTCACCGCTCATTAAGCTTTCCCCCTGCAAATGTAGACCAGGGACTTGAACCTCAGTCCTTGCACACTGTTATGTGTGCACTCAACCAGGTGCACCACCACCTTACCTCACTTATTTTTTTATTTTGACTTGTAGTTTATGTCCATGGATTTTGAAATATAACTTTAAAAGTGTATCTTTATCTCCCCTCCCCCCTCTCAATTTCTCTGTCTCCAATAATAAATAAATAAAACTTTAAAAATACACAACACTGCAAAAATTTTAAAAGCTTTAAAAAGGAATTTAGGTGTTTTTTGGGGTGGGTTGGTTTATTTATTTAATAGAGACAGTGAAATTGACAGGGAAAAGGAATCTAGAGAGAGAGACATGCAACACTGCTTCACTGTTTGCAAACCTTCTCCACTTCAAGTGGGACCAGGGGCTTGAACCTGGGTCCTGGTGCACTGTAATGTGAGCACTTAATCAGTTGTGCCACCACCTGGTCCCCTACTTCTCAATTCTCAGTAAGGAAAAGATATTGAGAGAGAAAGGATAGAGCACTGCTCAGCTCTGGCTTATGGTGGTATGAGCCTAGCATCTCAGAGCCTCAAACATAAAAACATTCTGCATAACCATTATGCTATCTTCCTCACCCCAATCTAAGGATTTTATTTATAAAAAGTTCACTACAGGGAGTCGGGCAGTACCACAGCAGGTTAAGCATACATGGCGCGAAGCACAAGGACCAGCGTAAGGATCCAGGTTTGAGCCCCTGGCTCCCCACATGCAGGGGAGTCGCATCACAGGCGATGAAACAGGTCTGCAGGTGTCTTTCTCTCCCCTTCTCTGTCTTCCCCTCCTCTCTCCATTTCTCTCTGTCCTATCTAACAACAACAACATCAATAACAACAACAATAGTAACTACAACAACAATAAAAAAAGGGCAACAAAAGGGAAAATAAATATAAAAAATAAATATATATATATATTTTAAGTTCACTACAGGGAGTCAGGGTGGTAGTTGGGGTGGTAAGTGCAGGTGGTGCAAAGCGCAAGGACCGCAAGGACCGGCATAAGGACCACCCCCACCACCACCTGCAGGGAAGTCACTTCACAGGCCAGGCGGTGAAGCAGGTCTGCAGATGTCTCTCTTTCTCTCCCCCTCTCTGTCTTCCCCTCCTCTCTCCATTTCTCTCTGTTTTTTTTTTAGATTTTTTAATATTTATTTATTCCCTTTTGTTGTCCTTGTTGTTTATTGTTGTAGTTATTATTGATGTCATTGTTGTTGGATAGGACAGAGAGAAATGGAGAGAGGAGAGGAGACAGAGAGGGGGAGAGAAAGATAGACACCTGCAGACCTGCTTCACCGCCTGTGAAGCGACTCCCCTGCAGGTGGGGAGCTGGGGGCTCAAACCGGGATCCTTATGCCGGTCCTTGCACCTTGCGCCACCTGCGCTTAACCCGCTACGCTACCGCCCGACTCCCCATTTCTGTCTTATCCAACAACGACGACATGAATAACTACAACAATAAAACAATAAGGACAACAAAAGGAAATAAATAAATAAATATACAAAAAAAAAAGTTCACTACAGTGGTCCAGGAGGTGGTGCGGTGAATAAAGCCTTGGAGTCTCAACCATGAGGTCCTGAGTTCAATCCCCGGCAGCACTTTTTTTTTCTTGTTTTTTATTGTTGTTGTAATTATCCTTAAGCCGGTCCTTGCACTTCATGCTCCCTAAGCTTGACCCGCTGCACTACCGCCCGACTCCTGATGTCTGGTTCTTTCTCTTTCTCTGCCTGTTTTTCTCATTAATAAATAATTTTTTTTAAAAAAAAAAGTTCACTACATTGGCTGGGGAAACTGCTAAATTGGTCTCTTATGCCTGAGGCTCCCAGTTTGAGCATCAGCATCACATATATCAGAATGGTGCACCAACATATCTGCCCCTCTCTCTGTCAATGTGCAACTCTGTATATCTAATATCAAATAAATAAAATATTTTTTAAAGCTGGTAGAGTGAGGGTCAGGAAGTAACACAATGGGTTAAGCACACATGGCCCAAAGCACAAGAACCGGCTTAAGGATCCCAGTTCAAGCCCTCTGGGCTCCCCACCTGCAGGGGGGGTTCCTTCACAAGCAGTGAAGCAGGTCTGCAGGTGTTTATCTTTCTCTCTCCCTCTCTGTCTTCCCCTCCTCCCCTCCTCTCTTGATTTCTCTGTCCTATCCAAAAACAATGACAGCAATAACAATAACAAGGTCAACAAAAATGGAGAAAATGGCCACCAGGAGCAGTGAATTTGTAGTGCAGGCACCAAACCCTAGCGATAACCCTGGAGGGGGGAAAAAAAAAAAAAGAAAAAAAAGCTGGTAGATTATCAGACTTTCATGCCTAAGGCTTCTGGTTCAATTCCCAGAGCTGCATATATCTGAGTTACACTCGTGTTCCTCTCCCTCACCCTCTCCCACCCTCCTCCTCCCCCTTCCCCTTCCCCTCTCCCAATGCTCCCTCTCCCTCTCGTGAATTCTCTGTCTCATATTAAAGAAATAGTTTTTAAAAGCTCATGGGGGTGGGGGTGGGGACAGGCAGGGGCACACCCAGCTAAATGCACACATTATCATCTGCAAGGATCTACCTATGGGAGAACATTTCATGAACAGGTCTGCAGGTGTCTCTCCTTTTCTCTCCCTATTTCCCCCTCCCTTTTTAAATTTCTTTTTGTCCTGTCAAATAAAATAAAAAGAAAGAAAAGAAAAGGTGGCTTTCAGGAGCAGTGGATTTGTAGTGCCAGCACGGAGCTCCAGCAACAACCCTGGTGGCAAAATATTTATTTATTTGAGAGAGAGAACAAGAGCAGCACTCTGGCACATGTGATGCTGGGGATCATACGTGGGACTTCATACTTGAGAGTCCAATGCTTTATCTACTGCACCACATCCCACTTACTCAGGCCAGCCCTGTCCACTGGAACAACACATGGGCACCCTGGCATCAGATGGCCCAGAGCTCTGTCTACACTCCTTTGTGTCCCTCCCCCTGCCCACACTCAGTGCACAGTGCCCACACATTAGTCCTAGATGGGAGCCCTGCCCGCCTCCAGCCTGTCACTCCTGGAATTCTTCCTCCTCACTGGCCTCTCCAGCACCCAGTAGAACCCAGCCATTCTTGAAGCTGCCCTGCCAACTCCTAAAGATCTCTTGGATCTACAACAACCTGACAAGTTGTCAGTCTTCTAGCTTGTGCCCTTCAGCCCTTCCTCTAAACTGAGCCAGAATGAATCAACAAGCTCCTGGAAAAATCCTTCCATGACCCCCAGCACCTCATTCATTCTTCTTTCTTGTTTATGTATTAGAGTTTCACATTGAAAGAGAGCAAGAAGCCAAAACACCACTCTTGTACATACAGCACCAGGTCTCAAGCCAGGAGCCTTGGGCATGAGAGTTCTTTACTCTACCAATGGAGCTATCTTCCTAGCTGTGGAAAACAGCTCAGCTTTTACAAGGTGGCTGTGGCAGATCCACCCCACCCTTCCCCTCCACCCCACCCTTCCCCTCCACTGCTCCACTCCTGAGTGTGCTGTGCTCTGCCTGCTGTGGCTCCTCAGAGCACAGTTCTTATCTACTGTTTTTTGCCCAAGCTGGTCCCTTTCAGCCCTAAACTTTCTTTTCTCTTCTTTTCTTTTCTTTTCTCTTCTTTTCTTTTCTACCAGAGCACTGCTCAGCTCTGGTTTATGGTGGTGTGGGGGATTGAACCTGGAACTTTGGAGCCTCAGTTAAGAGAGTCTCTTTGCATAACCATTATGCTATCTATCCCTGCCCTGAACTTTCTTTCCATTCCTCCATGCCCAGAACTTCAGTGCAGAGCTGCCTCCTACAGGAAGACAGCCTGTGTCTCCCATTCCTCTGACCTTGTCTAAACCTTCCTGAGTGACAGACACCCTTCCCACTTCTCCATGCATCCCTGGGCTTTCCACACTGGTGCTTACCTCCTATGTATCTTCTTCTTGCTTTGGGTGAATAGTTCAAGGGCTGGAGCTCAGTAGTTAGCACAGTTCTTGGAATATAACAGGTGCTCAAGAAACATTTAAAAAATATTTTTATTTACTTATATATTTCATAGAAACAGAGAAATTGAGAGGGAGAGAGACAGAGAGACACCTGCAGCCCTGCTTCACCACTCGTGAAGCTTTCCTCCTGCAGGTGGGGAACGGGGGCTTGAACCTGGGTCCCTGCACGCCGTAATGTGTGTGCTTAGCCAGGTGTGCCACCACCCAGCCCCCAAGAAATATTTATTGAATGGCCCAGGAAGTGATGCAGTGATTAAAGTACCAGATTTTGGGGGCCAGGTGGTGGTGCACCTGGTTAAGCAATCACATTACAGTGAGCAAGGACCCAGTTCTTCGGGAGGGGAGTGGGGGGAAGCTTCATGAGAGGTGAAGCAGGGCAGCAGGTGACTCTTTCCCTCTCTATCTCTTCCTCCCCTCTCAATTTCTGTTTCTATCCAATGATAAATAAAAATATTTTTTTGAAAAAAGTACTAGACCTTCAAGCATGAGGTCCTGAGTTTGATGAGAGGGAAGGAGGAAAAAAGAGTGAATCATTCTGGCATACATGTAATGCCAGAGATCAAACTCTGGAGCCCATGCATAAGAGTTCAATGTTCCATCCGCTATGCCACCTCCTCAGCCAGAAAAGGAAAGGAGAGGAGAGAGGAGAAGAAAGGGGAAAAGAGGGGAGGTGAGGGAGGAGAGGGGAAGGGGGAAAAGAAAATGTAATTAGAGAGTGAAAGGGAGGGGCCATGTGGTGGTGCACCTGGTTAAGTACACATAGTACTAAGTGCAAGGACCAAAGCAAGGATCCAGGTTCAAGCCCCTGGGTCCCCACCTGCAGCCGGTGTGTGTGTGTGTGTGTGTGTGTGTGTGTGTGTGTGTGTGTGTGTGTGTGTGTGTGTGTTACTTCACAAGTGGTGAAGCAGGTCTGCAGGTGTCTGTCTGTCTCCTCTCCCAGGAGCAGTGGATTTGTAGTGCAGGCATGGAGCCCCAACAATAACCCTGGAGGCAAAAAAAAAAGTGGAAAGGGATTCAGGGAGGTGACTCAGTGTTAAAAGCATAGGACTTGCATGCCTAAAGATCCAGAGGCCCCAGGTTCAATTCCTTGGCATTGCTATATGCCAGAGCTAAGTAGTATTCTGGTTTCTCTCTTGCTTTCAGTCTCTCACCAAAATAAAGAAATAGGGAGTCGGGGCGGTAGCGCAGCGGGTTAAGTGCAGGTGGTGCAAAACACAAGGACCAGCGTAAGGACCACCCCCTCCCCACCTGCAGGGAAATCACTTCACAGGCGGTGAAGCAGGTCTGCAGGTGTCTATCTTTCTCTCCCCCCTCTGTCTTCCTCTCCTCTCTCCAATTCTCTCTGTCCTATCTAACAACGACAACATCAATAACAACAATAATAACTACAACAACAAAAAAAGGGGGCAACAAAAAGGGAAAGTAAATAAATAAATATGGGAGTCGGGCAGTAGCGCAGGTTAAGCGCACGTAGTGCAAAGCACAAGGACCGGCATAAGGATCCTGGTTCCAGCCCCCGGCTCCCCACCTTCAGAGGAGTCACTTCATAGGCAGTGAAGCAGGTCTGCAGATGTCTAGCTTTCTCTCCTCCTCTCTGTCTTCCCCTCCTCTCTCCATTTCTCTCTGTCCTATCCAACAATGATGACATCAATAACAACAACAATAATAACTTTAACAATAAAACAAGGGCAACAAAAGGGAATAAATAAATATTTAAAAAATATAAATAAATAAATCATGGGGGTAGATAACATAATGGTTATGCAAAGAGCCTCTCATGCCTGAGGCTCCAAAGTCTCAGGCTCAATCCCCTGTACCACCATAAGCCAGAGTAGAGTAGTGCTCTGGTACAAAAATAAATAAATAAATCTTTTTTAAACAAGCTGTAAACAAATAAGCAAATCTTGTTTAAAAAGGAGTTACCAGTAATGTCAACCCAGGTTTGAGCCCAGCCCCCAGTACACTGAGGAAAAGCTTCGGTACTATGGTGTCTTTGTGTCTTTCAGAAAAAGTCAGCCTACAGTGGTGAAGCTCTAGTGACAACCAAAGGGGGGGGGGGGGATCAAGATAAAGAGAGCAGTCAGGCAGTCATGTGATGCCAAGAGCACATCTTGCTAGTTCTGTATGTGACCATCCCTGTGTAACCTGTAAGATCTTACAGGACACAGTTCGCTTATGTGAGCCACCCACACTCCCTACACTCTCTCCCTTGCTTCCTAGCAGTGAGCATTAAGTGCAGAATGAGGGAAACAACAGGTGGGCTGGAGTCCTGGCCTAATCCCAGAGCTGGCAAAAGCAAAGGGCAGCCTGCCTTTCCTGCCCTCATTTTTCCTAGGCTTTCTCACACCAGGAGCCAGGGCCCAGCTGCAGCAGGGGGCCCTCAACCCCCATATTTCTCCCACCAATCCCAGCAGGCCATGCTCCCACCCCTTGGTGGCTGAGAACAAGAGAGGGGACTGAAGGGTAATAGGATGCCAAGGGAGGTGCATATTGTCCTTTCTCCTCCTCCTGTTCAGCAGAAGCTACCTGGAAGGTAGTGCAGTGTCTAAAACATTGGATTCTCAAATGTGAGGTCCCAGGTTTGGTCCCAGGTATTGCATATTCTCTATCAAATGAATAAATAAGTATTATAATGTGTGTGCTCATGTGCAGAGCAACTTGGGAGCTGGCGCACTGGATAAAGCATTAAACTCTCAAGCGTGAGATCCCAAATTCAATCCCAGGCATTGCATGTACTAAAGTGATACTCTGGTTTTCTCTCTGGTGTAAATAAATATTTTTTTAATATTTCAATTTACTTATGTATTTAATAGAAGCTGAGAGAAATTGAGAGTGAAGGGGTAGATAGAGAGGGAGAAAGGGAAACACCTATAAACTTGCTTCACTACTCTTAAAGCCAGGTCCTTGTGTACTGTAATGTGTGCACTCAATATAGGTGGGCCCCAATAAGTAAGTTTTTTTTATTTTTTTAAATATTTATTTATTTATTCCCTTTTGTTGTCCTTGTTGTTTTATTGTTGTTGTTATGATTGTTGTTGTTATTGATGTCATCGTTGCTGGATAGGACAGAGAGAAATGGAGAGAGGAGGGGAAGATAGAGAGGGGGAGGGAAAGATAGACACCTGCAGACCTGCTTCATGGCTTGTGAATCAACTCCCCTGCAGGTGGGGAGCCTGGGGGCTCGAACCGGGATCATTACTTGATCTTTGCGCCTTGTGCCACATTCGTTTAACCCACTGCACTACCCCCTGACTCCCAATAAGTAAGTTTTTTTTAAAAAATAATATATTTCTGGGGGCCAGGCAGTAGCACAGCGGGTTAAGCTCATGTGGCATGAAGCACAAGGATCGACTTAAGGATTCCCATTTGAGACCCCAGCTCCCCACCTGCAGGGGAGTCACATAACAAGTGGTAAAGCAGATCTGCAGGTGTCTATCTTTCTCTCCCCCTGTCTACCCCTCCTCTCTCATTTCTCCTTGTCCTATCCAACAACAACGACAAAATCAATAATAATAATGACTACAACAATAAAACAACAAGGGCAACAAAAGGGAATAAATAAATTTTTTTTAAAAAAAAGCAAGGGCAACAAAAGGGAAAATAAATAAATAAATATATTTTTTAAATTATTTGTTATTTTTAAAAAATATTTATTTATTGGGAGTCCAGCGGTAGCACAGCGGGTTAAGCGCACGTGGTGCAAAGCTCAAAGACTGGCAGAAGGATCCCAGTTCGAGCCCCCGGCTCCCTACCTGCAGGGGAGTTGCTTTGCCGCTTGTGAAGCAGGTTTGCAGGTGTCTCCCTTTCTCCCTTTTTATCTCCTTCTTTCTCCATTTCTATCTGTCTTATCCAACAACAACGACATCAATAATTACAACATATGAAAAACCAAGAGCAAAAAAAGGGAATAAATAAATAAATAAATAAATATTAAAAAAATATATTTATTGGGAGTAGGGCGGTAGCACAGAGGGTTAAGCGCATGTGGTGCAAAGCGCAAGGACTGGCATAAGGATCCCTGTTCGAGCTCCGGCTCTTCACCTGCAGGGGAGTCGCTTCACAAGTGGTGAAGCAGGTCTGCAGGTGTCTTTCTCTCCCCCTCTCTGTCTTTCCCTCCTCTCTCCATTTCTCTCTGTCCTATCCAACAACAACACCATCAATAACAACAACAATAATAACTACGACAATAAAACAACTAGGGCGACAAAAGGAAATAAATATTTTTAAAAATATTTATTGATTGGGAGTTGGGCGGTAGCGCAGCGGGTTAAGCGCGCATGGCGCTAAGCACAAGGACCGGCTTAAGGATCCTGGTTCAAGCCCCCGGCTCCCCACCTGCAGGGGAGTGGCTTCACAGGCGGTGAAGCAGGTCTGCAGGTGTCTATCTTTCTCTCCCCCTCTTTGTCTTCCCCTCCTCTCTCCATTTCTCTCTGTCCTATCCAACAACGATGACAACAGCAATAATAACTACAACAATTAAAGGGGGGGAACAAAAGGGAAAATAAATAAATAAATATAATAAAAAAATATTTATTGATTGAATAGACAGAGACAGCCAGAAACTGCAAGAGAAAGGGGAGAGAGAGAGGGAGAGAGAGAGAGAGAGAGAGACAGAAACATCTGCAGCACTGCTTCACCACTTGTGAAGCTTTCCCCCTGCAGGTGGGGACCAGGGGCTTGATCCCAGGTCCTTCACATTATAACATGTGCGCTATTCTTTTTAAAACATTTTTTAATATTTATTTATTTATTTCCTTTTGTTGCTCTTGTTTTTTATTGTTGTTGTTATTGATGTTGTCATTGTTGGATAGGACAGAGAGAAATGGAGAGAGGAGGGGAAGACAGAGAGGGGGAGAGAAAGACAGACACCTGCAGACCTGCTTCACCGCTTGTGAAGCAACTCCCCTGTAGGTGGGGAACTGGGGGCTTGAACTGGAAACCTTACGCCGCTGGTCCTTGTGCTTTGCACTACCTGCGCTTAACCTACTGTGCTACTGCCTGACTCCCCCTACATCATTCTTATACACAAACTAGGAGACAACACTGAGTTAGCACACAGAGAGCCCCTAGTTACCCCAAGAGGTAACCCCAGCACAGGGCACCCACCTGCCCTCACTGGTTTCACTATAACCACTACCCCACTCCCCTACTCCCAGTGCATCTGCCTGTGGTCCTACAAAGCAGACTCTCTGCAAGGTCCTGGGGTTTTCTGAGCAGCCTTGAGGAGACTGCAAGTGTGAATTCTGCTTATGGGAACAGGGAAGCAAAGTCTCACTACATGAGCCCTTTCTGATGATGTTGGGCTGCATGGAGCTGGGCATAATGTAGAGTACTTTAAGTTGCTGGGAGTAAAATTACTTAATTAAAATTTGAGGGGCCAGTGTCGGTGTACTGGGTAAAACAAACACAGTATATGTAGTATGTAAGGTGAAGGACTGCTGCAGGTGTCTCTCTTTCCCTTAACTCTCAATGTCTGTCTCGATCCAAAATAAATGAATAAACATGTTTTAATTCATATAAGGGGGACAGACAGTGGAGCACCTGGTTAAGTGCACATGTTACCTGGGTTCAAGCCCCTGCTCTCCACATGCAGGGGGGAAATTTCACAAGTTGTGAATCAGGGCAGCATGTATCTGTTTCCCTCTCTGTCTCCATCCAATAATAAATAAATAAAGATTATTTTTAAAAATCACATAAGGGAGATGGAGCAGTGGATAAAGTGTTGGACTCTCAAACATGAGGTTCCAAGTTTCATTCCTGTCATCACATATGCCAGAGTGATGCTCTGGTTCTCTCTCTTTGCCTCATGTGAAATATCCACTCTCTTTAATATATATATATATATATATATATATATATATATATATATATATATATATTTTAATCTTCTTAAAAATTTATGTAAGGAGAGTTGGGCGGTAGCGCAGCAGGTTAAGCGCAGGTGGCACAGAGTGCAAGGATCGGCTTAAGAATCCCAGTTTGAGCCCCCGGCTCCCCTCCTGCAGGGGAGTCCCTTCACAGGCAGTGAAGCAGGTCTGCAGGTGTCTATCTTTCTCCCTCTCTGTCTTCCCCTCCTCTCCCCATTTCTCTCTGTCCTATCCAACAACAATGACAACAATAGTAACTACAACAATAAAACAACTAGGGTAACAAAAGAGAATAAATAAATTTTTTTTTTTAATTATGTGGGAGTCGGGCGGTAGCCCAGTGGGTTAAATGCAGGTGGCGCCAGGCACAAAGGACCAGTGTAAGAATCCTGGTTCGAGCCCCTGGCTCCCCACCTGCAGGGGAGTCGCTTCACAGGCGGTGAAACAGGTCTTCAGGTGTCTGTCTTTCTCTCCCCCTCTGTCTCCCCTCCTCTCTCCATTTCTCTCTGTCCTATCCAACAATGATGACATCAATAACAACAGCAACAATAACTACAACAATAAAACAACAAGGGCAACAAAAGGGAATAAATAAATAAATATATTTTTTAAATTATGTAAGAGGGGGAGTCGGGCGGTAGCACAGCAGGTTAGGCGCAAGTGGCACAAAGCACAAGGACTAGCGTAAGGATCCCAGTTCGAGCCCCAGGCTTCCCACCTGCCGGGGAGTCACATCACAAGCAGTAAAGCAGGTCTACAGCTGTCTGTCTTTTTCTCCCCCTCTCTGTCTTCCCCTCCTCTCTCTATATTTCTCTGTCCTATTCAACAATGGTGACATCAATAACAACAATAATAACTAAAACAACAATGAAAAACAGTAAGGGCAACAAAAGAGAAAATAAATATATATATTTTAAAAATTATGTAAGAGGTACTGGCGGTAGTGCACTGGGTGAAGTGCACATAGTACAAAGCACAAGGACCCGCGCAAGCTTCTGGCTCCCCACCTGCAGGGGGGGTCACCTCACAAATGGTGAAGCAGATCTGCAGGTGTCTATCTTTCTCCCTCCCTATCTTCCACTCCTCTCTCAATTTCTTCTGTTCCTGTCCTATTAAAATGGAAAAAAATGGCTGCCAGAAGCACTGGATTTGTGGAGCTAACACTGAGCCCCAGCGATAAACCTGGAGGCAAATAAAAAAAAAAATCATGTAAAGGCTGGCAAAATAGCTCACTTGGATAGTACACTGCTTTGCCACATACATGACCCAGATTCAAATCTGGCCCCTTCACTTCTATGATATCTCTCTCTCCCTCTCTCTTTCTCTGCCTCTATCTCTATCTCTATCTCTAAAAGGTAATTAGTAGAGGGGGTCAGGCAGTAGCACAGCATATTAAGCGCACATGGCACCAAGCACAAGTATTGGTATTAGGATCCTGGTTCGAGGCCCCCAGCTCCCCACCTGCAGGGGAGTCACTTCACAGGCAGTGAAGCAGGTCTGCAGGTATCTATCTTTCTCTTCCCCTCTCTGTCTTCCCCTCCACTCTCCATTTCTCTCTGTCCTATCCAACAATGACAGAATCAATAAAACAACAAGGGCAACAAAATGGAATAAATAAATATTTATAAAAGCAGTAACAACATCACCAAAAACCTTCCATATATCAGAACACTCTAAAAATTTAGAATAATGGGCCCCTACACCTATGGACATCTAATCTTTGACAAAGGGGCTCAGACTATTAAATGGGGAAAGCAGAGTCTCTTCAACAAATGGTGTTGGAAACAATGGGTTGAAACATGCAGAAGAATGAAACTGAACCACTGGATTTCACCAAATACAAAAGTAAATTCCAAGTGGATCAAGGACTTGGATGTTAGACCACAAACTATCAGATACTTGGAGGAAAATATTGGCAGAACTCTTTTCCGAATAAATTTTAAAGACATCTTCAATGAAACGAATCCAATTACAAAGAAGACTAAGGCAAGTATAAACCTATGGGACTCCATCAAATTAAAAAGCTTCTTCACAGCAAAAGAAACCACTACCCAAACCAAGAGACCCCTCACAGAATGGGAGAAGATCTTTACATGCCATACATCAGACAAGAGTTTAATAACCAACATATATAAAGAGCTTGCCAAACTCAATAACAAGACATCCAAAAATGGGGGGAGGACTTGGACAGAATATTCACCACAGAAGAGATCCAAAAGGCAGAGAAACACATGAAAAAATGCTTCAAGTGTCTGATTGTCAGAGAAATGCAAATAAAGACAACAAGGAGATACCACTTCACTCGTGTGAGAATATCATACATCAGAAAAGGTAACAGCAGCAAATGCTGGAGAGGGTGTGGGGTCAAAGGAACCCTCCTGGGCGTGGGGGTGACAGCATAATGGTTATGCAAACAGACTCTCATGCCTGAGGCTCCTAAGTCCCAGGTTCAATCCCCCGCACCACCATAAGCCAGAGCTGAGCAGTGCTCTGGTGTTTCTATGTGTGTCTCTCTGTATCTCTCTCAAAAATAAATAAAACTAATAAAAAAAATTTTAAAAAAAGGAACCCTCCTACACTGCTGGTGGGAATGTCAATTGGTCCAACCTCTGTGGAGAACAGTCTGGAGAACTCTCAGAAGGCTAGAAATGGACCTACCCTATGATCCTGCAATTCCTCTCCTGGGGATATATCCCAAGGAACCCAACACATCCATCCAAAAAGATCTGTGTACACATATGTTCTTGGCAGCACAATTTGTAATAGCCAAAACCTGGAAGCAACCCAGATGTCCAACAACAGATGAGTGGCTGAGCAAGTTGTGGTATATATACATAATGGAATACTACTCAGCTGTAAAAAATGGTGACTTCACCGTTTTCAGCCGATCTTGGATGGACCTTGAAAAAATCATGTTGAGTGAAATAAGTCAGAAACAGAAGGATGAATATGGGATGATCTCACTCTCAGGCTGAAGTTGAAAAACAAGATCAGAAAAGAAAACAGAAGTAGAACCTGAAATGGAATTGGCATATCTCACCGAAGTAAAGACTCTGGGGTGGGTGGGTGGGGAGAATACAGGTCCAAGAAGGATTCAGAGGACCTAGTGGGGGTTGTACACATGGGAATCTGGGGAATGTTGTACATATGGGAATCTGGGGAATGTTATGTATGTACAAACTATTGTACTTACTGTTGAATGTAAAACATTAATTCCCCAATAAAAAAATAGTAAAAAAATTAGAATAATGGCATTAAAATATCTTAGATCTATAATATCAACAAATGTCAGTGGCCCAAATAAGAATCAGAAAACACAACACAGCCATATATTGTCTGCAAGAATCCCACCTAACTAAACAGGAAAAACACAGACTCAAAGTGAAAGGTTGGAAAACTATCATACAAGTTAATGGATCACAAAAAGGGGCAGGAACAGCTATTCTCATATCTGACAATAGACTTTAAAATAAATAAAGTAATAAACGATAGGGATGAACATTACTTAATACTCAGATGACTTAACAATTATTAACTAAGAGGACTTAACAATTATTAACATCTATGCACCCACTGAGGGAGGGCCCATTTAAATACATCAAACATCTACTGAAAGAGCTACTGCAATATATTAATAGTAACACAGTAATTGTAGGAGACTTCACACCTCACTCTCTCAACTTGACAGATCATCTAGGTAGAGAATTAATAAAGAAACAAGAGAATTAAATGAAGATACATAAACTAGAACTATAGCACTTCCCCCCTCCCCTTTTTTTTTGCCTCCAGGGAGGGTTATCACAGGGGCTTGGTGCTGGCACTATGAATCCACTGTTCCTGGTGGCCATTTTTTTCCATTTTGCTCCCAGGATCCGTGTGCAGGGTTTTGCACTTCATACTTTGTGCACTTAATCAGGTGTTCACTGCTTGGCCCCCACTATTAGTAGCACATTTTTTGAGTTATTCACCCCAAGAAACTGGAATACACATTCTACTCAACTCCACATGGGACATTCTCAAAAATAGACCATATGCCACAAAGACAGTGTCAAGAAATTCAAGAGCATTGAAATCACCCCAAACATCTTCTCAGACCAGAATCATGCTCTGGTTTCTCTTTTCTCTCTAATAAATAAAATAAAAATGTGCTAGGTTATGCAAACAGATTCCATGTCTGAGGCACCAAAGGTCCCAGATTCAATTCTTTTTTTCATTAAAGTTTTTTTTTTGTTTTTTATTTTTTAAATATTTATTTTATTTATTTATTCCCTTTTGTTGCCCTTGTTGTTTTATTGTTGTAGTTATTATTGTTGTTGTCGTTGTTGGATAGGACAGAGAGAAATGGAGAGAGGAGGGGAAGACAGAGAGGAGGAGAGAAAGAGTCGCCTGTGAAGGGACTCCCCTGCAGGTGGGGAGCCGGGGTTCCAACCGGGATCCTTATGCCTGTCCTTGTGCTTTGCGCCACCTGCGCTTAACCCGATGCGCTACAGCCTGACTCCCCCCCAGATTCAATTCTTAGCACCACCAAATAGCTAGAGCTGAGCAATGCACTGGTAATAAAAGAAAAATAATAATAAATAAAATAAAAATGTTTAAATGATCTGCTCCAGGAGTTTATAAATGTCAGGTACACCACTGTAATCTTGGTTTTTGTTTGTTTGTGGGTTTTTATTTATTTATTTACTTGATAGAGACAGAAAATGAGAAGGGAGGGAGGAGAGAGCGAGATAGAGATATCAAGACCTGTAGCACTGTTTCACTGCGTGTGAAGTTTCCCCCTTGCAGCGGGGAAGCATGTTTCCTCTAGGACCCAAGTGAGGGAGGGGAGTCCCACTGTGAAACAGGCAGGACCTCTGGAGAGTCTGTGTGGTACCCCAGGCATCTGTTGGGGAGCTTCAAGCTGCAGCTCCCACTCTCCCCAGATGCTGAGCACTCCTCCAAGGGGGACTGCAGTTTATGGGTGCCACCCCCACACCACCACCTATGAATCCTATGTACCCTTGAGGCAAGAGGGTAAAACAGAGTCCAAGGGGGGTGGATAACATAATGGTTATGCAAAAGACTTGCATACCTGAGGAGGTCCCAGATTCAAGCCCTTCCTTTCCGTTCCCCTCCTACCCCTCACCCCCCAACCCCCACTATAAGCCAGAGCTGAGCAGTACTCCAGTTAAAAAACAAAAACAACCCATCACACCCAATCCAAGTTTTCACCCTGTGTTTACCTCCTTCCTTTTTTCTTGAATTCCACCTATGGGTAAGATCGTCTGATATTCATCTTTCTTAAGACATGCTTATCTCACTTAACATAATTCCTTCCCATTCATCCACATGTCAACAGCTGTCCTACAAACAATTATTTCCTTGGGGGCTGGTGAAATAGCTCACCTGGATAGTGCCATGATAGCTAGCTATGATGGGGCTACTGGGACTCAAGCCCAGACCCCATGGCACTGAAGGAAGCTTTGATGCTGTTGTGGTCTCTTTGATTCTCTCCCTCTCTATCTAAAAAAATAATAATGTAAGTAAATAAATTCCCCCAAAAGTATTTGAAAAATACATAAGGAGGGGGGTGTGCCATGTTTCTAACACACACAACGAGGTAGCGAGAGAGGCTCAGTAAATTTGATGGCAAAAGCACAAAGCCCACACACATTAGGTCGAGGTAACAGCAGCTACTTCTCAGACAGCGAACCTGGCTGAGAGCAAGGGTGTCAGAGCAGCGATCGAGGCGGTGACCACCCAGCAAAATCATCAGACGGAATTGAGCCCCGGTTGCACAAAGGTTGACTTTCTCTGCCAGTCGTTCTTTTATTCATGAGGTTTCCAGGGTCTGCTCTTGAGAACAGGTGGAGAGACGGAAAGACCTAGGGACAACCAAGCCCTACCCAGGAAGGCTGGGGAGGCAAGGAGGAGGGGGGCAGGGTGGAACGTTCTGGAATGTGACGAAGTGGGGGGTGGCGGGGGAGGGACCACGGAGCCTGCAGGGTCCGTTCCAGATTCGAATCTTTATTCTGAGACGCAGCAGAAGCCACAAAAGGGTTTAACCGGGAGGGTGACCCGCTGAGATTGTTTGGGAGCCGGCTGGGGGCAGGGCAGGCGGAGCAGGAGCGGGAAGCGGGCTGGGCGCCGCGGGGCGGGACTCTGAATGGGCGGGCCCGATGAGGGGAAGGGTGAGGTCTGGGGAGGGCGGGGCGTGGGGAGGGCTGAGGTCGGGTGGTCGCAGGTGGGTGGGTTCAGCCTCTGCTGCCCCAGATCTCAGCACCCGGAGCCTGCCGGGTCAGCCTGCAGTTCAAAGTTGTTTGAAGTGTAGCCGATGTTCTGAAAGACAGCATTGTTAGTTCAGTGTCAAAATGAGTGCAGAGGGCAGGGGAAGGAGAGTACTTTTAGATGCGGCTTTGCAAAAGGAATATTCTTTTCAGACAGCAATATAATACACTTGCAACATTTTGCCCCCATCCCATCAGATAGAGGACGCTCACAACTCACAGTGAGTTCATGTGCAAAATTCAAATGAGCTGCTACTAGACCTTTGGAAAGCATAAGATTAGGGAATTGCTGGGCTGGGGAGATAGCGTAGTGGTTATGCAAAAGATCTTCAGGACTGAGGTTCCCAGGTCCTAGATTTAATGTTCAGTACCACCATAAGCCAGAGTGCAGCAGTGCTCTGGTTTAAGAAAGTGTTTGGGGAAGGTCCTTAAAGAGAAAACAGTGGAGGAGCCAGGTGGTTGAGTACATGTTGCAATGCTCAAGGACTTGGGATAGAGCCCCTCCTCCCCACCTGCAGGGGGGAAAGCTTTGTGAATGAAGCAGTGCTACAGGTGTCTCTCTTTCTCTTTCCCCTACCTTCTCGATTTCTGGCTGTCTCTATCCAATAACTAAAGATAATAAAAATAATTTTTAATTAAAAAAAGCATATAGTAAATTCAGCCCCTACTTTTCATTTGTTTCTTCTTGGCATGTGTTCTGTTGTGATTGGTAACATTCCTAGCAAGATCTGGTGAGCTCTGCATTGTTTTCAACTCTTTTCACCTTCAACCAGTCTTCTGAAACACATACTGTTGTTACTCCCATTTTACTGATGAGAAAATGGAGGCACAGAGAGAGATGTACAAGTGGCTCCGAGTCACACACCTAAAAGCAGTGGAGCCAGGGTTCAGACCCAAGTCTTGTCACTTATTATTGTTACTCCATTGTTCTCTCTCTCTTTTTTTTTTTTTCCTCCAGGGTTATTGCTGGGCTCGGTGCCTGCACCATGAATCCACCGCTCCTGGAGGCCATTTTCCCCCCTTTTTTTGTTGCCCTAGTTGTTGCAGCCTCGTTGCGGTTATTATTGCCATTGTTGACGTTGCTTTGTTGTTGGATAGGACAGAGAGAAATAGAGAGAGGAGGGAAGACAGAGAGAGAGGGGAGAGAAAGATAGACACCTGCAGACCTGCTTCACCGCCCGTGAAGCGACTCCCCTGCAGGTGGGGAGCCGGGGGCTCAAACCGGGATCCTTAAGCCGGTCCCTGCGCTTTGCGCCACGTGCGCTTAACCCACTGCGCCACCGCCCGACTCCCTGTTCTCTCTTTTTTAATTTTTTTATTATCTTTATTTATGTATTGGATAGAGACAGCCAGAAGTTGAGAGGAAGGGGGAGACAGAGAGGGAGAGAGACAGACACCTGCAGCACTGCTTTACCACTTGCAAAGCTCTTCCCCTTCAGGTGGGGACTGGGGGCTTGAACCTGGGTCCTTGTGCTTTGTAACATGTGTGCTCAGCTAAGTATGCCACTACCTGACTTTCTTTCTTTCTTTCTTCCTTCCTTCCTTCCTTCCTTCCTTCCTTCCTTCCTTCCTTCTTTCCTTCCTTTTTCTAGAGAGAGGGAGAGAAAGACACCTCCACAGCACCAAAAGCTTCCTTCAGTGCAGTGAGGGTTAGACTGGAACTTGGGTTTTGCTGCCCACCTTAATAATTTTTTTTTTTGCCTCCAGGGTTATGCTGGGGCTTGGTGCCTGCAAGAAGAATCCACTGTGTTCCTGGCAGTCATTATTTCCATTATTATTGGATAGGCCATAGAGAAATTGAGAGGAGAGGAGAGGATGGGGGGAGAAAGAGAGATAGAGATAGAGATAGAGATAGAGATAGAGATAGAGATAGACATCTGCAGATCTGCTTCACTGCTTCTGAAATGACCCCCCTGCAGGTAGGGAGCTGGGGTCTTGAACCGAGATCCCTGCACTTAATACTATGTATGCTTAACCCAGTGTGCCACAGCCTGACACCTACTCCCCCCCCACATACACACACACTTTTTTTTTTGCCTCCAGGGTTATCGCTGGGGCTCCATGCCTGCACTACAAACTCACTGCTCTTGGAAAGGCCATCTTTTCCATTTTTGTTGCCATTATTTTTACTATTGTTGTTGTTATTGTTATTATTGTTACTGCTGCTGTTCTTGGACAGGACAGAGAGAAATTGAGAGAGGAGAGGAAGACAGAGAGTGGGAGAGAAAGACAGACACCTACAGACCTGCTTCACTGCTTGGGAAGCAACCTCCCTGCAGTTAAGGAGCCGGGGGCTTGAACCAGGTCCTTGCTCTTTGTTATGTGCATTTAACCCGATGCACTATTGCCTGGCCCCCAAATAAATTTTTTTTGGTGTTTTTTGTATTTGTTTTTTGCCTCCAGGGTTATTTCTGGGGCTTGGTGCCTGCATTACAAATGTGCTTGTTGTAGTTGTTATTATTGTTATTGTTGTCATAGCTGTTGTTATTGGATAGGACAGAGAGAAATGGAGAGAGGAGGGGAAGACAGAGAGGAGAGAAAGATAGACACCTGCAGACCTGCTTCACCGCTTGTGAAGCAACTCCCCTGCAGGTGGGGAGCTGGGGGCTTGAACCAGGATTCTTACGCCGGCCCTTGCGCTTTGCACCCATGCACTTAACCCTCTGCACCCATGGCGCCCAGCCCCCCTAAGTTTGTTTAGTGGTTTATTGATTGATTAGGGGAGAGAGAAAGTGGCCAGAGCACAGATACACTGACTGCAACATAGTCGGTGCCAAGGCTCCACAAAGGCACCTCCTATGCTATCCACACTGAACCACTTTCTGACTACCCCCTTGCAGGATTTTTTAAGAGTAGAATAATAACTGGGTACAAACCAAACCCCCACCATATTGGTGGAAGTTTTTGTGCTGTGGTGTGTGGCCCCCTCTTCTCTGCCTCTCCATCTTTTTATCTGAAAAAGTCAGCACAAAGTGATGAATCTCTGGTAACAAGAAAAATAGAATAATATTCACAAAGCAGAGGGGAAATATTGTCAGAACTTATGCCTGAGTCTTGGTGTCACTTGCCCTGTTGTTTGTTATCCAGTTTAGTCATGTGTGGGCCATATACTCTGCTGGGTTCTATTACTGTACTTATTTATTTATGAGAGAAAAACAAGAGCAGACAGCCTGGTAGGTGGCACAGTGAATAAGGCATTGGATCCTCAAGTATAAGGTCCTGAGTTTAATCCCCAGCATAGTATGATCCCCAGCCAGAGTGATGCTCTGATTCTCTCCTCCTCCCACCCCACCCCAATTAAAATATATATATTTTAAAGAGTGACAGACAGGTTGAGGAAGAGGATGACTTTATTAAGGATGATACAGGCCATGGTGATGTCCATACAGGTGGCACCGAAGGCAGGCATGGCTCTGGGGGTAGTGATGTTCCTCATCAAGATGACAGCAGAGCCCTGCATCTTCCCTCCTATGGCCTCCTGAGGCACTTTGTCTCCCTCTCTGGGTTGCCAGTATCTTGAGATGGCTGGAGTATCCCCAGACATGTTCATGTTGACCCAGCAAGGGACTAAGAACATGCTAGATGTTCAAGAAATAGGACTAAGACCAGAAGGTGATGTAATAAAGTGTTGAACTCTCAAGCATGAGGTCCTGAGTTCAATCCCCAGTATCACATGTGCCAGAGTGATAGTCTGGTTCTCTATCTATCTATCTAGCTATATATATGGAAAGAAAGAAAAAAGAGAGAGAGAGAAAGGAAGAAAGGGAGGGAGGGAGGGAGAGAGGAAGGGAGGAAAGAAGGAAGGAAGGAAGGAAGGAAGGAAGGAAGGAAGGAAGGAAGGAAGGAAAAGGGAGGAAAAAAGGAACCAGAACATCACTCTGACATCTGGTATATGTGGTACTGGAGAACAAATTCAGAACTGCATCTTTGAGTGTCCAGTGACTTATCCACTGGATCATCTCCTGGGCTGCTCTTGGGTTCTTTCAATTCAGAAGTTCCCCTTCCAAGGGCTCTTGAGTAGTGTGGGCATGCATAGTGCTGAGGCTGTCACTATTTATGGCCCAGGCTATAGTTTGTGGACTTATTCAGGGGCTGTTTCCATTAGAGGGAGTTGTTTCTTGATCTTGTGGTGAAGAACTAGGGAGATAGCATAGTAGTTACACAAAAGGACTTTCAGGTTTGAGGCTCTGAGGTCCCAGGTTCAGTCCCCAGCACCACCATAAACCAGAACAGAACAATGCTCTGGTCAAAGCAAAACAAAAGACTTAGAGCTTGTGGTTGGTTCATTGATGGTAAGGCTATCACTCTAGGATATGTGTTTCTGAGGATTGAACTCAGAACCTCATGCTTAAGGATCCAATGTGCCACCTCCCAGACTACTCCATTAATATATTTATTTAATTGCTGCTCACCAATCACTTATTTTTCAGCTCATCAAACATTATTAGTCACTTACTATGGTATTATAGGGAGTAGTCATATAGAGCGGTCCTCAAACCTTGAACCATGGTTAATTTACCTCTTCCTTGCCCACCCATGGGGGATTGGATCTGGAAAGAGCAATGGAAACACCTGCTCCTGGGGGATCATGCTTGTCCTATCAGAGGAATGGAAAAGCTCTCCAAGTCAGTCTAAGGGAGTTAGACTTTGCAAAGCTAGGGCTGGTATATCATCCTGCCCAGGTGTCTATGGCAGCAGTGCAGAGACTACAAACCCAAAGCCTTAAGGGGCCAAGCAGGTCTCAACAATGCCCATATAGGGAAGGTCAGAAGGAACCGAGCAAATGGACATGTGTCTACCCCACAAAGATGGGTCTGCATCAGTTAACTGCTGTTAGTAGAAGAGGGTGGTGGGTCAGGCAGCCTTGTCTTCTAAAAACAAACTAGAAATCTGAACTTTTACTATCTTTATTTTGCTTGATAGAAACAGCCAGAAATCAAGAGAGAAGGAGGGTGATAAAGAGGGAGAGAGACAGAGAGACACCTGCAATACTACTTCATCACTTACAAAGCTGTTCCCTGCTGGTGGGGACCAGGGACTTGAACCCTGGGTCCCTGCGCACTGTAATGTGTGTGCTCAACCAGGTGTGCCACCACCTGGTCCCCTGAACTTTTTTTTATCCAAACCCTGAGTTTCTGTAGCCACTTGTCCCAGAGTCTCAAGACAGGACTTGGATTTTTTTTTTGAGTATTTATTTATTTTCCCTTTTGTTGCCCTTGTTGTTTTTTATTGCTGTTGTAGTTATTATTGTTGTTGTTATTGATGTTGTTGTTGTTAGATAGGACAGAGAGAAATGGAGAGAGGAGGGGAAGACAGAGGGGGAGAAAAAGATAGACACCTGCAGACCTGCTTCACCGCCTGTGAAGTGACTCCCCTGCAGGTGGGGAGCTGGGGGCTTGAGCTGGGATCCATATGCTGGTCCTTGTGCTTTGTGCCACCTGCACTTAACCCCTTGTGCTACCTACCACCTGACTCCTTGCACTGTATTTTTATTTTATTTACTTATACAATACATTTTAGTTTCCATGAAAAAGAAAGAAGCAGGTGGGGTGGGGGCAAGAGTCAAAGCACTGCTCAGCTCTGGTTTATAGTGATGTTGGCATTGAACCTGGGACTTCAGAGCCTCAGACATGAAAGTTTGTTGCACTTCCACTACATTGGCTCCCCAGCCATTTTTATTCCTTCATATTTTATTTTTTTACAAGAGCACTGCTCAGAGTTGGCTTTATGATAGTGCTGGGTACTGGAAGTTGAACTTAGGCTTGAAAGTCTTTTTTTTTTTTTAAACCAGAGTAATACTCAGCTCTGGCTGATGGTAGTGCCAGGGACTGAACACTCAGACATGAGAGTCTTTTTGCATAACCATTATGCTATCTTCACTGCCCTGAAAGTCTTTTTTTAAAATTTTTTTTATCATTGTTGTGGTTATTATCCTTGCTATTGATGTCGTTGTTTTGGATAGGACTGAGAGAAATGGAGAGAGGAGGGAAAGACAGAGAGGGGGAGAAAAAGACACCTGCAGACCGGCTTCACCACTTCACTCCCCTTCAGGTGGGGAGTCGAGGGCTCAAACCGGGATCCTTGTGCTGGTCCTTGTGCTTTGTGCCACATGCGCTTAACCCGCTGCGCTACCACGCGACCCCCTAAAAGTCTTTTTTTGTATAACTATTATACTATTTGCCCTGCCCTTGTTTATTTTTTTATTTTTATTTTTTTAAGATTTTATTTATTTGTGAGAAAGATAGGAGGAGAGAGAAAGAACCAGACATCACTCTGGCACATGTGCTACCGGGGATCAAACTCAGGACCTCATGCTTGAGAGTCCAAAGCTTTATCACTGCACCACCTCCCTGACCATACCCTTGTTTATTTTTAAAAGATTTATGTAAGAAAAACCAAAAATCATATGATTATCTCAATAGATGCAGACAAAATCCAACATCCCTTCATGATCAAAACACAACAAAAAAATGGGAATAGGGAGTCAGGTGGTAGCACAGCGGGTTAAGCACACATGGCACAAAGTACAAGGACAGATGAAAGGGTCCCAGTTCGAGCCCCTGCCTCCCCACCTGCAAGGGAGTCACTTCATAGGTGGTGAAGCAAGTCTGCAGATGTCTCTCTCTCCCCCTCTCTGTCCTCCCCTCCTCTCTCCATTTTACTCTGTCTTATTTAACAACTATGCCATCTACAACAACAATAATAACTACAACAACAACCAAAAACAAGGGCAACAAAAAGAGAAAATAAATATTAAAAAAAATTTTTAATAGGAATAGATGGAAAATTCCTTAACATAGTGGAGCCCATAAACAGCAAACCTATAGCCAACATCATAATCAATGGTGAAAAACTGGAAGCAATCCTCCTTAGATCAGGTACTAGACAGAGCTGTTCACTCTCATTGTTACTATTCAAGGTAATGTTGGAGGTTCTTACCATAGCAATTAGGCAGAAGCAAGGAATTAAAGAGATACAGACTGGAAGAGAAGAAGCCAAACTGCCAGATGATATGATAGTATAAATAGAAAAACCTAAAGAATCCAGCAGGAAGCTCTTGGAAATTATCAGGCAACATAGTAAGGTGTCAGACGACAAAATTAACATACAAAAGTCAATGCCATTCCTTTATGCAAACACTATGTCAGAAGAAGAAATCCAGAAATTAGCTCCTTTTACTATAACAACAAAAATAATAAAATATCTAGGAATAAACCTACTAAAAGAAGTGTAAGGGGGTCGGGTGGTAGCACAGCAGGTTAAGTGCACGTTGTGCAAAGTGCAAGGACCAGCTTAAGGATCCAGGTTAGAGCCCCTGTCTCTCCACCTGCGGGGCGGGGGGGAGGGAGTTGCTTCAGAAGCGGTGAAGAAGGTCTGCAGGTGTCTATCTTTCTCTCCCTCTCTCTGTCTTCCCCTCCTCTCCCCATTTCTCTCTGTCCTATTCAACAACGACATCAATAACAACAATAATAATAGCCACAACAAGGGCAACAAAAGGGGGAAAAAAAGAAGTGAAAGACTTGTATACTAAAAATTATGAGTCGCTATTCAAGGAAATAGAAAAGAGACACAAAGAAGTGGAAAGATATTTCATGTTCATGAATTGGAAGAATTAATATAGTCAAAATGAATATACTACCCAGAGCCATCTACAAATTTAATCCAATCCCTATCAGGTCCCACCAATTTTTTTTTTTTAGGAGAATACTACAAAAGCTATGTTTATCTGGAACCAGAAAATACCTAGAATTGGGGGGAAAAAAACTTGAGAAAAAAGAATAGAACTGGGGGAGCCAGGTGGTAGCATAGCAGGTTAAGTGCACATGGCACCAAGTGCAAGGACTGGTGTAAGGATCCTGGTTTGAGCCCTGGGTCCCCAGCTGTAGGGGCTTCGCTTCACCGGGTCTGCAGCTGTCAGTCTTTCTCTCCCCCTCTCTGTCTTCCCCTCCTCTCTCCATTTCTCTCTGTCCTATCCAACAACAACAACAGCAATAACAACAATGATGATAAACAACAAGGGCAACTAAAGGGGAAAAATAATGATAATAACAATAAAAGAAATCCTTAAAAAAAAAAAAAGAATAGAACTGGAAGTATCACACTCCCAGATCTTAAATTGTAATCAAAACTGCCTGGTACTGGAACAAAAATAGACACTGACTAATAAAATAGAATTGAGAGCCCAGAAGTGAGCCCCCAACACCTATCAACATATAATCTTTGATAAAGTTGCCCAGCTTACTAAATGAGTAAAGGAGAGTCTCTTCAACAAATAGTGTTGGCAAAATTGGGTTGAAATATACAAAAGAATGAAACTGAGCCACTATATTTCACCAGACACAAAAGTAAATTCCAGATGGGTCAAGGACTTAGATATTAGACAAGAAACTATTAAATACTTAAAGGAAAATGTTGGCAGAACTCTTTTCCATCTAAATTTTATAGGCATCTTCAATGATACCAATCTAATTGCATGGGAGACTAAAACAAAAATAAACCCATGGGACTATATCAAAAAGTTTCTGCACAGCAAAAGAAACCACCACCCAAACAAAAGACCCTTTACAGAATGGGAGAAGACTCTATATGCCACACATCAGACAATAACCAAATAATAACCTTTATATATATATATATATATATATATATATATATATATATATATATATATATAGGCTAGTAACCTTTATATATATATATATATATCAGAAAAAAATAAGAAAAGAAAAAATGACCCCCGCAACAACAAGGGCAACAAAACAGCCTCCAGGAGCAGTGGATTCATAGTGTAAGCTCTGAGCCCAGTGATAACCCTGGAGACAAAAAAAATGGGGAGAGGATATGTTCACCAAAGAAGAGATCCACAAGGCCAACAAACATATGAAAAAATGCTCCAAGTCATTGATTGTCAGAGAAATGCAAATAAAGACAACAATGAAATACCACTTCATTCCTCTGAGAATGTCATACACCAGAAAAGGTATGGAGTGGTTGTGGGGACAAAGGAACCCTCCTGCACTGCTGGTGGGAATATAAGTTGGTTCAACGCCTGTGAAGAACAGTCTGAAGAACTCTCACAAGGTTGGAAATGGACCTACCCTATGACGCTGCAATTTTCCTCTCCTGAAAATATATCCTATGGAACCAAACACGCCCATCCAAAAAGATATGTGTACACCTATGTTCATAGCAGCACGATTTGTAATAACCAAAACCTGGAGGCAACCCAGGTGTCCAACAACAGATTAGTGGCTGCACAAGTTGTGGCATATATACATAATGGAATACTATTCAGCTATTAAAATTGGTGAATTCACCTTCTTCACTTCATCTTAGATGGAGCTTGAAGAAATCATGGTAAGTGAGATAAGCCAGAAATAGAAGGATGAATATGGAATGATATCAGAAGTTGAGAAGTAAGAACAGAAGGGAAAACACAAAGCAGAATTTGGACTGGAGTTGGTGTATTGCGAAGTAAAGGATGCAGGAGAGTGAGAGGAATTAGTGTTCATGTTCTGGAACATGATGGTGAAGAAAGATATAGGTAATGGTGGTTGGAATGTTATGCGGAAAACTGAGAAATGTTACACATTTGCCAACTACTGTATTTTACTGTGGACTGTAAATCTTTAATCCTCCTAATAAAAAAAGATTTATGTATTTTTATAATTTTTAAATCACTAATAAAAAAGATTTATGTACACATTAATGATTGATTGAGAGAGAGAACACCAGAATATTACTCTGATACATGTAATACTGGGGACCTCATGGTCTTAGGGCTCATGCTCTATTCACTGTGCTACCTTCCAGATCTCTAACTTTTTAATTTTTTTTTTTTTGCCTCCAGGGTTATCATTGGGGCTCAGTGCCTGCACTGCTCCTGTGGCCAGTTTTTCCCTTTTGTTGCCCTTGTCGTTTATCATTGTTGTTGTTATTACTATTGTTGTTGTTGCTGTTGTTGTTGGGTAGGACAGAGAGAAATGGAGAAAGGAGGAGAAGACAGAGAGGGGGAGAGAAAGGTAGACACCTGCAGATCTGCTTTACTGCTTGTGAAGCGACCCTCCTGCAGGGGGCTAGAACTGAGATTCTTGCACTGGTCCTTGGGTCCTTGTGCTTTGCGCCATGTGTGCTTAACCCACTGTGCTACCACCCAGGCCCCCTCTAATTTTTAAAAATATTATTTATTTATTTATTACATTTTGTTGCCCTTGTTGTTTTATTGTTGTTATTATTGATATTGTTGTTGGATAGAACAGAGAGAAATGGAGAGAGATGGGGAAGACAGAAAGGGGGAGTGAAAGATAGACATCTACAGACCTGCTTCACCACTTGTGAAGCGACTCCCCGGCCGATGGGGAGCAGGGGCTCGAACTATGATCCTTCTGCCAGTCCTTGTGCTTCACGCCATGCCACGTGCACTTAACCTGCTGCGCTACCACCCAACTCCCCCCCCTTTTTTATTTTTTAAATTAATTAATTAATTAATTTTTTCTACCAGAGCACAGCTCAGCTCTGGCTTATGGAGATGCGGGAGATTAAATCTGGGACTTGAAGGAGCCTCAGGCATGAGAGTCTGTTTGCATAACCATTGTGCTATCTACCCCTGCACTGGCCCATTTTTTCTTTTCTTTTCTTTCTTTTTTTTTTTTTTAAGATTTTATTTATTTATTAATGAGAAAAGTAAGAGGAGAGAGAAAGAACCAGACATCACTCTGGCACATGTGCTGCTGGGGATTGAACTCAGGACCTCATGCTTGAGAGTCCAAAGCTTTATCACTGTACCACCTCCCAGACCACTGGCCCATTTTTTCTGTGGTCCTACCTTCACTTCCTTTTTAAGTCACACCTACACCTATTACACCTACACCTACTTCTGAGTGTCCTTTTTTCCTCTTCTATCTCAGATAAGCGAAACGGTGCCTGGCCTCCTCTCGTGTTTTCTAGATTTGCTTCCTTTCCAGTAATGGTATAACTAACAAAACTTCCTGGTGACAAGTGTTTTGGATACCGGTGAAATTGGGGGGGACCAGAGCCCTCTGGTCATCTTTCCTTATTCTTCCTTTGTCTAAGGGTATGGACCAAACTTCTTTTTGAGGTGCAGAAGGAAGGAGTTCTGGCTTCTGTAATTGCTTCTCCACTGGACATGGACATTAGCAGGTGAATCCATACCCCAAGCCTGTTTCTATCTTTCCCTAGTGGGGTAAGGTTCTGGAGAAGTGAGGTTTCAGGACATGTTGGCGAGGTCATCTGGCTAAGGAGGTCAAGATGGAATCAAAGTGTCATCTGTAACTTGGTGGCTGAAAGGCAGTAACAAACTTAATAGGACAAAATTAATACCAGGACAAAATTAATAAATAGGAACCAAAGAAAAGAAATATAGCAGATGAGAATAGTGACCTATGGATGGAAAAAAGCTAGGATGTCTATTTTAGGTATGTTCCTAGGGGTCCACAATCTTTGCTTGAGCTTGATAGCTAACATGAAGATGGACTAGAAATAGTGTCTGGGAGGATGGTATCAGAGTTGAGAACAGAACTTGAAAGATGGATTAGGGCAGAATAGCTCCCAAACTTGAAATATATACATACTATTAACCACATCAATCTGATATGGGGACCATGTATATTCATATTTAGCACAGAAGCCTGTAAAACCTTAGAGTCCCTATCAGTCTGAGCTCACAGTCCATGGTCACAGATGGGAACATTATAGGCATTCATTATAGGACCAGTCTTCCTTGAGTGGCAGAGTAGGATACTCAGGTTCCGTTTGGAAAGTGGAACAGTCCTTACCATTGCTAGTTTATAGTAAGGTCCTGGAGATGCTTATGATGACATTCTTGATGGAAGTGACCAGTGCAATAAGGAGAAGGATCTGTTAGAGGTCTAAGCCCATAGTATCTATGGGGGGAATTCAAGGATTCCCTGATTAGGACCCCAAGGTGACTAGTATTGACCAAAATGGCCATCATTAAAGTGAGTCAGTCTCTTGCCCTTTTCCAGGTTTTTTTTTTTTTTTTTTTGTCCCTTCTCTGTCTGACAAGCTTAGACTTTCTCCCTCAGATCTCTTATTTATTTTTAACCAGAGCATGGCTTCACTTTGGCTACTGTTATTACCAGGGACTCCTTGAATGCAAGTCCTCTGAGCTACTACTATATATTTACTCTGCCCTGGATTTTTATTTTTATTTTTAAAAAATATTTTATTTATTTATTCATGAGAAATGATAAGAGAGAGAGAGAAAGAACCAGACATCACTCTGGTACATGTACTGCTGGGGACTGAACTCAGGACCTCATGCTTGAGAGTCCAAAGCCTTATCCTCTTGGCCCACTAGTTTGATTTAAAAAAAAAAAAATATATATATATATATATATATATATGTTTATTTATTCCCTTTTGTTGCCCTTGTTGTTTTTTTATTGTTGTTGTTGGATAGGACAGAGAGAAATGGAGAGAGGAGGGGAAGACAGAGAAGGGGAGAGAAAGATAGACACCTGCAGACGTGCTTCACCGCTTGTAAAGCGACTCCCCTGCAGGTGGGGAGCCAGGGGCTCGAACCGGGATCCTTAACGCCAGTCCTTGCACTTTGCGCCACCTGTGCTTAACCCGCTGCGCTACCGCCCGACTCCCTAGTTTGATTTTTTAAAGAGATGTATTTACTTATTAATATAAGAGAGAGAAACACCAAACATGTGATGGCCAGAGTCAAACTCAGGCTCCCAACACTGTAGGCCATTGTACTACTTCTTGGGCTGCTACGAATTTTAGTTTAAATCTCCAAAAAGTCAGGTAATAGCTCTGAATTTTAAACTTTTCCAAAGCCATGTGAGATGGGAATTTGTCAAGCAGAATATGTTTGCCTGTAGCCCAGGAGGTGGTGTAGTATGAGGTCTCAAGCATGAGGTCCCAAGTCCAATCCCCGGCAGCTAATGTACCAGAGTGATGTCTGGTTCTTTCTCTCCCGCCGCCCCCATCTTTCTCATAAATAAACAAATAAATACAATCTTTAAAAAGAATTTGTCTACCTGCTGAATTCTCTTCAAACCTTGCCAACTGGGGGCTTGAGTAGGCAGGCCTGGGGGTTAGGGAGAAGGATATGTGTCTGTTGTCATTTCCTGAGGGACTTAACAATGCTGTGCTTGGAGGGGGAATGTCAGTGTCCCTCCTGCCCTGTGGGACTACAGCCTCTTCACAGAGACCCAGGTACAGCACAGTATTAACACCCCCCCCCCTCCTGAGAATGCAGGCATCTGGGAGCAAGGTGGACCTAGACTTCTTCAGGAGAACTTTTTGAAATCTGAGCTTGATACTCATGGCAGCAATAGGAGGGCAATCCTGACCCAAGAGTCAAGAGGTTGGATTGTGTGACTTGGGCTAGTCTTTTTTCCCCCAATCTTTGAAATGGTATCAGTGGTCACACCTGTCCCTTGGGGCTGGGGTGAGGATGGAGCCAGGTCCAAAAGGTCAATTGCTCAGTCTGTCTCAGACCAGCCCCTCAAGATCTCTCCTCTCCCCTCCCTGCACTCCTCCCACCCAGTGTGTGTGTATGTGTGTGTGTGTGTGTGTGTGTGTTTTCAGCAATGTCAACTGCCAAAGAATTCTACTCATAGGGAACAAGTGAGAATGGCCCTATATTTGCCCTGGAGGATGCTTGGGGGTGGGAGGCAGGACTGATCAGAAAGGAGAAAGGATAAAAAGTGGAGGCATGAGACTCTTGCCAGCTCTTCCCTGCTGGGGAGAAACAGATCCCCAACTTGACCAGGAAGAGGAGCAAAGGAAGGAATGGCAAAGCCCCAAGGCTGAATGTCCCTGGGGAAAGTCAATTCTGTCCCATCTGGGAGAGTCATCCCTACACTCCCACCTGCTGCTCACCCAGCCTCCCTAGATCTCTGTCTTGGACTAAACCAGGGTCTACCCCTAAACCCTCCAATACCCCTGTGACCTTGGGGTTCCTGGACAGGGGGTCTGGAACCACCTGGGTAAAGGCCACCCTTCTCCAGCCCCATCTGCTGCTTGCCCCCTATTTCACAGCTTAGGGACTTTGCTAAAGTAGGTCCTGTCCTTGCACACCTCCTCCTGCCAGGGGCTCCTCAATTGTCCCCCTCTGGATGGCAAGTCTGCGTGAAGAGCGAGGTTGTCCATAGATTAGCACCTTCTGGAACGTTCCAACACCCCACCCAGCCTCACAGCAGGGACAGACCACGCCACCCGGCCCGGCCCTGAGCTTGCTCGGCAGCCATGACACGCTGTCGTTTTCCGGGCTACCCCCAACACAACCCAAGCCCCAACAGGAGCTTCTGGGGAGCGAATATTCTGGTTCTCTCCATGGGGCGGTGGCGGCGGAGCAGGAGCGGGGGCCGCGGGTGCCGGCTGGTGGGGGAGCTGGAGCAGCGCGGGCTTTTAGAACTAGTGCGATGGGTGGGGACAGGCCAGCACTGCCGGCCCAGCTCACCAGCCCTCGCCGGGTGCCCACCAAGCCAGGTGATCAGGAACCTTCTTCCTCTCACACCCCAACAACAAACAACCCTCTACGTTCCTCTCCCTCCGGAGAAGGGAGGTGGAGCCTGACTTCAGCCCACGGCGGCAGCAGCTGCGGGGCGGAGGGGGTGGGGGCTCGGATGGTAGTAGTAGGGGGCCTGTCCTCCCGGGAGGCGTGAGGGTGGGCCTCCCACGCAGCCTCTACCCTTCCCTGGTGAAGGGAGGAGGGGCATAAGGGGAGGCTCCAGGGAGTGCTGGCTGCCTTCCGACTCAGTCCCTCTGGAGCGCTGGGATTCCCTTCCCCCCTTCCCCGCACACTCTACCTTCCTTGAACCCAGCAGCTCAAGGGGCTGGGTGAGGCTGGGCGAGGGCAGACCAGAAAGGACCCATCCCCCACCCTCTGGATTTGGTTGGGGAGCGTGAATGGGTGACACCTGGGGGTGAGAGGGAGGGACCCCAGAAACCAGCCGACCTGGGTTGGATAAGAGCTTGAGAGGGGATGTCGCCTGCACTTGCTGAGGCCATGGTGGATTGAGGTTGAGAGGGCACCCCAGGGGGAAAGAGGGCTGGAGAATGGAGAAAGCGCTTTGGGGGGTGTGTGTGTGTGAAGCAGCCTCCACCCTCAAGATGGACTTGTGTCAGCAATCTACAGGCTGGACAGATAGGGTTTTGGAGCATGAGTAGCCCAAAGTCTGAGTGTACTAGTCCCCCCACCACTCCCCTCGCCCAGAATGATTACACACAGGACCCCATCAAGGTTGTGGCAGTGTGTGTGTGTGTGTGTGTGTGTGTGTGCGCGCGCGCGCGCGCGCGCGCCAGGGGGAACACCCAGCCTTTCCAGTTCAGAGCAGTTAAGAACCTTGGAGACAACACTTTAGCCCACCCATCCCCACTCCCAGGGAAAAGAAACCCAGCAGGTAAAGACCCAACAGACTTCATGAGGCCCATGGTCTTGCCTGAGAGTAAATAATTTCTGAGGATCCCTTTAAGGAAGGGTTCTGGTCCCTTTAAGAGGGATGGGGTCAGATAAAAGGACTATAAAAGTCCAGTTTCTTTATTCAGTCCCGGTCTTCCCCAACCCCAGCCTGGGGGCAGGGGTCACTGCAGCAGCCACGTTGACTCGGTGCCCCTGCGTCCAGCCCCCAGGAGTGTAGTCCTATGTGTGCGTGTGTGGGCGGGACGCCAGGTGCTCAGGTCTTCCAATGAGTTCAGGAGCGGCGTCCGCGACTAGGACACACAACACCCCAGGCGGGGGTGGAGGAAGGGGGACGTGCAGCCGGGCTGGGGTGCCCAGACACACACCCCACCCCCCTACCCCCGGCCGAGGTCTGCAGGGACTGCGGGGGTGGGGCAGCAGTCGTCTGTCTGTCTGGCTGGACGTCGTGGGGGAGGGGTTAGCAGCGCGGTGTCGGCCGGGTTGTTTTCCTCCGCAGCTCCCTCACTGCTTCCCATCTCTAGGCGGCTCGCCCTTCCTCTGGGGTCTCCAGCCTGCCCGGCACAAGGCCCCTGCGGGGGTGACAGAGGAGACCCGCTAGAGTTCGGGCTCCATCTGGGCCTCCGGGACCTCGGAAGGGGCGAACACACATCGAGGTGAATATGGGACTATGGTAGAGTGGGGGTTGACGGGCACTGGGCCATAGTGGATGGAGGTTAGGACACAGAGTATGGTAGAGAGAGGGTTGATAGACACCCGACCATGGTGCTGTGTGTGTGTGTGTGTGTGTGTGTGTGTGTGTGTTGGGGTGGGGGGGTGACAGACACAAGGCCATGGTAGAGAGGGTAATGGGAACCGGGCCATACTAGAGTGGGGGGAGACAGGCATGGGGTCATGCTGAAGTGGGTGGCACTCAGGAAAGGTCAGAAGAGCTCAAGGAGGGAAAGTAGAACTACATTAAGGTGACCTGGGAAAAAAGGAGGTGGGGGCACAACCTTGTAGAGCTGGGCTAAAGGAGAGAAGGAGAAGCCAAAATGTCCCTTGGAGAACAGGGAGGAACACCAGCCAGCCTATACCTCCCAGGGCCAGGAGAAAGCGCTGACCTGGGGGAGGCTGTGAGGGCGGGACACCAGGCTGCCAGGCAGGCCGGGCTGGCTGGATAGGCAGGAATGGGCGCTCATGACCACTCTGCTACCTCTCCAGGCAATGCTCACTGTCCCCTCCCACAGGGCCCCAAATAAAGACAGTTCTTGATCCTTTCTGGGGCCACTAGCTTTTCTCTTCTGTGTGACAGTGCTCAGGACAGATTGGTCCTGCCACCACTTCCGAGGCAGTCTGGGCTTCCTGCTACTTAGGTCTCCTTCCCTGTAACGACAGACATTTCTGACCCTTTAACTTCAGTCCCTGCCCATGGGTGGACATGGGCCCAAGGACAGGTAGGCTGGGCTGCTGCCTGGAGAAGCCCTGTCCCCTCTTCTGCCTGGGTCCCAGGCTGCCAGGATGGTGAGGCTCAGGTCTCTCAGCAAATACTGCTGTCACCTTCTGTCCTCCTCTCCCCCCACCCCAGTCTGTGTGAGGGTTGGGGGACATCAACTATGGGAGAAGGGGTACTTGTGAAGAGGGAGGAGTTAGGGCTGGCCTGGTAGGTATGAAGGGACTGTTAAGGACCTTTGTCCTGGAGCTTCAGAGAGGGACCTTTTAGGGTCCTTTTTTAAAAAAAAAATTTTATTTACTGATTGATTATTGGATAGAGACAGAGAGAAATTGAGAAAGAAGGGGAAGATAGGGAAAGAGAGACAGAGAAACATCTGCAGCACTGCTTCATCACTTGTGAAGCTTTCCTGCTGTAGGTGGGGACTAGGGGCTTGAACCTGGGTCCTTGTGCACTGTAATGTGTGCACTCAACCAGATGCGCCACCACCTGGATCCCAGGGTCCTGGCTTTTGTTTTACAGGTTTGGGACTTTTACTTTCCCTAAGAGTGAGAAGTTGGAGAAGTAGAGGCAGCCCTCCAGGAAAAGGAGACCCTTTGAGGAATTTCTGAGAGACCCAGCCTTAGCATTTAGCTTCCATTCTCAAGATTCCATTGCCAGTGGGACACATCTTCTTTTGACGGTGTCCCCTGCACAACTAATTCTGTCAGGGTCTCCTGAATCAGATCTGGAAGCAAGAGACCATTTTGAGGAAGTGCATTTCTTAGGCATAGGGGTTAGCAACCTGGATGACTCTTAAAGGTTGCCTGCACAAGTGCGCAGGAGTCTGAAGGTCTGGGAAAGGCTGCATAGTTTGGTCTTACAGGAGGGGCAGAAACAACACACACACACACACACACACACACACACACACTTTTCATGGGTATTCTTCTCCCCAGCTTAGGAAGCCCCTTCAGGACACGGAGATACCTCTGTCCGCCTGAGGCTTTCTTCCATTCAGTCCTTCCTGGGGCGGCCCCCAGTACTCGGTGACCCTTTCTGCTGCTGTTCCTTTCACCTCCCGCAGCTCCCTTCCCCCTCCCCCCCCCCCCCCCCCCGCTGGAATTGGAATGAGGCTTTGTTCTGGCGTGGACTCAGAATTTTGGAGAACCTACTAAGTGCATACTCCTAGTATTTCCTCAAGTGCAGCCCTCAGCCTGCTTTCGGCGACTCAGGGTACCCAAGACATGGTCCCTTCCTACACCTCCCGGGGACCACCCGGCCTGCCAGGGACCTCGGCCAGGGAACCTAGCCGCCACCCCCACAGCACCCCTCCCCACCTGGCCAGCTCGCCCCGACTGGGAGAGCGACGTCTGTGGGTGTGAGCCTGGCGACTAGGGGGAAGCCAGGTAAGTGTCCACACCTGGTCCCGTACTGGCGTGGGGACGCCGAGTTGAGCTCGGGCTGTCAGGCGGCCCCCGTCCCCACCCCCTCCCCCAGAGCTCTGATGTCCCAGAGGTGGTGGAAGAGGGTGTGTAGGTGTCAAGGACTCTGCTGTCAGCTGGAAACGGATGAGGGCTCCACATTCTGCTCCTGAGAAGTAGAAGGGTGACTTGGGGGCTGGGGCAAGGGGACTGGAGGTGACCGAGAGAAAGAGGAGTGAGATGCGGGTGAGGGGTTACGGGGCCGGCACCGACCTTGCCCGGGAGGAGACGTGGCAGGCGGGGAAGTCGGCAAGGCGAGGCCGGGACGGGAGGGGCTTCCCTGCAACCGGGGCCCCTTGGTTGGAGTCTGGGGCCTTTCTTCAGGAATGGGGGGCTGTCCCCGCTGGATTTGTCACTGTCCTTCCCGGAGCTCTGCCCTAGGGGGCAGAAGCTGCCGGCGAAGGTGGGTGCTCGCCTTCCCGCTCGCAGTTTTTCTAGTGGGTGCTGGAGAGAAGGGGGGACAGAGATGGCGGGGGCGACACAGATGAGGGGGGCGGTTGAGCGACTGGGGCTGAAGGGTCGGGTCACCATGGTATACGCGCCCAGGCTCGGGGGCCGAAGGGAAAAGGCCAGAAGCGGGCCAAGGCGAGCAGCCCCGGCCGCCACTCTGGGCACCGCACCCCTCCCCCAGGCCCGCCACTCCCCGCACGCCTCCCCCGGCCGCCTCGTGCTGCCCCCTGCGTTGGGACGACCGACCCGCCGCTCTGATTGGTTAGAGACCAGGAGGGGGAGCCGAGGGCCGGATTGGCTGGCGGGGCCAGCGCTGGGCGGGGCGGCTGATTGGCGGAGCCAGCCGAGGGGCGCTCCGCTGATTGGCTGGGGACGAGGAAGCAGGAAGGAGGGCGGCGGAGGCTCCGCTCTCGGGGAGTTTGTGGGGGAACCGCGAGCGGCGTAGCGGATCCCGGAGCCCGGCCCCCGCTGCCTGCCCGTCCGGCCGCCCGCCCCGCCCGTCCGGCCCCAGCCGGCCGCCCGCCCCGGTCGGCGCGCCCGCCTCCCCGACGGCCCCGCCCGGCCGAGGCCCCCGCTCCGCCCGCCCGGCCCCAGCCCCCAGGAGGAGGCGCTGACGCAGCAGCGTGGAGCCCGGGAATTGAGCGCCCCCGGGGGGTTCCAGCCGCCGGATTCCAGCCTGGCCAGGGCCTGCGGGCGCCCGGAGCCGTGCCGTCCTCGCCGCCGTCCCGGTGAGCTGGGGCCGGGCGCGCGGGGGGGAAGGGCCGGCGGGCGGGTGGGCACGGGAGGCAGCAGCGGGAAGGGAGAGCCGGCCGCCGTCCGCGCGCCCCCCGAGCGCCGCCCCCGCTGGCCGGGAGGGACGGACGGACGGACAGACGGACGGCGCGGAGCAGGTGCGGCCGCCCGGCGCCTCGGTCCCGCCAGCGGGCAGCGCGGCGCGCCTCGAGGTGACAGCCCCGGGGGCCGCTCGCGTCCAGGCCGGGGGGCGGCGGCGGCGGCCGCAGGGGGCGGCTCGGCCGGGCGCAGAGGGCGGGAGGAGCCGGCGGGCCTCCCCGAGCACCGGCGGCCGGCCCCCCGCAGCCCCCTCCCCCATCGCGGTCCCCGGGGCGGGGGGCGGGGGCGGGGCTGGGGGCGTCCTCCCGCTCAGGGGCTGCCCGGCGCGGCCGGGTGGGGGCGGGGGCCGCGCGGACGGGAGGTGCGGGCGCGACCGGGGCGTGCGTGAGGAAGGGAGGTGCCGAGGACGGAAGGGAGCGGGTTTGGGGCGCGGGCTGGGCCGCGGGAGGCCCGGCGGGGACTGTGCGGAGCGGGCCGGCCCTGAGGCGGGGTGGGGCGGGGGGATCGAAGTTGTCAGACCGCCTCCAAGTGACAGCGGGACCCCGTGCCCGCGGCTTGGCCGGCCGGGCCCTGCCCGCTTTGCCACCTCGCGGCCGGGGCCGGGGGCCGGGTCGGGTCGGGCCCAAGGGGCCCGCTGGGTGGCGGAGCGCCGGACAAAGGCGGCGCCGGAGCGGGCGCAGGTGGTGGCGTCGGGGAGGGGAGCGGGTTCGAGCCACCCAGCCCGAGGGGCGGGAGGCGGACCGGACTCTGCCCGGGGGATGCGGGGGCCGGGCGCCGCGTGGGAGGAGCCGCCGCGGGGCACCCGCGCTCCAAGCATCGAGCACCGCGGCCGAGTCGGGAGCGTGGGGTCCGCGGCGGGCGGGGGCCGGGGGCAGCGTGCGCGGAGGGCGAGCGGAGCTGCACCCCCATCTAGGGCAGCTTCTGGTGGCCCATTGTCACTGTTCAGGCACAGAGACCAGTTGAGCTGGGGGCTGCAGCACCCTTAGATGTGCTCCTGTGGACCCTGTACTGCTGCCTCCCAGCACTTTTGCCCGGAGGAGCTACCCGCATAGAGATCTGAGAAACAGAGGGAGTCTGCAAATCTGGGCAGGAATTTCTTGATTAAATAAGAGAAAGGTTGATAGTCCTGTTCCTTTGTACCTCCCAGCCGCCCTCGGCTCTGCCCCCCCCAGAAGTAGCAAAGGGCCCCAGAGAGAGCAAATGCCCTAGAGGGACAGCACTGTCCTTGGCCAGTGGGAGGACACTCGGGAGCCCCTGGCCAAAGCCAGCAGTGCCGGCAGGGACAGTGCTGGGCTGGATGCGTTCCTATTGGTGCAAATGCAAGCCCCCTTGATCCTCTCGGGTCACAGCTTTCCGGCTGTTGAGAACTTGGCTTTTGGCTAACTGGAGTTTACTAGCCACATCAGTTTCCGGCTAGGTTAGGGCCTTCTCTGGCTCTGGATGAGCTGTCATCCTATGCAGGCAAGCTGCCTCTCAATCTTGGCTCCTGACCCCTGGGTTGGGGTTGAGATTTGTGGGAAGGGAGAGGTTACCTTAAGCAGGTTCGATGAAAATTTATTTGCAGGTCTAAGATGCAGAGAGTAGGGACACATCTCTAGGCCTTGGTATCTTCTCTGAGGCTGCCCAGTGTGTGGTGTCTTTGTGGTGGCAGCACGGAGTGACTTGTAACTGGGTCCTGGCCACCAGGTTTTAAAGAGGAATTGTCACGATAAAGTTTTCCGCTCAGGGTCTTCACCTGGTGGAGACTCCAGTCAAATTTGATGTTTTAGGAGGGTTTGTTTTGGCGAGTTTGGTCAAAAGAGGTTTTTCTTTTCTGTTTTTAATAATCAGTTTTTATTGTGGCACAAAAGATGTGCCTGACTTAAGTCACATGTGCCAAGACTTCAGAGGGTGAAGTCTTGGACTCTCAAGCATGATGTCTTTAAGTTTGATCCCTGGTATTGCTTATGTCAGAGTGAAGCTCTGGTTCTCTTTTCTCCCATCTCTTTCTCATTAATAAATACCAACCCCACACGCACCAATTTGTTTTCTGAGAGGAAGAGAGCAGAGCCCTGCTCTGCTCTGACATACGCAAACCTGTGCATGCAAGTCCTGTGCTCAGTTTGCTGAGCTGCCTCCCTGGTCAAACTCAAATTCTTTCCTTCACATCCCTCCTTATTTTTATTGCTTGCCTCCCATCCATCTTTCAGGCCTGTGCTGGCTTGCCTTCCCCTCTACTTCCTCTGGCCCTCTTTTTTCAGTCTGGTCACAACTGCTAGATGATTCTTCCTAAAGCCCTCCCCCACCTCACCACACCCCACCCCCACCATATCATTCCCCTATTTATAAACCTGCGGTGGCTCCCGATTTTCTGCAGTCTGAACCTAGTCGGTGTCTTCTAAGGCTGTCCCCAGACCAGGCCTGTACACTTGTCTCCGCATCTTCACTCCTGCTTGTCTCAGTTACCCTTCCACCCCACCACGCACTGCCATTAACCCGGCTTACGCTTCGCCTCACCGGCTGCCACCACTCAGGCCACTCCAGGTGTGTTCAGCTGGTCTCTGCCACTGTGACCTGTGCCTGTAATACGCTGAGTAGTTTTGTAGGTGGGTTGTTTCTTCATACGTGTGTGTGTGTGTGTATGTATGTGTGTGTGTGTGTGTGTGTGTCTGTCTGTCTGTCTTAGGGATTCCAGCTTTGGATTATGCACATGGATTTGTGGAAAGAGTAATTGCAGTTGGCCACTCAGTAGGGTGGAAACGGGGGACCTTGCTTCCTACTTCCCCAGAAAGTCTCATGGTGGAGTTCTGGGTGGCTTTTAGCTTGCTCTGTCAAGGGCATATAGAGAGGGCTGGGGGTGGTGGTGGTGGTGGTGTGTTTTAGTGATTTCATTTATGTATTATTGAGAAAGAGAGAGAACCAAAGTATGCCTCTGACATATGTGATGCCAGGGATTGAACTCAAGACTTCATGCTTGAGCGTCCACCACTTTATCCACTGTGCCACCTCCCGGGTCACTGTGGGTGCATTGCCAGGAGAGCAGTGAAACTTGACTGCTGTCTCGACATCATGTCTCAACTGACCGGGAGCTGGGAAAGGTCTGTGCTCCTGTGTCCCTCCCACCCCACCAGGCCTTCTCTGCTCTTGTGCAACTCACTTCGATGTCCATGCTAAATAAATCCACATTTGATCACTCCTCCATTCTGGGTGTAAATGAGGGTGCAGACACAGAGGGAAATGTGCCTGTAGTCTTGGAGGAGGTGTCACAGTGGGGGCCTCGTCTGGCAGTTCAGGCAAGGTTCCATACTGGACCCCTCAGAAATGAAAACTGTTTCTAGTTCTCCCAGGGCTTTCATTTTTGTTTGCTGCTGGCTTTGGGCCCCAGAGGGAAAGAAAAGAGGACTGCCGAGTGGTTTGAGTCTAGACGGGTAAAAATAAATCGTGCATCCATGCCTTTCCCCCAAACCTTCCCTTTCTGCCCCAGTTTGATGATTAATGAACCTGCATTTCCCTTCCAAGCGGGAAGGCCACCCTGCACAGTTGCCATGGTGATGTATGCCGCCCCCACCCCCACCCCAGTCAATTAAGGCAGGTCCCTATCACCCTTTCCTATGTGTCCCAGGAGAGTGCCCCTCTCACTGCCTGGGGATGCAGCTCTGGCTCTCCACCACTCAAGCTGCTGTCACCATGTGTCCAAGTGTCTCCAAGCACAGTCCTTCCTCTTCTCAGGGGTTGGGGGGACTGTCTGCGTCTCACCAACCCATGCAAGCTGTACCCCTCTTAGATCCTGTAGCCACTGGAGCACTTGTGTGAAGAATCAGAAAAATCCCATTTTCAAAATATATCCATATTGCAAATTAAAAGCTAGTCAGAGCCCCCTTCTACCTTTCCCCCGGATTAAAGAAGATGAAATAGCTCATTTGGATAGTGCACTGCTTTGCTATGTGCACAACCTGGGTTCAAGCCCCACCTCATTGGAGGAAACTTTGGTGCTGTGGTCTCCCTTACTCTCTCTCTGTTTCTATACAAAATGACAGTAATAATAATAAAGAAGGAGGAAAAAAAACCTACAGCTTCTTTGGTATCTTGGAGTAGAAGTTGGAAGCATTTGACCTCCAGAAAGGAAGCAGGAAGTCAGCCTCTCAGCTTATAGATGTTTCTTGCTGGAGTTGCTGAAAATTTTCAGTAGAATTTTTTTTTCTTTGCCCTGGCATTTGGGGAGATAAGTGTTTTTATCTGATTCTACTTTTGGTCCTTGCTCTGGCCATGCCTGGCCTCACTGCCACCATAACAAGGTGATTCATTAGAAAGGAGAAAACAGTCTTAAGGAAGAAAGTCCCTGGAGTCAGAAGTAGCCCACCGGGGTTGGGCAGTAGCGCAGTGGGTTAAGCGCATGTGGCGCAAAGTGCAAGGACCTGCATAAGGATCCCGGTTCAATACCCAGACTCCCCACCTGCAGGGGAGTCGCTTCACAACCAGTGAAGCAGGTCTGCAGGTGTCTGTCTTTCTTTCCCCCTCAGTCTTCTTCTCCATTTCTTTCTGTACTATCCAACAACGACGACATCAATAACAACAACAATAATAACCACAACAACCATAAAGCAACAAGGGCAACAAAAGGGGGAAAAAAGTCTCCAGGAGCAGTGGATTAGTGGTGCAGGCACCAAGCCCCAGCAATAACCCTGGAGGCAAAAAAAGAAAGAAAAAGTAGCCCACATTCAACTAAAGCTGCCAGCTGGAGGAGTTTGGTTTCTGGAGTATTCCACAAACAGCCCCTCATTGTGAACAGGCGAGAAGAATGTCAACATGGCAGCATCTCAAAATGAGCAGCAACACCCAGCCCAAGTGTCCATAGGAATTTGCACAGCCTGGCTTCCATGGTATAGGGGTGTGGGGGCAGTCCCAACCTTGACTCTAGGACCAGGAGCACCTGTGAACCCTGAACAGATGAGGAATGCCTGGTCACTTCCACTTCCTTAGGGTGGTAGCCTTGGAGGAGATCCCACAGGAGGAAGTGCTGCCTGCTTTTCTGGAAGTCACCTAACAAGTGAAATGAGTTGGTTTGAATCCCAGCTCCTTTATGGTTCCCTTGCCCACCTCCTGCTGCTACAAACACTAACTCACTCACCTGGCTGGCAGGGAGGAGGAGGAGCAGGAGTGGCCGCCATTGACATCAGGGATCCCATGGGCCATTCCGCCAGGCCTGCTGAGCACCAGCCCTACCCAGGGGTTGCAGTGGAGGAATTAGCATTCTACCCCAGCTGACCAGACCTACCAGCTGGAGACTAGTGAGAACTGAAGGCAGAGTCACATCCAGGGCTCAGTGGTGTGACCTAGCAGGGAATTCTACCCAGATGTCATTTCCCCACTGAGAGATACCAGCTAGGGTGGATGGTTAATTACCTGAATCAGCATTCCTCCCAGATGGGAGAGCATCATCCCTGAGGGTCACTTCAGGATTCAAAGAGGTCTGTCCGTGAAGAGGGAGCATGTTTTTGCTGCACCAAGACCACATTACTGTAATGAGAGACGGACACACTTAACAAGGAGTTTGGGAGCTATATCTTGCCTCTTAAGTCAGTTTCCTTTCCTATGGGTGGAGCCGAGAGTGGGGCGTGGTTGTTTGACCTCCTTATCATCTAAAGAGGCAGCACCTGGTGAATGCCCACCTCTGTCAATCCCAGGTCATCACCTGCTGTGATGTCTTCCACTTCTATTTCATCTCTGGTGCATATCTGCCTCCAACAATCCTCTGATGCCTCTTTTTTTTTTTTCCCCAGGGGGTGTGTAGAACCTCTAAGTTCACTTTGATGGGCACAACAAGTCCTCCAAAGGCAACGAGGTACCCTTTGCTGTTAGCACCTGTGTTTGATGATGCCTCTTTTTTAAAAAATATTTATTCCATTTTGTTGTTCTTATTGTTTTATTGTTGTAGTTATCGTTGTTGTCATCGTTGTTGGATAGGACAGAGAGAAATGGAGAGAGGAGGGGAAGACAGAGGGGGAGAGAAAGATAGACACCTGCAGACCTGCTTCACCGCCTGTGAAGCGACTCCCCTGCAGGTGGGGGGGGGGCTTGAACTGAGATCCTTATGCCAGTCCTTGCGCTTTCCTCCACCTGTACTTAACCCGCTGCACTACTGCCCAGCTCCTCCTCTGATGCCTCAAGTCACTCCTGCTTATGGAGGAGTGGCCTTTGCTGGGTTTGTGTTTTGTTTGTCAGAGCACTGCTCAGCTCTGGCTTATATGGTGTAGGGAATTGAACCTGGGACTTTCAAGTCTTAGGCATGACTCTCTTTGCATAAACATTATGCTACCTCCCTGCCCTCCACTGGGGTTCTCATCCAACTGCAACCACCTGTCTAAAATATTTGGGGAGCAGTCCAGGACATGGTGGTGCAGTAGATAAAGCATTTAGATTCTCAAGCATGAGGTCCTTTTGGTATTGCATATGCTAGAGTGATGCTCTGGTTCTCTCATAGATAAATAAATCTCTCTTCTTTTTTTTTTTAAGTTTGTGGGGAAATCTCAGTTTGTTGAACCTGTTCTCTTTTCACCAGCTGTTCTAGGTGAATTCTGTGGTATTAAAGGAGGACACCAGTGTGCTTGCTGCTCAGTGCCTAGATGACTCTTGACAGGCTTGCCAGCAGGGAAGATGGAGTCACCAGCCTACCTGTGTCCTCCACTGTGTGCTCAAGGGGCTCCCAGATGGGGTCAAATGTAAAAGAGTTAGAAAATTGATGAAATGACTATGAGGAGATTTGCAGAGAAAAATCACAATGACTGGATTTCTGTACCAAGGGGAGGCAGGCAAGGAGAGTTAACTGGTCCTTATATATATTTTTTTTATTTGTTATTCTTTTATATTTATTTTCCCTTTTGTTGCCCTTGTTTTTCATTGTTGTAGTTATTGTTGTTATTGATGTCGTCATTGTTAGAGAGGACAGAGAGAAATGGAGAGAGAAGGGGAAGACAGAGAAAAGGAGAGAAAGATAGACACCAGCAGACCTGCTTCACCACCTGTGAAGTGACTCCCCTGCAGGTGGGGAGCTGGGGGCTTGAACTGGGATCCTTACGCCGGTCCTAGAGCTATGCGCCATGTGCAGTTAACCTGCTGCGCTACCGCCCGATTCCCTGGTCATTATATATTAAGGTGGTTGTTTGGAGTGTGATAACCAAGGGTCTGTCTTCACATTATTGGAGAGGTAGCTCAGTGGATAGAGTGCATGCTTTGCAAACCTGAGAATTTTTTTAAGTGTTTTTTAAATTTTTCCTATATTTATTTTCCCTTTTGTTGTTGTTATTGTTGTTATTGATGTCATCATTGTTGGATAGGACAGAGAGAAATGGAGAGAGGAGGGGAAGACAGAGAGGGGGAGAGAAAGATAGACACTTGCAGACCTGCTTCACCACCTGTGAAGTGACTCCAGTGCAGGTAGGGAGCCGGGGCCTCGAACCTGAGAATTTGAGTTCTAGCCTGGATATCACATATGGCAGGAGTGGTAGTGCTCTGATCACTCTCATTAAATAAACAAATCTGTCCTAAAAAAAAAAAAGAAAGAAAGAAAGAAAGAAAGAAAGAAAGAAAGAAAGAAAGAAAAAGAAAGCAGGGGGCTGAGTGGTGATTTACCTAGTAGAGTACTTGTTATCACCATGAGGACCTAGATTCAAACCCCCCCAGTACCCCCCATCTCTGCAGGGGAGAAGCTTCACATGCAGTGGAGCAGTGTTACTGGTGTCTCTCTTTCCATCTTAAGACACCTCCCATCTGTCTCTATTAAAAAGGGGGGAAATGGCCAGTGGGAAGGGTGGAGTCATTTAAAAAGCAGCCTTGGAGGGAGTGTGCTAGCTAGAGTATTGAGCCTGAAAGCATAAAGCCCCTCATTAAATCTCTAGCTTATACAGATCTGGTTCTCTTATTAATAAATACACAAATCTGAAATAAGTTTTTTCTTCTAGTCTTTATTGTAGTCGAGGTTAGAGGAAGAAATCTCATCTTAGGCAAGGATGTGGTTAGGTATGCAGGGCATCTTTAGACACCTTGTCAGGTGTGTGTGTGTGTGTGTGTGTGTGTGTGTGTGTGTGTGTGTATGTGTGTGTATTTAAATGTAGAGGCAGGAAGAGACCAAAGCACTTCCTTCAATGCTGTGAGGGCTGGGCTCAAAACACATATGGCAGAGCATCACACTATCCATGTGAGCTATTTATCACTGGCCAGGATTGTTGTTAACATAAAAATCAAAACTACATGTCTTTAAGCTCTTTTTTTTTTTTTAATTTTCCCTTTTGTTGCCCTTTTTTTTTATTGTTGTTGTAGTTATTGATGTTGTTGTTAGATAGGACAGAGAGAAATGGAGAGAGGAGGGGAAGACAGAGGGGGAGAGAAAGATAGACACCTGCAGACCTGCTTCACCGCCTGTGAAGCAACTCCCCTGCAGGTGGGGAGCCGGGGGCTTGAACCAGGATCCTTACGCCAGTTCTTGCGCTTCGTGCCACTGTGCTTAACCCACTGCACTACTGCCCGACTCCCTGTCTTTGAGCTCTTTATCTCTTTGTAGGATGTAAATTGTATTTGTTTCAGAAGTGTATGCATTTTTGTTTCGTTTGTTTGAAACACTGAGTTGATTTTTCTGTAGGACCAATTTGTAAAATTATGTTTATGCCAGCCCAGGAGGTGGTACAGTGGGTAGAGTGCCCAATTTGCAAGCATGAAGTCCTTGAGTTCAATACTAGCATTGCTTTGTCAAGGCATGCTCTGGTTCTCTCTGTGTGAACATCTTCCCCTATCCCCCACAATCATAAGACTTTAAAATGATGTTTATGTTCCCTAGCCAGTTCACAGGTGCCTTTTATATTTGTTTTTGCAGAGCTAAGGTGTGATTTCACTGCACTTCCCCTGGTGATTTCACTGGAGCTTCCCCTGGTGCCATGGCACTTCTCACATGGTTCTGGGGCTTGAGCTTGGGCTGTGTGCATTTCCAGCAAGACACTTGCCCTACCTCTCTCTTTGGCCCCAGAAGATGTGTTTGTTTTTTCTTTTTCTTTTTCACCAGAATACTTCTCAGCTCTGGTTTATGATGGTGCTGGGGATTGAACCAAGGAGCTCAGACCCTCAGGCTTTTGAAAGTTGGTTGCAGAGCCATTATGTTGTCTCCCCACATGCCTTTTAAATTGGAGTACATCTTCCATTTCTTTGCTGTGAAGAATCAGGGAGAACAAGTTGTCAGTGTGGGGTGATTATAGCACAGGGACCCTAAAGTCTGTCTGCAGGTTAATGACCAGTTTTGGTGAGCCAGTGACACCCCCCTCCCCTAGCTGTCAGGAGCTGGATGGATTCTCACAACCTCTCTAGCCAATCTGCTGGTGGTTGTGAAAATGGAGAAGATAGCAAAGGTGGCGGCAGGCACACAGGGATTCCCTGACAACCATCAGCTCTCCTGCTGCCTATAGGTTCCTGGGATGAATCAGGAATGCCTTCTACTGCATCCTCCCTTGGTCTGGGGCAAGGACTCTAGCACTACAGTGCTGCTGCCCAGGGCACCTTTGTCGGGTAGTCTCTGTCTTGGTCCAGTGCCATGGGTGGTTGGTAGCCTGATGGTCTAGGGGTAGAAGTAGAGTGGAAGGAGTGCCTTCTGCACTGGGGGCACCAGGGGTGGGTGAGGGTGTGGGCTTCAGAATATCTGTGGAGCAGAAGTGTTGTGTTATTATGTAAGGTGGGACAGGTGGGAAGCCAGAGCTTTGCTCAGAAAGCTCTCATTAAGGTCTCAGGTAGGACTCAGTGGCAAGAGCCTGCATGGGTCACTTTGTTAATTAGGTAGGTGTGAATGGGGCTCAGTACCCTGTGATTCTGCTCCCACAGGTGGAGTGTTGGGCAAGAAGGAGTCTGAATCTGGTTCCTACAAGTCGGTGCCCAGCTGGCCTGTCCTTTTGTTTAAGACAAAGGGTAGAACCTTCAATCTTGGCAAGCCATTGTGGAAATCTTAAGCTTAGCGACCTGAGAGATGGTGCAGTGGCTAAGGTGTTGGACTCTTCATTGTGAGGTCCTGAGTTTGATCCACAGCATTGCATGTGCCAGAGTAATCCTCTGGTTCTCTCTCTCATTGATTTTATATATATATATATATATATATATATATATATATATATATATAATCAGGTTCCTGCTGGTCCTGGTGGTTGATTTCAGCCTCCATACCCTTGGCCACTCCTGGGCAGGTGCCTGGTTGTTGTCATCAGGTCTTCCCATTGTGCTGAGGGCCTGTCACTGAGTGCCAGGTGCCCTGGCCCTCCTCTGCTTTCCTGTGGAGTCCTGGTGACCAACTCTGAGCTTAGCCCAGAGCTGTAGATCCTGCAGGGCACCTGGGCCCAGCTGCACTTGTCTCCTGCTTCACACCCTCAGCCTCTATGTGTTGTTCCTTCCCTTAGCCAAGTTTCTCAGAGTGTGTCTGTGCTGCTGGGCTTTACAGCTGCCTGCAGTAGTCCTCAGCAAATGCTGACCTAACTCAGATGTGCTCTGTTGACCACACTGTAGGCACTCTGCTCTAAATGAGTCTATCCCACCATTTTGTCCTAGGTCTTCCAGCCCAGCTTCCATTTCTTAATCTCTTTTCTTTTGCCACCTGGATTATTGCTGGGGCTTAGTGCCTCTACAATGATTCTGTCATTTCCAGCAGTCCCCCAAGCCCCCCCTTTTCTTCTCTCTGATAAGGTAAGATAGGGTAAGAGAAATAGGGAAAAAGAGGGAGAGACCTATAGCATTGCTTCACTATTCGGGAAGGCCCCCTCCCCTTCCCCATAGGTGGGGACTACAGGCTTAAACCTGGGCCCGCACACATAATGTGTGTTCTCTACCCAGCTCCCATTTTTCTAGCCTTACATGCCTTTTCTGCAGCTCTTAGCCCAGAGGAAAGTGCTGCAGGGGAGAGCAGTGTGCATGAAGCACCTGCAGTATACTGGACACTCTGCTGGGCTGACACTCACTGGCATTGAACTCCATCCTTCCTGCCATGTAGATGAAAGGACCAAGATTCCAAGAAGTTCAGATGGCTAAAGGAGCCCACATGGGCCTCAATGTTGGGCCATGGTGAGGGCTGGGTCACAGAAGTGGGGCTGCAGCCCACCTGCAACAGGGCTGTATGCCTCTAAAGAGAACTTTGAGAGCAGGGGTGGGGGATCCTTTCTTCCCTGCCAAGGACCACTTGGATATTTATGTCAATAGTAGACCATACAAAATTATCAATTTAAAAATGAGCAATATGTGTGTGTGTGTGTTTATGTATGTATATATATATATATATATATATATATATTCCTAGATTTATGGAATTTCAAGTCCTACTTGTAATTTAATGGAAAATTAGGGGTCTGCTTTATAGTCTCACTACACCCTCTACAAAAGTCCCATTCCTTTATGCTTAGAAGAGATGGACTATCGAGTAAGTTGGGAGGTAGCGCAGTGGATTCAAGCATGAGGGCTTGAGTTTAAGCCCTAGCATCACATGTAGCTTGAGAGCTGCTCTGGTTCTCACTCTCATCTCTTTCCTTCCCTTGCTCTTATTGATAAATAATTTTTCAAAATTTTATTTAAAAGAGAGAGACAAATGGACTGAAGCCAAAAAATAAGTACCAGGCACTGACTGCACCCTAGGCTGGATTATCAGGAGTCAGGGTGAGACCCAGCCTTGGGACCAGGCTGGCTACCACTGTGGGCCTAGCATGAGTTAGGCATGGATGTCTCTGAGTGATGGGGCTCCTGTGAACCCTTAGTGTGGTATGTTAGGAGTAGGGGTGTGACCAGCACAGACAACGTGGTGCCTCACGTTGGGCGGACAGACCCTAGGGTGGTGGTACAGTAAGCCATGCCCACACAGGACAGCCCACTCCCATTGGGTGCTGTACTTCTTATTTATTTATTTATTTATTTATTTATTTATTTATTTATTTATTTTTGCCTCCAGGGTTATTGCTGGGGCTTGGTGCCTGCACCACTAATCCACTGCTCCTGGAAGCTATCCCCCCCCTTTTTTGCATCGTTGTGGTTATTATTATTGTTGACATTACTGTCGTTGTTGGATAGGACAGAGAGAAATTGAGAGAGGAGGGAAGACAGAGATGGGGAGAGAAACACTCGTGAAGCGACACCCCTACAGGTGGGGAGCCGGGGGCGTAAACCAGGATTCTTATTCCAGTCCTTGCGCTTCGTGACATGTGCATTTAACCCACTGCACTACCGCCTGACCCCCTTTTTAAAATTTTTTTAAATTACCTTTATTTATTTATTGGTTAGAGACAGCAGAAATTGAGAGGGAAGGGGCTTATAGAGAGGGAGAGAAACAGAGAGACACCTGCAGCACGGCTTCACCACTCACAAAGCTTTCCCCCAGCAGAAAGGGACTTGGGGGCTTGAAACTCGGGTTTGCATTGAAACATGTGCACTTAACCAGGTGCACTACCACCCAGTCCTGGGTGCTACACTTTTTCCTGCCTTGATGACTGCTGGACCTTGCTGTTGAATTGGGGAGAGCTGGCATGACATGATCTAGGCAAGTCAGGTTATACTCCTGGGGGTCCCTTCAGAATCATCTGCCAGGGGCTTGGACTTTCAGAGAAGAGTCTGGGCAGGGAGAACTGCTCCACTCTGGACAGTAGGTGGGAACTGAGCAACTGTGAAAGTGGAAGGGGCAGGGCAACTGGGCCATGCAGCACCCCTGGACTTAAACTGCCTGAGCTGTGACTCTGCTCTGTCTATGTCTTAACCAGTAAGCAGGCAGGTAGTGGTGGTAACAGGCAAAGAGCATCTCCTTACTGTCCCCTCACAACTAGGATCTAAAGAGTTCATCTGTCATTGTGGAGTTGAGACATGCCTGGAACTGTTGCTCAGGGTCTTTCTCTTTAAAAAAATATTGTTCGGAGCTGGGCGGTAGCACAGTGGGTTAAGCACACATGGCACGAAGCGCAAGTACCAGAGTAAGGATCTTGGTTTGAGCCTCTGGCTCCTCACCTGCAGGGATGGGTCACTTCACAAGTGGTGAAGCTGGTCTGCAGGTATCTTTCTCTCCCCCGTCTCCCCCTTCTCTCTCAATTTCTCTGTCCTATCCAACAACAACAATAACAAGGACAACAAAATGGCCTCCAGGAGCAGTGGATTCATAGTGCAGGCACTGAGCCCCAGCGATAACCCTGGAGGCAAAAAAAAAAATTGTTTATGAAAGAGGGAGCCAGAGTATCATTCTGGCACAGGCGTTTCTGGGAATCAAACTCAGGACCTAATGCTTGAGAGAGTCCAGCACTTTTGTCCTCTGTGTTACTTTCTGGGCTGCTGTTGCACAGTCTGTAGAGTTTCAGTTCTTTCCCTATCCTCTTGCTATGTTGAAACCTGAGCCCCATGTTAGATGCTGCACAGGAAATGAATTGGAAGGGCCCATAGGTGTGCACAGCCAGTAACAGAGCAGAGTGCAAGGCAGGCTCAGTTTGTAGATTTCCAGTGGCCGTGGAAGTGGGAACATGTGGGATATTGGGTTTCTGCTTCACTGGTTCCCAGTGGTGGCTTGTCACCCTTCACCTTGCTGTGCATTTTATTTTGCCACTGTGCTGCTTCTCCAACCCAGAGAGCCCATTCTGATTGATGCACCCATATGAGTTGCAGGATCTGAAGTTAGAGGAATTAGGTCACCAGCTTACATCACACTCAGGTATACTCCCCTCCCATACAGCCTGGACACTCTCCACTGTCCCAGCTCCTGGAAAGTCCCCAATAGTGTGCCCTATCTTTGCTCCTAGAAATGCTACCTCTGTTTTTTCCCATGATATAAGGACTACATTCAGTGAGTCTGTCTTATGTTCTTTCCTCCTCTGATGGAAGATTTAGGAAACTCAGTTCTTCTGCAAAGGGGCCAGAGTGATAGCTCACTGGGTAAGACATGTTCCTTGCTGTGATGTGGCCTAGGTTTAGGTCCCAGCACCACTGGAGGAACCTTTGGTGCTGTAGCAGTTCTCCCTCTCTGTGTCTCTTTCTGAATGAAAAAGTGGGTTGTATAAGGACCCTACGCCCACAAGTAAGAAATATCCATGACATTGCAGACATGAACATTGTTGAACCCAAGACCAGTTTTCATGGCTTCAGGGGTAATTAGAAGAAGGTGGTCAGAGCTCTTCCTGGTTGTCACCTGATGACTCTGGTGTGTTTTTGCCCAAACACCCAAATGCTACCCTCTTGTTAAGAATGAGCCACAATGCTTGCCCAGCAACATTTTTTAATTTAAAATTAAGGTATTTTGGTCATCACTGGGACTTCACCCCTCTTAGTGACTTTTTCCAAAAGAGAGAAAGCAGTGGCACTGAAGCTTCCCTCTGTGTGGCAGGGACTGGATTCAAACCAGGGTCACGCCTATGACCAAGCAAGTGCACTATCCAAGTGAGTCATCTTGCCAGCCTGCAACATTTTAAAAAAGCTTATGTATTTTTTCTGTTGTCTTTTTAAAACTTTTAAATATTTATTTATTTTCCCTTTTGTTGCCCTTGTTTTTTATTGTTGTTGTTATTGATTGTTGTTATTGATAACTCCCTAATTTTTTTGTATTATCTTTATTTACTTATTGGATAGATAGCTAGAAATCAAGGGGAAAGGGGATGATAGAGGAGAGAGACAGAGAGACACCTGCAGCACTGCCTCACTACTCAAAAAGCTTTCCCCCTGCAGATGGGGACCAGGAACTTGAACCTGGGTCCTTGCACACTGTAACATGTACGCTCAACCATGTGTGCCACCACCTGGCCCCTGTCTTTATTTTTTTTAAGATTTTAAAAAATATTTATTTATTTCCTTTTTGTTGCCCTTGTTGTTTTTGTTGTTGTAGTTATTATTGTTGATGTCATCGTTGTTGGATAGGACAGAGAGAAATGGAGAGGACAGGAAGACAGAGGGGGAGAGAAAGATAGACACCTGCAGACCTGCTTCACCACTTGTGAAGTGACTCCCCTGCAGGTGGGGAGCCGGGGGCTTGAACTGGGATCCTTATTCTAGTCCTTGTGCTTTGCGCCAGGTGCTCTTAACCCACTGCGCTGCCACCTGACTCCCTTCCTATCTTTCTTTTTAAATCTTTTTTTCTCTGCCTCCAACGTTATTGCTGGGGCACTACATACCCCTGCTCCTGGTGGTGACTTTTTCTATTTTATTGGATAGGAAAGAGAGAAATTGAAAGAGAAGGGGGAGATAAAGGAGAGAGAAGATAGACACCTGCAGGCCTGCTTTGCTGCTTGTGAAGAGGCTTGAACTTGGGTCCTTCTGGGCTTTTTTTTTTTTTTTTCGGTCTTTAGATCAAGTTTTATTGTTAATTTTTTATTTATTAGAAAGAATGAGAACACCAGAACTTCATGGCATGTATGATGCCAGGGATTGAACTCTGAACCTCATGTGCTTTGTTCACAGTGCTACCTCACAGGCCCTGTGAAGCAGCATTTAGAATTATGGTATCTAAAGGCAATTTAGGAGAGATATGGGGGGACATAGTCTTGTGTCCTGAACCCCACAGACCAGTAAGGGCTGCACCATAAGAGCCCAGATCGTGGGCAAAACTGTGATGCCTGCTTTCTGGAGTGCTCTGGGCCTGACTTGCATGCCCAGCTAGTTCCCTGTCGTACCATACCTCCCTCTCAGGCAGCAAAGGTGTTCTCCCCTATGTTGGTGAGTGTGTGCAGGGTGCTGCTGCAGCTGAGGAGCAAGTCCTCTTCCATACTGCAGCTGCTGAAATGAATCCTGCCTCCTCCCAAGCTGGGCAGCACTGGAGCAGCTCTGAGCGGAGACCCCACCTCACAGCCCAACCTTGGCTTAGAAGTGGTCAGGGTGGCTGTCATTAGAGTACTGCAGGTCGCTCAACATTAGAAGAGAGTCACGCAGATATCGAGTGACCACATCAGGCTAGGACGTGGTTGGCCACACATTCTTTCCCAGGAAACCTATCTCACAGTTAACTGTCACTGCTGAGTGAGCACATACTGCATGCTATGACCCTGCAGGCCACCATCCAGCCATTGGTCATTGCTGTTGATTTGGGGACAGTCACACTGGCATGGTCTAGGCAAGCTAAGTGATGTGCGTGTGTGTGTGTGTGGGGGGGGGAGCGGGGGGTTTCTTCCGGAACCTTCATGGAGAGAAGAGAGTGTAAGAACACCCCTCTGTATACTGGAAGGAATCTGTGCTCCTGTGGAAGTGGAAGGCATGGTCTTGGAAGACAAGGAGCTGAACATCCTCCAGCAGATCAGAGGGGCTCTGCCCACCGGGGTGCCCAGCCACCCAGCCCCACCCTGAGATATTGCTGCATCTGAGGTTCTCACAGGCCAGCTTCAAAGCGTGACTCATACATGCTCTGCCTAGTTGGGGGTGCAGTGAGGTCAATAACAGGACCCCACTCTCTGACGACTACACCCTTAGGTGCTGCATGAAAGCTGGTAACATGCTTTTGAGGTCCCTGGGTTGTTTTAGTGGCAGAGGTTGTTGGCTGACCCAAGGGAGGCTGTGAGGCTGGATTTGGAAAGGTGACTTGCACCCTGTGATTTTCAGTCTGCCCAGGGTGGTTGTCCCTGTGACTGAGAGGCTGAATGGAGGGGGCAGAGAGAGAGACTGCAGGAGCCCCAGGTCTGGGCAGGCTCTGCTCACAGCCTTTTCCTGCCTGGGACCTTCTGTACATTGAGAGGGAAGCAGGTGTGTCATTCTTGGCCTCCCAGTTCCCCACCTTTCCCCAGGCAGCAGAGAGAGGATGGCAGCCCTCAGGCTCAGCACCTCCTTTACCTCCATCACTTTTTCTTTCTCTTTCCATCTGTTCACTCCATGCTCTGTACTTGGTGAATGTGACCTCTGGGGCCAGATATGCAGGTGACCTCAGCCTTGACACCCAGCCACTCCTGGGCCTCCCTCCTCTGGCCACTTAGAGTCTTTGGAGGGACTGGGACCCCATCCTCTGTGGCCCACTGGTCTCCCTCTAGGGATGACCCAGCTTCACCTAGAAATTCCAACTGTGTCTGCCCTTCTTGGCTTTGACCCCATGTCCTCTGCATTTGAGATCAGACCTGTGTGGGCTGGGAGTGAGGTGCTTTGAGCATAGTGAAGGGCACTATAGGTGAGCTGAATGGGGAAGGGGGGAGGTGGTATGTGTGTGTCACTGGGGGGGTTTCAGGGGCTCTGCAGCCTGTGCTGCAGGAATTGACAGGAACCACCCTTTCCTGGGACTAGGTTGGGGCAGTGGTCCCCTTTCCCGCCTCTTCAGCCCTCTCTTGGGTGTATGCTTTAATGAGAGGGAGAGAACCAAAGCATCACTCTAGCAGTTGCCATGCCAGGAGTCAAACTGAGGATCTCATGCTTGAGAATACAGTGCCTTATCCACTGTGCTACTTCCTGGGTTGTTTGAGGGCCTTTTCTAATCTAACCTAGGTTGTGGCTCCTCCCCTGCTGCTCTGTCCTTTGACTCCAGTCTGCACTGTCGTGTAAACTCCCCAGGGCCATATTCATAGGGAGTAGAGTGGCCATGCTTACACAACTGCCTTAGTACACTTATTACAGAAGGGGTCCTGGGAAGCCTGGACTTGGGGGTGTGGCACTCTGGGTGGTATCTCACTGTGCCTCTTGTCCTATCCTGCAGCTTGGAGGTGCTGATGACACACACTCGGAGGAAGTCCCTTCCTGTGCAGAGCTCGGGTCCTACTGGCCGTCAGGAGGCCCTGCAGATGGATGGCAGCAATATGGAGCAGGGGGCAGATGGGATGGAGCCCGGTGTGCCTGACAGTCCTGGGCCCCTGGCCAACCGCCGCAAGAACTACCCACTGCGGAAGCGCCAAGGAGTCCCTGACAAGCCCAAGGCCTGCAAGGTGCTGCTGACCCGACTAGAGACCATGGCTGGCCCACGCAGCGCTGATGAGGCAGATGAATTGCCGCCTGCCCTGCCCAAGCCCCCTAGCCCAGCCCCTGGAGAGGATGCAGGACCCCCCCAGCCCCGCAAGCGACGGCTGGCCTCACTCAATGCTGAAGCCCTCAACAACCTGCTGCTGGAGCGTGAAGACACGGGGAGCCTGGCAGGTGCACGCCGTGGCCGAGGAGGGGACCCCCACCGCATCCGGGACCGGGTCACAGGGGGCTGTCCCTCCAAAAAGCGGCCCCGGCCAGGGGAGCTGGGAGGAGCCAGCAGAGACCTGTCCCCAGAGCTGGCACCTGATGAAGGTGCCCGACGGGATGGTGACCCAGCCCCCAAGAGACTGGCCAGCCTGAATGCCGCTGCCATCCTCAAGCTAAGCCAGGAGCGAGAGCTGCCACTGCGGCCACCTCGGGCTCCCCCAGAGTCCGATGGCTCTGAGCTGCCCACACCCAAGGCCCCTCGGCCAAAGTGGGCCAAGGTCAATGGCAAGAACTACCCCAAGGTCCAGCAGGGGACTGGCTTTGCAGAGGCCTCAGGCCATCTTGGTAGAGAGGGTCATCCTGAGGAGCCATGGCCACCTACCACCCCACATAGACCCCCTAGCCAGCTGCCTTACCAGCCTACCAGCCAAGCCCTAGAGAGTCCCCCGGGGCCACGCCCCCAGCTGCCTCTGCTGATGGGCGGGCAGGCAGCACTGAAGCCGGAGCCTGGGCGCCCTGGCGAGGAATCACCCGCCCCAAAGCAGGAACTACACCAGCCCTCATTCCCTGCACTCCAGCTGTCCCCACTGCCACTGCCTGGCAACCCTGCTGACTACCGTGGCCTATGTGGCCAACCTGAGCTTGGTAGCTTCTATTTGTACTGCAGCCCCGAGAGGCTGCAGTGTGGAGGCTGCTCCCCCTGCCCCATGCTTCCTGAGGGTAAGCTGTCCCCAGTGGCTGCACCCAGTGAGGGGCTTCTGGTGGCCCCAAGTACCGTGCCCACGGGCACCCCCTTCCAGCATCCTCCCTGGGGGTCCCGCATCTGCTCCAGTGAGGACACTGGCATGAGTGGCTATAGAGTCTGTGAGCTGCTGACCTCGTCCCTCACCCACGTGGGTACTACCTGCGGCAGCCGTCCCTACAAAATGCCTTTTGCAGCAGGTGAGTCCTGCTGGATAGGTAACATATGGGGAAACTTGGGAGCCTGTGTATCCAGGAGGAGGATGGACCATGGCTGGCATCAGTGCACTAGGAGATGGGAGGAGTCCCCTGGCTTTGTGCCCCATACCTAGCAGCATCACAGGGAGGGTGTAGCTCTTAATTTATCTTTTCAAAACTTTCTATAAAGATCTATTTGTTTATGATAGTGGCTGGGGAAGAGAGAACCAAAGCATTGTTTCAGCACATACAATGTGGAGAATTGAACTCAAGACCTCATGCTTGGGAGCCCAGTGCTTTCACTACACCACCTCTTAGACCATGTGTAGCTTTCAGCAGCCTGACTGTGTGTGAAGGTTGTGCTGTGGTAGAGGGCACAGGGATGGGTCCACCTTCTCATTGGGATCCACACTGCTTTAGACTCTGGGTAGCAAATTCAGTATTAAAGTTCAGGGGTTTTGCCAAGTTGCCTTTGCCCTCCTTAAAGAAAGCTAGAATTCCCTCCCTAAACTCGGGCCATCTGATACCAGCCAAGTCCACCTCCGTGGGCAGTGTAAGGGTACCAGACCCAACAGGCAGTGCCAGGCCTTGAAAGAGCACGAGACTTGGGATGGGAAGATAATGTAATTGTTATACAAAAAGACTTTAATGCCTAAGGCCCTGAGGTCCTAAATTTAAGTCCCCACATCACCATAAGCAGGAGACTTAGTACCTAATAAAGGGCTGGGTGGGCACATATGCCAAGAGCAGACAGGCAGTCCCTGGCATAGATAAGATGCACCATACCGTGGCTTTGAGGTCTACCTCCAGGAATGATGCCTCCATAGTAGCGAGCTCTTCTGCCCCCATGGATAAGAGGTGCTAGTTCAGCAAGGGGTCAGACCATCACAGGCCCCCCATACCCACCAGCAGTTTTTTAGACCAGCTGACCAGACTGGTTGTTCAAGGTTCTGGCAGGAGTTAGGGTGCTAAGGAATGAGAGCAGGCCATGGAGCATCATAAGCACTATGTGCCAAGCACTGTCCACCCAGGGGCCCTTGTGGCTGAGTAGTCATGGTGCCAGTCTGCCCAGAATGAAGTGAGCATCTGCTTCCTTAGTGAAGGGACCAGGACAAGCCAGGGATGCTGAGTCTGTCTCCTTACTACATGGTGGTACTCATAAGGGTCTCAGAAGGATAAGATGAATGAACACATTAAAAAGAGAAACACTGATCAGTGATGACTCCCCCCTACCCCCAAAAAAGGGAGGGGGAACACCCAGGGCTTAGAGCTAGCTTGACTGGTAGATGACTGCAATACATATGTCCTCATTTGAGTCCTGGTGCCTGGGGAAGCTCCACAGGTGTTAGAGTGGTGGGTCTCTTTTTCTCAGAGGTAAGGTATAAATCAGCCTAGAAGTGGTAACATTGCTTGTGCATGAGACCCCAAAGAAGGAAGGATGACAGGAACCACACTGTATGATATTCCGAACTACTGTTTCTGTTTTAAGGCACTGAGAGGCGAAGTGAGCTACCTGGTGCCACGTAGGTCTGGAATCCTGTCCCAGGTTATCTGACCTGTTCCTAAGCCCTGTGGACTTTAGAAAAGATTGGTCAGAGCTGAAAAAGCTATTCCAGTAACCTTCCTTTTTTCTTGTTGCCACCTGGATTGTCACTGGGGCTCAGTTCCTACATGACTCTACCATTCTAGGCCATTTTTTCACTTTTTCTTCTTTTTGATAGAAACAGGGAGAGGGAGACAGAGAAAAGGAGAGATACCTATAGCAGTGCTGTACTACTTGTGAAGCTTTTTTCCTGCAGGTTTGAGCCAGGGGCTTGAGTTTGGGTCCTCACACATGGTAATGTGTGTACCTTACCAGGCATACCACCAGCCAGGCCCCCAATGTCTTGACCTTTCTAACTAGAAGGGGAGATGAGATGTCTTGGGCCAAGCTCCAAGATCAAGAAATGCCCTTGGTCAGTCACCTGACACTGATGACCTCTGGCACCACATTTGGAACCAGAACTGGACTGCATTCTGAAAGCAAGGGGGTAGGCAGTGCTGCTGTCCTTACCTGCACTGACCTTACCCCTTCCTTTTCCCAGAAAGCTGCAGGTCCCTGGGCCAGCTGGAATTTCCTCTCCCGGAAGCTGGCCACCCAGCCTCGCCTGCCCACCCCTTGCTGGGCTGCCCGGTGCCCAGCGTGCCACCTGCTGCTGAGCCAGTCCCTCACCTTCAGACACCCACCTCAGAACCCCAGACAGTTGCCCGCGCATGCCCACAGAGCGCCAAGCCCCCCAGTGGCTCCAAGTCTGGCCTGCGTACAGGCACCAGCTGTCGACACACGGCACGGAGCAAGGCCACCCACCGGCCCAGCCACCCCAAGCAACCCCGTGCTCAGAGACCTCGCCCTCGCCGTAGGCGCCGCCGCCGCACAAATGGCTGGGTGCCTGTGGGGGCTGCCTGCGAGAAGGCTGTCTACGTTCTGGTGAGTGTTAGTCAGTAGGGGGTGGGGGACCAATAGCCTGTAGTGAGAAGGCTCCTAGGAACCTCAGCTGATCTGAGGAGGTGACATGGGCTTCCAGCCCACCCCAGGAACAAAGCATGCAGACTCCACCCTCATTTCCTTCTGACCCTGACACATAAGTCACTGTTTTCACAGCCCACTTGTACTGGGTTTTCTGTCCTGGACCATGAAATAGAGGGCTCATATGGAGGTGTTGGAGGGAATGTGGGTTGGGAAAGTTGGGAGTGGGCAGAGAAAGTTGGGAGTGGGCAGAGAAAATGCAGTGTGGGTCGATGACAGAAATGTGGGCTAAAATGGATGGAGCCTTGACATACATTGTTCACTTTATGTAAACAGTTACTCATTTCACTAATAAAAAAGGGAAAGAACCTGAGCATCATTCTGGCACATGTGATACTTGGGAACCTCATGCTTGAGAGTCCAGTGCCTTATCCACTGAGCCACTTCCTGGACTGCACCTTCACTTCTCACCTCTGCCCCATGAGCATGCTTCACACTTTCCTAATAATGTGAACATCCCTGCTTTACCCAGAGGAAATGAAACTGATCTCAGCAATAGATTAAACAACTTGCCCAAGACCATACCACTTAACAGTGGTGATCTATACCCAGAGTGGCCCAGCAGGACCTGGAGACCTGGAGTGGGGGTGAGGGGTGCTGTTGGTCATAGCAATTTGAATGGAGCCTCAGAATTTTCGGGCCCCTCTGCCACCTCATTTCCTCACCCATCCAGTGTCCATCCCAGTGGTCAGTCTATCCTGAGGGGAGTTAGAGCAGGTGGTATCTGCCTGTTGCCCCCAAATGAGAGCCCTTTGGGGTATCTGTTGGCTTCTTACTCAGGATGAACCGGAACCTGCCATCAGAAAGAGCTATCAGGCAGTGGAGCGGCATGGAGAGACCATCCGTGTCCGGGACACGGTCCTTCTCAAGTCAGGCCCACGGAAGACGTCCACTCCTTATGTGGCCAAGATCTCTGCCCTCTGGGAGAACCCCGAGTCAGGTACCCCTGCCTGGACTCTGCCCTGGCCTGGGTTCTTGGCACAGAGTATGCTTTCTACTCATTTTGGGCGTGTCCACTGCCTCAGGCAGTGGCTGACCTCACAGCTTGGGTTAGCCAGCTCCTTGTCCTTCCCCACCACTGAGGCATGGACACCTGTTCCCACACCTCACCTGTCAGCAACTCCCCCCCAACATTCCACCCCCCACCTCCAGGCACGGCAGCAGTCCCAGACTGGCCTTGGGTGACTGAGGCTTGTGGGCTTGGCCCTGGTAGTGCATTTGGCTAAGCTTCCAGGGCAGGGGGCCAGTCTGCTTTCTGAGTGACTGGGGGTGTTGGCCCAGCCCTGAGTGGTGCTCTCATCTCCTAGGGGAGCTGATGATGAGCCTACTGTGGTATTACAGACCGGAGCACTTACAGGGAGGACGCAGTCCTAGCATGCATGAGGTGAGCTGCCCTGCGGGTGGGGGTGAGGGTGGGGACAGGCAGTGGCACAAACAGCTTGCTGCAGAGAGGCAGGTGGCCAGGCCCCCAGGCTTATCACCTTGGATGCAATGGAATGTGTGGAAGGGAGGACAGGACTAGATTTTGACACCCAATTTCAGTCAGTTTTATCCAGGGAATGTCTGTTCATAGGATTATTGTTGTCCTAAGGAGACATTTCCACTTTGCCACAGGATTGAACATTCACAGGTGTCCTACTGGGTAGAGGAAGTGGGAGGGAAGATAGGAAAGGCTCCTTAGCACCCAACCCCTGAAAGGGTGCCCTAGCCTATCCTATCCCTCTCTATCTTACTTTTTTAAAATCATCTTTATTTATTGGACAGAGATAGAAATCAAGAAGGATGGAGGTGATAGACAGCTGTAACACTGCTTCACCACTTGCAAAGCTTTCCCTCTGCAGGGGGCGACCTGGGGGATTGAACCCAGGTCCTTGTACATTGTAACATGTGCACTCAGCCAAGTGCACCACCACCCAGTCCCCTCTTACTCTTTTAATATTGATTAATATTTTAATATTGAATAATGAGAAAATTAGAACATAACCCTGGCACATGTGATGCCAGGGATTGAACTCAGGACCTGATGTTTGAGAGTTCAATACCTTACCCATCTTTGCAACTCCAGGGCAACAGTAAGCACCCTCTTTTTGTATTCCCTGATTGGGATCTTCTAGCCAGGAAGACGGGGACCAGCTCCCATCCTGACTAGGAACAGAAGGTCAGGAAGTTGGTGATGGGGGCTGGGCAGGCACTGGCAACTACTGAGTGGTCTGGGACCCACGAGGACTGTCTTGGGGTGCTGGATTTACAAAAACAACTCCTCTGTCAGGAGGCTTTTCAGAGGGCTGAGTACCCACCTTGCTCTCACGCTAGTAACCACCCCCTCCGCTCTCCTTGAGCCCTTGCAGAATGAAGTCTTCGCCTCCCGACACCAGGACCAGAACAGTGTGGCCTGCATAGAGGAAAAGTGCTATGTACTGACCTTTGCTGAGTACTGCAGGTGGGTAGTGATCCCAGGCTATCCCTTTAGGCTCCCTTGAAGGCTCCAAAACTTCCCAGAACTTTTTATCTACTTTCCTATTTATGTACTTAGGGGGGGGGGGGAGATAAGGACAGAGAGAACCAAAGCATCACCCTGGTACATGTGATACGGGGGGATCAAACTCGGGACCTCATGCTTAAAAGTCCAACCTTTTATTCATTATGCTACCTCCCAGTACTTTCTCCCTTACGATCTGCTTTTTCCACCATGTATTTTTTTTTTTTCAGAGTCCAGTGCTTTATCCACTGTGTCACCTCCTAGATTATTCATGTAATCTTTTTTTTCTAGAAGGCAAATGATTGCCCCTCTGAGCATAGTGACTGGGGTAGACCTGAGAGTTGGGCTACCACTCTTGGGGAAGATGAGGAGCAGTGGCAGGTGTGGTCCTGCAATGATGGGAGATGATGAGAGGTGATGTTGCAGCCCTCTGGACAGACAGGGAGAGCACCAGCCTTCTTCCAGAGGTGGCTGTGGTGCCAACACTACTCTATGTCCCTGCAGGTTCTGTGCCATGGCCAAGCGCCGTGGCGAGGGCCTCCCCAGCCGGAAGACAGCACTGGTGCCCCCATCAGCAGACTACTCCACGCCACCACACCGAACGGTGCCGGAGGACACGGACCCTGAGCTAGTGTTTCTCTGTCGCCATGTCTATGACTTCCGCCATGGCCGCATTCTCAAGAACCCCCAGTAGCCTCCTCAGTCCCCGACCAGGGCTGCCCACAAGCCAGTGGGGCTCAGGGCAGGAGGCACTGCTTGAAGCACAGCACTTGGTGAAGGGGCCACAGGAGCCTGAGTTTGCTGGCCTGTGGTTCCTGGGGGTGGGGGTGGGGGTAGGGGTGGGCAGGGGCCCGGTGGGTTCTGGGCCCTCTGGGAGGGGAGGGGAGGCCATGGTTGAAGAAAAGCATCAGAGCCCTCAGCTGGGCCCAGGAGAATTCTCCTGAAGCAGCTGTCTTCCCGAGTCTGGGCCAGGCCTGAGGGCGGTGGGTTCTGCAGGGCTAGGTAAGAGCCTTCAGGAAACAAACCCCACAGGTTCCTCACTAGCCTCCTCCACCCCCAACCCTTCCACAAGGCCCTAGAGGGGAATCGGGAGCCAGCTTTACCTCACCCACTGTGACCTGCTGCTTCCTTCCACCTAAACCTGAGGCCCAGGCTCTTCCAGATCCTAGCACAACTTTGAACTCATTACTTTGAGGCAGGGGGAACCAGTGTCTGGTTTCCAGAAGCTTCCTCTTCCCAGAGTCTGGCTTGTCTACCCCTGGTTTTCCTTTTCTGCCCATGTAGTAGCCCCTGGTGCTGGGACATGTTACCTGGCCTTCCTGGTCCTGGGTGTGGCCTGTCAGGGGACACCTGCTTCCTGCCCACCTCTTGGCCAGGCCACCCAACCACAGGTCTGACTCCCCAGAAGTGAGCTGGTCCACATGGGGTTGACTGTGTCTTGGAGGTCAGAAGGAGCTGGAAGTGGGCGGAACACAGGGGCAAGAAAACCGCTACCTGCTTGACTGAAAGACTTTTCCTCTTGCCTTACACGCGGAGGTGCTTGCAGACCTCCTGCAGAACTTCACACAGGACCCTTCAGGCCACACCCACCTGGAATCAAACCAAAGGCGAGATGCGGACCCTGGCCCGCCCCGCTATTCCTTCCACCTAGTTCTTTGTAGATTGCACTAATCTCCACCCCACCCCCCCCACCCCCCAAGAATCCACACTGTATCAGTCCACAGACCTGCTGAGCAGCAGCTGACTCTAGGAGCTGTCTGGGAAGTCTGCATTTTCAGTTTGCTCCTGTAGCCCTGGGCCCTGTGCTCACCTCAGTGCACTGCTCCCCAGAGGAGGGGAGGTAGCCCTGGGGTTGGCTGTGAAGGAGCCAGGGCAGCCGGTCATTTCCTATTTGAACCAAAAAGGAGTGCACCGTGGGCCGCTGCCAGCTTGGAGATCCTGCTCAGGAGCATTTCTGCAAAGCCCAGAAGCAGGAGTAACTGGACCCACCTGCCCTGTGTGTGGGTTCCACAGACCTAGTAGGCTGAGAACGTGGTCCTGGGGTGAGGACAGGTCAGAGTGGGTGGGAGGAGCAGGTGGAAGTGACTGCTAGGCACTTCCAGTCACCCTACCCCTGCCCTTGAGCTGGTGTTGGGCCCCTATGAGGATAGTCTTAGATCCTCCATGTTGGCCAAGCAATTTGGAGGAAGGCAGGGAAGCGAGTTGACTGAGTGGTGATTGGTGGTGGTGGGGGGGGAGCTGGTGATCTGACTTTTAAACCTATTCACTCAGTTCAAGGCATTAAGCCCTGGCCTCCAGGAACCCAGCCTCCCATAGCCCCAGAACAGCTCAGGGCCTCTTTGCCGGGGGTCCTGCTGCCAGAATTGAAATGCTTTGGAAATCTCTTAGATGTGGAAATATTTTTTTCGAACCTGAAGATGCAGCTGGTAGAATTTCAATGGAAGCATAATTCATGTAAAATATATTTTAGTTGGCTATTTTGTAAAATGCACTTTTTGTGTGTGTCGACCCTGGTTTCTCTCAGATCTGTATTTCAGTGTTTACAAGGGAGGGAGGGTCTTTCCTCACCTCCCTTTCGACAGAGATTAGAAGTAACTTCTTTAAGAAAAATAAATAAATTTGAGAAATTGTATTGATTTAGAAAAGGCTACTCCTGTGTTGTGTGTCCTGCATTTTTTTTTCTTTTTAATAGGAGGAAGAACCAGGGCATCACACTGCTGTATGCAGTGCCAAGGATCAAACTCAGGACTTAGTGACCGAGAGTCCAGTGCTTTATCCACTGCATCAATTCCTATTCTGTCATTTGGTGTGGGAGGTGCAGGGGCTCACTGAGGCTAGCGAGCAAAGGCAGCAGGAAAGTTGAGGTAAAGAGAGGAGAGGAGACAGAAATAGGAACTCAGAAATAACCCAGCATTTAGGTGGCTGTGGCCACCTGGGGGTGCTGAGTGAAGTCCCCAGCCATTACCCAGCTAGCAGCTTGGGAAGTGATCCCCAAGACTGTGTGTTCCGAAGGTAAGACCTTAATATCTGGCAGTTGACACTCCTTTCTGGTGGAATAAAGACCACATCATGGGACCAAGGGTTTGTTACTGCCCACACCTCTGCTTTAGCCCCCCACCAGAACCACAGCTTGAGGTAGGGTGGCTAGGAGGCCCTGACAGCCCAGCCCTTTACTTTTCTGTGAGAACACCTGGGCAGATGCCCTTTCATAGAGGTTATCAGTGGGCTGCCATTGCTGTGGGCTCCCTATAGCACCCCCATCAGCATGCGGCCTGTGAGCTCCATGATCTGGGAGGCATCTTAGCATTTTTTAGATAATACCAGGGCAAGACAGGTAGTAGTCCCTCAGGTGAGTGACCATCCCCATACTGCTTCCCCATAACAACCATTTAAGAGTAAACACTTGCAGCCAAACTATTCAAAGAGCTTCCTGGAAGTAGGTGCAGTGGACAGAGCTTTGAACTCTCAAGAATGAGGTCTTGAGTTTGTTCCCTAGCACTGTATGTGCTAGAGTAATGTTCTGGCACATGCTGTGCTCTCTCATTAAATGGGTTAGTAAGTCTTTAAGAAAAGTTTCAGGAGGGCGGGTGGTGGCGCAGCGGGTTAAGCACATAGAGTATGAAGTGCACGGATCCCAGTTCAAGCCTCTGGCTCCCTACCTGCAGGGCTGTCGGGGGTTGTTTCAGAATCGGTGAAGCAGGTCTGTAGGTGACTATCTTTCCCCCTCTCTATCTTCTCCTCTTCTCTCAATTTCTCTGTTCTAGCCAACAACAGCAGCAGCAGTAACAACAATAACAAGGGCAACAAAATGGAAAAAGTGGCCTCCAGGAGCAGTGGATTCACAGTGCAGTGCAGGCACTGAGCCCCAGTGATAACCCTGGAGGCAAAAAGAAAGCTTCAAAAAATGTTTCAAAGATTAGTTTCCCCTTCTAGTACAAAAGACCTTTTTTTTTTTTTAATATCTCCATAGTAAATAAAACCAAGTATTGTTGAATGCTAGGAGCAGTTGAGGCTGAGATGAGTTCTCAGTGGGGGGGTGGGGAGCCTTTGAGAAGAGCTGAAGATGTGGCTTCCTATTTCTAAGCCTGTTGTGCTTTCTTTGGTGTTGCTAGAACTGGGAAGCGTTCCATTAGTCCTAGCTTCTCCCTGGGAGCCCAGTGAATCCATGGGTCAGTGGTCATGTATCCCTGCGAACCGTCCTGCATGTGTCCTGTTCATCTCTGAAGTGTTGAAATTAGGGATTGAGGCTTTAGACGGAAACCAGCTCATAGAGCTTCTGCTTCAATGGGCTGTTCTTCAGTGGACAGCAGGAAGTCCTTCTCTAGTAGCTCCTGAAAGGAAAAGGGGCTAATGAATACAAAACAGAGTAGGCTTCTGAGTACACAGCATGGACTTGGGGCACTCAAGTGCTGGTATTGACATCCTGACATGCCCATATGGGCAGTGGGTGCTAGAGCAGGGGAGGAGCCATGGCCAGTCATTTCTAGATATCCAGCCATAAATACTAATCTAGGAGGGAGGTTCCATTAACAGGTCATGGAGAAGCCACTAGTCTGAACCTGTCAGCCTAGCTCCTCATTATTGGCCACAGGCACTGAGGAGGGGACACTCAGGGGGCCTTTGCTTCCAAAGATCAGAAAGTGGGGAAGAGAGGGCGCTCCAGGCACCCCCTGCACCCGACGTGTGGTGAGAGCACCAGGCATGGGAGAGCTCTGGGCCCGGGGCCTCCTCAGTCCGTGTCCCTAGAGAGTTGGGCTACCCGAGAAGGGGGTGGCGGCTGGGTCTCCGCCCAGCGTGGCTCTGGGCTTAGCTTTGTCTCCGCAGCTCGAGAGCATGGGCGCCCTCTCCCGGGTGGGGGTCCGCGCGCCCCGCCAAGCCCGCTCCTCAGGGGCGCCCGCCCCTCTCCCCGCCCCCGGCTGGGCCCGCCCCTCGCCTGTTGCGGCTGGGCTGCCAGGCGGGACATCCGGCCCGGGCCTCGCCCTCCTGCAGCCGCGGCCGCACTCTTCTGCCCGCAGCTCTCCCTGGCCTGCGGGCACCTCGGGCCGGCCCTCCCGCGCAGGCCCGGCCGGGAGCATGTTCCCCCGCCCGCTGAGCCCGCGGGCGCCCCCGACGGGAACTGAGCCCCAGTGCCGGGCGCTGCGACGGGCTCCGGTGGGCCGGGCCCGGGCCGGGCCGGGAGCGCCGCCGCTACTGCTGCCGTCCATGCTGATGTTCGCGGTGATAGTGGCCTCCAGCGGGCTGCTGCTCATGATCGAGCGCGGCATCCTGGCCGACATGAAGCCGCCCCCGCTGCAGCCGGCCAGCCGCGAGGGCGCGGGAGGTCGCGGAGCCGGCTCGGGGGCGCTGACCCTGGACGCCGGGGACCCGGACGAGCAGGTCAGGCGGGATGTCCGCAACCGGACCTTGCGTGCGGTGTGCGGCCAGCCGGGCATGCCCCGGGACCCCTGGGACCTGCCGGTCGGCCAGCGACGCACCCTGCTGCGCCACGTCCTCGTCAGCGACCGCTACCGCTTCCTCTACTGCTACGTGCCCAAGGTGGCCTGCTCCAACTGGAAGCGCGTGCTGAAGGTGCTGGCGGGAGCGCTGGGCAGTGTGGACGCGCGGCTCAAGATGGATCACCACAGCGACCTGGTGTTCTTGGCCGACCTGCGGCCCGAGGAGATCCGCTACCGCCTGCAGCACTACTTCAAGTTTCTGTTCGTGCGGGATCCTCTGGATCGCCTCCTCTCCGCCTACCGCAACAAGTTCGGCGAGATCCGCGAGTACCAGCGGCGCTACGGGGCCGAGATCGTGCGGCGCTACCGGGTGGGCGCGGGACCCAGCCCCGCGGGCGACGACGTCACCTTCCCTGAGTTCCTCAGCTTCCTGGCCGACGAGGACCCCGAGCGCATGAACGAGCACTGGATGCCCGTGTACCACCTCTGCCAGCCGTGCGCCGTGCGCTACGACTTTGTGGGCTCCTATGAGAGGCTGGAGGCCGACGCCAACCATGTCCTGGAGTGGGTGCGCGCCCCCCCCCACGTCCGATTCCCTGCGCGCCAGGCCTGGTACCGGCCGACCAGCCCAGAGAGCCTGCACTACCACCTGTGCAGCGCCCCCAGGGCCCTGCTGCAGGACGTGCTGCCCAAATACATCCTCGACTTCTCCCTCTTCGCCTATCCTCTGCCCAATGTCACCAGGGAGGCCTGTCACCAGTAACCATGGCCATCTGCCAGCAGCTGTTGGCTACATGCTGCTGCAGCTCTGAGGTGGGCTGGCAGGGATTGCCCTTGGAAGGTCCTGTGGATGTCCACTGTGGCACAGAAAGGAAAAAAAGGAGGTTGAAAAGCTGTATTCCTTATAGGGGACACTTCTTGGAGACAGTGTGAGCCTCCTTGTCCTTGGCAGAGCGAGACACTTATTTGCCAGTGAAGCCACACATCCCTCCCAATGACTGACTCTTGGTCTGGCAGCCAGGATTCATGCGATCCACTTGATCTACCTTGATTCAGTTGGTGGCTAAACCAGTCATAAACAGAGGGGTGGCTCTGATTGAAGTCTTTCGTCCACTGCCACTCATTCATTCTATGCACCTCTGGGCTGGAGTCCCAGTGGCCTACTTGCCTTAGAAATGACTTTGTGCCTTTCTGCTTCAGACTCAGAATGTCCAGCACTCGTCAGCATCTGTCTGTTTTTCTCCTTGGAAAGCAAAAGTACACTGTTGCCTGGTCACTCCAGGAGCTGGCCCTGCAGACATCCAAAGACCCCTATGCCTCACCTCTTCTTGAGGTCCAGGGGACCTGCTTCCCTCCCCTATGGTGTGACTGTGGTGGATGTATCTGGCTACAACTGTTCCCTCTCATTTATTAAAAATTTGTACTTTTTTGATAAAACCCTTGTAAAGGCTTTGTTTTCTTGTTGGCTGAGTTTTTAATAAAGCTGTTTTATATACAGAGTTGGCATTTCTGTGGGTCTTCCTCTGAACTCCTGCACATCCAACAACTGCCCCAGGTCTGGAGAGAGAGCTTGCAGATTGAAAAAGTAGGATCCCAAGGTTGGATAATGACTCACTCTGGAGTCGGTACACATCGCCATGCACGTGAACCCAGGTTCAAGGTCCTGGTCCCCATTTGCAAGGGGGGAAGGGGTGGGGAAGCGTCACAAATTCTGGAATAGTGCTACAGGTGTCTCTGTCTCTTATCCTGTATCAGAAAAATAAAAACAGCCATTGGGAATGCTGGAGTTGTGCAGGTACCAAGCCTCATGATAACCCTAGTGGCAGAGAGAGGGAGAGAGAAAGTAGGATCCAATGCTACTTGGTTGGGCTGGTGCAGTGTGGCATCACCAAACTAATAGTCCCTTGGTGACTTCCTGTGGGTGATACTGGATTACAGACTCAGAATCTGAGAGACAGCCTAAGGGAGAGCCTGGTCAGGAATGGATCTGAATTGGGAATGAGGCATTTTCCTCCCCTCATCTTATGCAGAGAAATTTTTTTTTACTAATTAAAATATACATGGGGGGTTTGGGCAGTAGCGCAGTGGGTTAAGCGAACGTGGCACAAAGCGCAAGGACCAGTGGAAGGATCCCTGTTCAAGCCCCAGCTCCCCACCTGCAGGGGAGTCGCTTCACAGGCAACGAAGCAGGTCTGCAGGTCTCCCCTCCTCTCTCCATTTCTCTCTGTTTTATCCGACAATGATGACATCAATAACAACAACAATAATAACTACAGTAATAACAATAAAAAATAACAAGGGCAACAAAAGGGAAAATAAATATTTTAAAAATATATGTATTTATTAATACAAAAGAGAATTCGAGCATCAGTCTTGCACATGTGATGCTGGGGATTAAACTCAGGACCTCATGCCTGAGAGTCCAACTCTGTCTTTCCTCCCTGGCTACTTTTTAAAATTTATTTTGAGAACCAGAGAGGTAGTATAATGGTTATTTGAAAAGACTTCTATGCCTTAGGCTCTGATGTCTCAGGTTCAATTCCTGGCATCATCATAAACCAGAGCTGCTGAGCAGTGTTCTGTTTAAATATAAATATGTAAATAAATAAATAATGGCTGGGTGGTGGCTCATCTGGATAAGTGCACATAGTATCATGTGCAAGGACCTGAATTCGAGCCCCCATCCTCACCTGTAGCAGGGACACTTCATGAGTGATGAAGCATATCTACAGGTGTTTATCAGCTCTTGATCTTTCACCCTCTCTATCTCCTCTATCTCTCCCTCCTCAATTTCTTTCTGTCTTATCAAATAAAATAGGGAAATGGCCACCTTGATTTGTAATGATGACATCAAGACCCAGCAAAATAACCCTGGGGGCAAAATAAATAAATAATAAAAGGTTTATTTTGGGGGGGCGGGTGGTAGCACACCAGGTTATGTACACATGGCACCAATTCCAAGGATGGGCTCAAGGATCCCGGTTCGAGCCCCTGGCTCCCCACCTGCAGGGGGGTCACTTCAACAGGCGGTGAGGCAGGCCTGCAGGTGTCTGTCTTTCCCTCTCTGTCTTCCCCTCCTGTCTCCATTTCTCCCTGTCCTATCCAACAATAACAACAATACAATAACAACAACAACAAAATGGAAAAATAGCCTCCAGGAGCAGTGGATTTGTAGTTCAGGCACCAAAGAGAGAGTAAGTGAGGACCTGAACATTACTCTGGCACATGCTATGACAGGGACTACAGTCAGGACCTCATGCTTGGAAGTCCACTATAGTGCTGGCTGCTGCAAGCGTGCTTCTTGAGTGAGGAGCTCCACAGAGGAAAAGGGGGTGAAGTCTTAAGAGCAGAAGGAGCTTATTTCTGGCGGTGAGAATCCTACGAATGTGGGGAGAGTAAGCAAGAGGTTCTCTTGAAGATTTGAGTGCAGATGAAGCTTCTCCTGGAGGCCATTTTTTTCCATTTTTGTTTCCCTTGTTGTATTTATTATTATTATTGTCTTCATTGCTGCTGTTGTTGTTGGATAGGACAGACAGAAATCGAGAGAGGAGGAGAAGACGGAGAGAAAGATAAGACGCCTGCAGACCTGCTTCAACTCTACTATTTATAAAGCTCTCCCTCCCCACCTCTCACCCTCACCCATAGTGAAGCTTTCCCCACAGAAGGCACTCCTCTGTGGTGGTCTGGGACTCAAACCCAGGTCCTCAATCAGGGTAATGTATCCACTCTACTGAGAGAACCACCTCCCAGCCCTCAAGGTTGTGCTATTTGGAGGCATCTGCACATGTTCTCCCACCACAATTGCTTCATTTGCAGAGAATCCCATTTATTAGGTGACAGTGCCAGTCCCTGCCCAGGACAGGAGACAAATGAGGGCCTGGATATGCTTAACTCCTTGTTGGGACACAGGGAAGAGGGATAAAGATAAGAAGAGTGGCTGCAGAGACAAACTGCCACCTACTCCATCCTCAACACTCCTAGAGTCAGCCCTGGGACACTTGCTTTTTCACCCACCCTGCCTTTCAGGAATCTCTGGCTGCCCAGGAGCAGACCCAGCATCCTCCCAGCTGCTAACATAGGCTGTATCTTCTTAGAATGCCCACACTTCACTAGCTTGCTGTCACCCTACACAGAGCCAGACATGTAGCCCATGTGTCTGTTTTTCTAGAATTCATTCCACTGGGCACAAGCTGGATAAAGGCAGTCTTGGCAGTCTTTGTGATACATCCAGGTGCCATTTCTTGTTCATTTTTCTTTCTTTTTTTAAAAAATATTTTCAATGTGGATTTTTTTTCTTTTTCTGATAGAGTGGGGTGGGGGAGAGATACCTATAGCACTGAATTCATTGCTTGTAAAGCTTCTTCCCTACAGGTTGGGACTGGGGATTTGAACCTAGATCCCTGAGCATGGTAACATGTGTGTGCAACTGGGTATACCACAACCTAGCCTCTTATCTCTTTTCTTTACAGATGATTGTTTGTATATACATACATATGTATGTATGTATGTGAGAGAGTGTTAGGATACCAAAGTATCATTCTGGCACATGTGATGATGGGGTTTGAACACAGAACCTCATGCTTGTGAGTTCAACACTGTGCCACCTCCTGGGCCACTCTTGTACAATTTTCCTCATGCCTATAGTGGCTGCCCCCAAATAATTTCACTTTAAATCCTATACTGCACTCCTTTCCCCTTCTGCCCTCCTCCCACAGTCCTCTCTGGGGAGCAGCTAGAATCCTCATGGAGCCACGACTCTCTACTGCTCAATGGAGCCAGTCCTTTTCTTATTAAACCTTCCCCAGCCTGACTTCAAACCAGAAAAAGGCATTTTCCTCCTCTCTCTCTCTCTCTCTCTCAACTTTTTTCAGATAAGAAGATTAGAGACAGGGAGAGACAAGAGATGAGAGAGACCACATCGCTAAAGCTTCCTCCAATGTGGTGAGGGTCAGGTTCAAATCTGGGTTATGCACATGGTCTAGCAGGTACACCATCCAAGTGAGCTATTTTGCTGACCCCATTTTTTTCCACTTTCTACAGGAAAATTCTTTTTTTTTAAATATTTATTTATTTATTCCTTTTTGTTGCCCTTGTCTTATTGTTGTAGTTATTATTGTTGTTGTTGTTGTTGGATAGGACAGAGAGAAATGGAGAGAGGAGAGGAAGACAGACAGGGGGAGAGAAAGACAGACACCTGCAGACCTGTTTCACCGCCTGTGAAGTGACTCCCCTGTAGGTGGTGAGCCGGGGGCTCGATCCGAGATTCTTACTCTGGCCCTTGCATTTTGCACCATGTGCGCTTAACCCATTGCGCTACCGCCCAACTCCCTAGGAAAATTCTAATACTTTCATTGGGCAACCTGTGGGAACATATACCACTCTCTGTCCTGAAAAGAACCCAGTAAGGGAAGGGAAGTTATTCCTATCTCATAGGAATTCATTCTTTTCTTTTCTTTTTTGCCTCCAGGGTTATCGTTGGGGCTTGGTACCTGCACTACCACTGCTCCTGGAGGCCTTTTTCCCCCATTTTTGTTGCCCTTTTTGTACTTGTTGTTTATTGTTCTCATTGCTGTTGGATAAGACAGAGATAAATTGAGAGAGGAGGGGAAGACAGAGAGGGAGAGAGAAAGACAGACACCTGCAGACCTGCTTCACCGCTTGTGAAGTGACCCCCTGGCTTGAACCAGGATCCCTATGCCAGTCCTTGCTCTTTGCCTCATGTGTGCTTAACCTGCTGTGCAACCAGCCGGCCCCCAGGTGAGGAATTCATGCCTGGGAGACTTTTCCCCATAAGCTGGCAGGGTTGGGACTGAAAGTAAAGTCAACTTTATCTAGCATTTGTCCCTTTCTAGGTGAAGGTGCATTACAGTTCCCCAACTTACAGCATCTATATTTCTCTAATCTTCACACCTTCACTAGCTCTGTTTCTAGCACTTCCAAGTGGTCTCAGCTATTATAAAACCTACTGGATTAGGGCAGGTGATGGCACACCTGGTTACCATGCACACATGTTACCATGCACAAGGACCCAGGTTTGAGCCCCCACTCCTCATCTGCAGGCAGGAGCTTTACAAGCAATAAAGCAGGTCTGCAGGTGTCCTTCTCTCTCCCTCTCTCTCCCCTTCCCCTCTCAATTTCTCTCTGTCTTATCACATAAAATAGAAAAGAAGGAAAAAAGGAAGGAAGGCAAGAAGGGAGGAAGGAAGGAAGAAAGGAAGGAAGGAAGAAAATAAAGAAAGACAGAGAGAGAGAGAGAGAGAGAGAGAGAGAGAAATGGCCATTGGGAACAGTAGATTCATAGTGCTAACACTGAACCCCAGTGATAATCCTGGTGGCAATAAAAAATAAATAAATAAATAAATAAACACCACTAGATTTGGGCTATATGGCAGGTTACACAGTAGAATGCAAACATTACCATGTTTAAGCCCCCAGTCCCCACCTGCAGGGATAAGCTTCATGAGTGATGGAGTACTGCAAACTTTTCTCCTTGGCTCTGTTTCTCCATTCATAAATTGAAAAAAAGGGGAGGGGAGTGGGTGGTAGTGCACTTGGTTGAGCGCACATGTTATAGTGTGCAAGGACCCAGTTTTGAGCCCCCGGTCCCCACATGCAGGGGGAAAGCTTTGCGAGTGGTGAAGCAAGGATGCAAGTGTCTCTCTGTCTCTCTACCTCTCTATCTCTTCCTTCCTTCTAGATTTCTGGCTGTCTCTATCCAATAAATAAATAAAGATAATTGAAGAAAAAGAAAAGGGGGTCTGGGGAGACAGCATAATGGTTCTGCAAAATACTTTCATGCCTGAGGCTGTAAAGCCCCAGATTCAATCCCTAGCACCACCATCAACCAGAGCTGAGCAGTACTCTGGTCTTTCTCTCTCTGTGTATATCTTTGTCTCTGTATCTCTCATTAATATAGTACTAAAAAGAAAGAAAGGGAGGGAGAAAGATGACCAAGAAGAGAAAAACATGGCAACTGGAAGTGATGGATAATTTCCGGTTCACACACACATTTTTTTTTTCTTTTCCTTTTTCCTTCCTTCCTGCCTGCCTTTCTGAAAATAATAAGAATAAAAAGAAGAATAAGAGTACCATCCTGGGTCAGCGTTCCATGAGAGTCCACGTTTTAATAGCACTGCATCAGGCCATGAATGTGCCATTCCCCCAGTCCAGGTCCTCTGAGGGCAGATGCCTGAGATTTAGAGAATAAAGCAGCAGTTGAGGAGTCTCTGAGGGGCGAGGGAGGGTGCAGAGTAGAAATAGAAAGGGTCTGGCCTGTAAAAGGAGAGGGGTTGAGAACTGGTAGGAGCCTCAAACTGCGGGGTGGCTCTGAGTTTCAGTCAGGGCAGTGAGGACATTGGTCCCTGGGCAGGGAAACCTTCCCTCTGGCAGGGCTGGGGGCACTGACATAAGACTTGCCCTGCAGCATCTCTGAAAGGGCCCTGTGCTGCCACACAGACTCAGCCTGGCTACTCAGACTTAGGCTAGGCTTAGTTCCCCATAGGATGTGCTTACCACACTACTACATTCCCAACAAACATAACGTAGCTGTTGATGGAGTGAGAACCTCTGGATGTCTGGAGGTGCGGTGTGGAGGGCCAGGGCAGGAGTGGACAATGGTGCTGGTCTGTGAAAGGATTCCCAACAGGCAGAAAAGGGGCAGAGGGCTTTACTGGAAACATGCAGAGCAGTGAGGAACAGCAGGTAGAAGGCAGAGAGAAGCCAACTGTAAAGAGGCAGGGAACCATGTGAAAAGACCCAGGTACAAACCTTTGGTCCCTACCTGCAGGATCATGATTAGTGGAACTGTGCATCAGGTGTCTCTCTCCTCTCTCTGTCTAACTTTCTATCAAATAAACACAATTTACAAATAGAGTGTGGAGGATGGATAGTGGTGGACCTGCTAGTGTGCATGTATTTCCAGGCACAAGGATCTGGGTTCAAGCCCTTGCTGCACACCTGCAGAGGGAAAGCTTTACAAGTGGTAAAGCTGTGTTGCAGGTGTCTGTCTATCTCCCTCTCTATCCCCCTTTCCTCTCCATCTCTCTCTGTCTCTATAAATTAATTAATTAATTAATAAAATGATTACCAAGAGAGGTGGATTTGTCATGCAGGAAAATAGCCTTGGTTTCAATCAATCAATTTTTAAATCTTTTTTTAGTTTTTATTTATTTATGTATTTATTCCCTTTTGTTGCCCTTGTTGTTTTATTGTTATAGTTATTGATGTCATTGTTGTTGGATAGGACAGAGAGAAATGGAGAGAGAAGGTGAAGATAGAGAGGGGGAGAGAAAGACAAACACCTGCAGACCTGCTTCACCGCCTGTGAAGCTACTCCCCTGCAGGTGGGGAGCCAGGGGCTCAAACCAGGATCCTTAAGCTAGTCCTTGTGCTTGGAGCCACCAAATCAATCAATTTTTAAAAAGAAGCAGAGGGGGGGAGCCGGGTGGTAGCACAGCGGGTTAAGCACAGGTGGCGCTAAGCGCAAGGACCGGCATGAGGATCCCGGTTCGAACCCCGGCTCCCCACCTGCAGGGGAGTCGCTTCACAGGCGGTGAAGCAGATCTGCAGGTGTCTGTCTTTCTCTCCTCCTCTCTGTCTTCCCCTCCTCTCTCCATTTCTCTCTGTCCTATCCAACAACAACGACATCAACTACAACAACAATAAAAAAGATAACAAGGGCAACAAAAGGGAAGATAAATAAATAAAATTACCAAAAAAAAAAGAATTCTTTATAAAAAAAAAAGAAGCAGAGGGAGTCGGGCAGTAGCAGTGGGCAACAAAAAGGGAATAAATAAATAAATAAATATTTTTTAAAAGAAAGAAAGTGAAAGATGGGAAAACAAGAAATATTGGAAAATGTATAATATCAGGAAAACAAAGACTTGAGAATGCAAAAGCAGAAGGTGCTGGGAAGCCTGTGGTCAGCTTTCATCTGCCACCCCACAGTGCCTTCTTTGACACTGTTCTTTAAAGTTAACTCTTGATGCCAGGTGCTGGTTCATTCAGTAGAGTGAACATTTTACCATGTCTAAGAACTTGGGTTCAAGTCCCAGTCCTCACCTGTAGGAGAGAAGCTTCACAAAGAGTGGGGTCATGTGCTGCAAATGTCTCTCTATCCTCACTCTTGATCAGACAAAAAGTCAGGCTCAGGCAAAAACTAGTAAAATCATGGGTCCCTTGGAATATACCTAAAACAGACATACTAGCTTTTTTGCAAAACAGAGACCCCAAATCTTCATCTGCAATATTCTTGCCTTTAGGTTCATGATTAGTCAACAATTTGTTCTGCTTTCTAACTTAACCATTCTGAATTTGTTTATTTGCCTTTTCCATGGGATTGCCTGAATTGTTTTTCCATCCTTGGTTGGTTGGTTGATTGGTTGGATTATTTTTTTAAATATTTATTTATTCTCTTTTGTTGCCCTTGTTGTTTTATTGTTGTAGTTATTATTGTTGTCATCGTTGTTGGATAGGACAGAAAGAAATGGAGAGAGTAGGGGAAGACAGAGATGGGGAGAGAAAGACACCTGCAGACCTGCTTCACCGCCTATGAAGCGACTCCCCTGCAGGTGGGGAGCCAGGGGCTTGAACCAGGATCCTGACGCTGGTCCTTGCACTTTGCCCTACTTGCGCTTAACCCACTGCACTACTGCCCGACTCCCATCTGCTTTATATCTTAACTCTTTTTCCCCCTTTTGTTGCCCTTGTTGTTTTATTGTTTTGTGTTTATTATTATTGCTGTTATTGTTGTTGGGTAGGACAGAGAGAAATCGAGAGAGGAGGGGAAGACAGAGAAAGGGAGAGAAAGATAGACACCTGCAGACCTGCTTCACCGCCCGTGAAGAAACCCCCCCTGCAGGTGGAGAGCCAGGGCTCAAAACGGGTTCCTTATGCTGGTCATTGCACTTTGCTCCATGTGCGCTTATCCTGCTGCGCTACTGCCCAACCTCCTATCTTAACTCTTTCAACCACCATGATGACTTCCCTGGGCAAACAAGATGACCCCACCAATATGTCCTAGAACCCTGCCTCTCCAGATCCCTGCTAGGAAAAGAGAGAGACAGGATGGGAGTATGGATCGACATGCCAATGTCCATGTTCATCGGGGAAGCAATTACAGAAGCCAGACCTTCAACCTTCTGCACTCCATAATGATCCTGGGTCCATCTTCCCAGGAGGATACAGAATAGAGAAGTTATCAAGGGAGGAGATTGGATATGGAATTCTGGTGGTGGGAATTGTGTGGAATTGTACCCCTCTTATCCTATGGTTGTGTCAATATTTCCATTTTATAAATAAAAATAAAAAAATAAGAAGCTACTGGTAATAGTGGAGTCATGTATACAAGGCACCCCATTGATAAACTCACTATTACAAAAACTAAATAAATAAAGAAAAGAAAAGAAATGAAATGAAAAATGTTTCCTGGGGGAGGTGGGTTCCCAACCAGAGCCCTTGCCTGTGGCCAGTCCCTGCCTTCATCTGGGCAGTAAGACAGCTGTGCCTCAGCTGTGCTCCAGTGCCCACTGATATTCTCAGCAGTTGACCAGATCCCTGCAGGCTTTGCCAGTCATCATTTGTGTCCTTGTCATGAATGGAGCAACTGTGTACATTGGCGGCTCAGAGCCCACAGCCTCCAGCTGGGAGCAGGCTTACCCAGAGATTGCTCTAGATCCCTCTGGGAAAAAGGTTTTCTCCCTGTGTGCCAGTCATGCCTGCTTTAAACTCCAGAGACAGCCTGAGGGGAAGGAAGGGCCTTGGTTTTGTTTTTGTTGTTGTTGTTTCTGTCATCATTGGGGGTTTGTCACTCAAGAACAACTTTTGCAGATACAAAGAGACAGAGAGAAGAGTGAAAGAGATCACAGCCCTGAAGATTTCTTCAACACAGTGGGGGTTGCTCTCGAACCCATGTGGTACACATGGAAAAGCAGTGCACTATGCAAGTCAACTATTTCATCAGCCCACAGAGGCCTCTTAAAGGAAGCCGCCAGGGATTTAAGGGCACATCAGTCCCGGGTCTCCTACAGTATAGCTTATAGGACTTCAGCCACAGCAAAGAACTTGAAACTGTGGAGGAGGCCCCCAGAGGCAAAGCGAGTCCTGCCTACCATAGTGAGGGCAAGAAGGACCAATGTCAGTCCAGGTTAGCCCACTCCACCCCTTGACCTCCCAGCAGGGCCACTGTGCCATTCCCAGCCATAATGGGGTCTTGGGGGGATAACTCAAATATCACTGCTACCTGGAGGAAATGAATTTGATGTTTCTCTCCCTCTCTCTCTCTCTCTCCCTCTCTCTTCTTCTCTCTCGCTCTTCCTCTCTCTTCTTACCCCTTCTTTCTTTACTTTTTTTTATTCATTAATGAAAATGAGAGGGGTCCGGCGGTAGTGCAGCGGGTTAAGCACACGTGGTACAAAGTGCCAAGGATCGGCATAGAGATCCCGGTTCGAGCCCCCAGCTCCCCACCTGCAGGGGGGTCACTTCAAGTGAGGCAAGTCTGCAGGTGTCTGTCTTTCTCTCCCCCTCACTGTCTTCCCCTCTTCTCTACATTTCTCTCTGTTCTATCCAACAACAACGACATCAATAACCACAACAATGATAAAACAAGGGCAACAAAGGCGAAAAGGTGGCCTCCAGGAGCAGTGGATTCATAGTGCAGGCACTGAGCCCCAGTGATAACTCTGGAGAAAAAAGAAAGAAAGAAAGAAAGAAAGAAAGAAAGAAAGAAAGAAAGAAAGAAAGAAAGGGAGGGAGGGAGGGAGGGAGGGAGGGAGGGAGGGAGGGAGGGAGGGAGGGAGGGAGGGAGGGATAGGGAGAACCACAGCATTAGTTCGGTTGGTTGGTTGGTTTTGTTTTTTGCCACCAGCAATCTCACCAATACAGCTCCACCACTCCCAGTGAAGTTTTTTTCCCTTGTTTCCTCTAGACAGAAAGTAAAAAGAGAGAGATAGAGAGGAATAAAAATATGCAAGGAGGAGAGACACTGCTCTACTGCTTGTTAAGCTTTCCCTCCTGCTGGTGCTCCCATGGCTCAGGACTTGAACACAGGTCCTTGCAAACAGTAACATATCTGCTGAATGTGCCAGCCCCACAGCTTTATTCTCATTTTGGAGTTGATGCTGAGGGCCTGCGGGAAGAAGAGGCAGCCAGTACAGTTTCCTGCCAGCTGCTCCACAGCACCACAGACTTGACCTCCAGTGTACACAGATGGCAATCCTCAACCACAGAAAATTCTGCATTGTATTGTTCACAGTTACAAAACTTAATCCTTGAGGATTTATGGTGGTTCCTAACATCCTGGTAAAACAAAAAAAAAAAGCACATTTTGAATTTGGGATGCATTGTCAAAGACAATGCACACTTAAGGGAAATATTTGCAAGGAGCATCACAAAAACCAAGTTTCCTATGCAGAAGAATGAAACTGAACCACTCTGTTTCACCAAACACAAAAGTAAATTCCAAATGGATCAAGGACTTGGAAGCTATCAAACTACCAGAAACTATCAAATACTTAGAGGAAAATATTGGTAGAACTCTTTCCTATCTAAATTTTATAGGCATCTTCAATGATACGAATCCAATTACAAAGAAGACTAAAGCAAAAATAAACCAATGGGACTACATCAAATCAAAAAGCTTCTACACAGCAAAAGAAGCCACCACCCAAACAAAGAGACCCCCTACAGAATGGGAAAAGATCTTTACATCTTTACATACATCAGACAAGAGGCTAATAACCAAAATATATAAAGAGCCCACCAAACTCAGCAACAAGAAAACAAATGACCCCATTCAAAAATGGGGAGAGGATATGAACAGAATATTCACTATAGAAGAGCTACAAAAGGCCAACAAACATATGAGAAAATGTTTCAAGTCATTGATTGTCAGAGAAATGCAAATGAAGACAGCAATGAGATACCACCTCACTCCTATGAAAATGTCATACATCAGAAAAGGTAACACAACACATGCTGGAGAGGTTGTGGGGACAAAGGAACCCTTCTGCACCACTGGTGGGAATGTCAATTGGTCCATCCCCTGTGAAGAACAGTCTGAATAACTCTTACAAGGCTAGAAGTGGACCTACCCTATGACCTTGCAATTCCTTTCCTAAGATATATCCTAAGGAACCCAACACACCCATCCAAAAAGATCTGTGTATATATCTGTGTTAATATCAGCACAATTTGTAATAGCCAAAACCTGGAAGCAACCCAGGTATCCAACAACAGATGAATGGCTGAGAAAGTTGTGGTATATACACAATGGAATACTACTCAACTATTAAAAATGGTAATTTCACATCCTTCACCTCACTGTGGATGTTGTGTGAAGGAATCATGTTAAGTGAGATAAGCCAGATAGAGAAGGATGAATATAGGATGATCTCACTCAAAACAGAAGTTGAAAAATAAGAACAGAAGGGAAAATACAAAGCAGAATTTGAACTGGAGTTCAAATTTGGTGTATTGCACCAAAGTAAAAGACTCTGGGGTGGGGGGAAGGTTCCTGGGACATGATGGCAGAGGAGGACCTAGTGGAAGTTAAACTGTTATATAGAAAACAGAGAAATGTTACATGTGTACAAACTACTGTATTTTATTGTTGACTATAAACCATTAATTCTCCAATAAAGAAAACAAAAAATGTGAGGTTCTGAGTTCAATTCCTGGCATCATATGTGTTACAGTTCTCTCTCCCATTATCTATAATTTATTATTAATAAACCAATAAATACTTAATAAATAAATCTTTAGGATAAAAATGTGGAGTCAAGTTTGGAGGCAGTTTCCCTGACAGCCCAGGCTTCCCTGCCCCAACCACTCCTCTCCAGGGAAAAGCCTCAATGGAAATCAGGGGGCAAGAAGGAGGAAGGTCTCCTGGCTGGGTGAGTATGCAGTGACGAAACTGGATGAAGCAGAGAGCTGAGCCAGGGAAAACAGCCAGCCCCTGCATGTCCACCAAGACTGTTCTCATGTGCAACACCCACAAATGAAGTGTACAGATGAAGTGAGTGGCACAGAAGAGGAACAGGAAGGGGACTCAGGGCTGGATTTTCCATCTTCAGAAGTCTCACAGACCCCGGTACACATGTCTAGGAAAACTTTCAGCCCATGGTGTTGTCTGTCACTGCTTTACAGGTTGGGAATATCCCAAAGACGAGAGTCTGAGCTCGTTTCTTTTCTTTGCTTGTTGTTGTTATTGCCAGAGATTCAGGGATGATTTTTTTTTCTTGGAAAGAGACACAGATGAAGAGGCACCGAGAGACAGAGAAAGAAGATAGAGAGAGCAGAGTACTGAAGCTTCCTTCAATGCAGTGGGGGCTGGGTTTGAACATAAGTTGCACATGTGGCAGAGCAGCACACTATCCAAATGAGCTGTTTTGCAGGCCACTTTCTCTTTGTGTTTGATGCATAGAAGGTGCTCAGTAATGGCTGAAGGAGGCTGGATGGTTGGGCGATGAATACATGGGTGTGTGCATGTGAATGGAAAGATGGATGACTAGATAGATAAGTGATAGATGGATAGGCAGATGGAATGGACTGGTGGGGAGCAGAGGAATGTAACTTCTGCAAGGAGAGACAGAAATCACAACAAATGGTTAAGCGCACATGTCATGTGCAAGGACTAGTCTTCAAACCCTAACTCCTACCTGCAGGAAGAAAGCTTCACAATCTTTCTCTTGTCTTCTCAATGTTTCTCTCTCTGTAACCAATAAAGTAAGAAATACATATTTTTCAATTGTGTTGTATAGATTCTGGATGTTGTGATTCTGTATAGAATGTTGAATTTTTATTTGTTTGTTTGTTTTTTGCCTTAAGGGTTATCAATGGGGCTTGGTGCCTGCACTATGAAGCCATTGCTCCTGGAGGCCATTTTTCTCCAATTTTTGTTACTATTATTGTTATTGTTGGATAGGACAGAGAAATCAAGAGAAGGCAAGACACAGAGAGACACCTGCAGACCTGCTTCACTGCTTGTGAAGTGACTTCCCTGCAAGTGGGGAGCTGGGTGCTGGAACCAGAATCTTTAGGCTGGTCCGTGAGCTTCACGCCATGTGCGCTTAAGCCACTGCACTACCACCCGGCAGAGAGAAGGAAGAGGGAGATAGAGACAGAGAGAAAGAGACACTTGCAGCACTACTTCACCACTCGCAAATCTTTCCCCTTGTAGGTGGGGACCGGGGGCTTGAACCTGGGTCCTAGCACATTGTAATATGTACATTCTTTTTTTTATTTTATTATTTATTATTATTTTTTATTTAAGAAAGGATTAATTAACAAAACCATAGGGTAGGAGGGGTACAACTCCACACAATTTCCACCACCCAATCTCCATATCCCACCCCCTCCCCTGATAGCTTTCCCATTCTCTATCCCTCTGGGAGCATGGACCCAGGGTCATTGTGGGTTGCAGAAGGTAGAAGGTCTGGCTTCTGTAATTGCTTCCCCGCTGAACATGGGCGTTGACTGGTTGGTCCATACTCCCAGTCTGCCTCTCTCTTTCCCTAGTAGGGTGGGTCTCTGGGGAAGCGGAGCTCCAGGACACATTGGTGGGGTCTTCAGTCCAGGGAAGCCTGGCCGGCATCCTGATGACATCTGGAACCTGGTAACTGAAAAGAGAGTTAACATACGAAGCCAAACAAATTGTTGAGCAATCATGGACCCAAAGCTTGGAATAGTGGAGAGGAAGTGTTAGGGGGGTTCTCACTGCAAACTCTAGTGTACTTCTGCTTTCAGGTATATATTTTGCAGTAGTTTACGGATACGTGTGAACATATGCTCTCTCTCACAGAAACTGGTGTATATCTAAGTTTTGGGACTTTGTTAGAAAGTGAACCACCTGAGATAGAATTAGAGTATACTATGAAAGGAAAGGTCTCACCCGAGTAATGAAGCTGAAGGGTTGTCATTCCACAAGTGAAGTCTCTGGACACAGTCTGAAGTGAAGCATGCTGAGGTGGCAATCGTTGTGTTGGTTAGGTTGTGATTGGCAGATGCAATATTATTTGATATGGATTGGGAGAGGCATATGGGAAAGTGGGCCCTATCCAAGGGTTCCAGGACTGGGGGAAGTAGAGGCTCTATAGTGGAGATGTGAGGTTCCTGCTGTCTTAGGGTTCAAAAAGACAATCAATAGTTAATGTTATCATCACATTATTTGGTAATTGGGTTAACTTTGAAAAGTCCTTTTGTTAGGATTTGCTGTACAGTACCCAGTGTCTTGTATATAGCTGTGCTATTGGTTGCTTCTGATCTACTTGGTCTAGGCTTTTGAGAGAGTCTGCATATCAGTTACACAGCCTATATATTGAAAAGATTCAGTTTGTGTTTTGAAAAACTTCGAGACATACAATTAATTTTCCCCCTCTCGTATTAATTAACTAGTGATTTATATGACTACATTTTACTAGGAGTGTACATAAACACCATTCCTACCACCAAAAGACTGTGACCCATCCCTCCGACCCACTCCCACCCCCCACTGGCCCAGGAAGCTGCATGTCTACCCCTCACCACAGGGCTTTTACTTTAGTGCCTTACTTACAATTTGGTCAGGTCCTGCTTTTAGTTTCCCTTTCAGATCTTCTTACTCAACTTCTGTTGATGAGTGGGATCATCCCATACTCATCTTTATCTTTCTGACTTAGCTCACTTAACATAATTCCTTCTAGCTCTGTCCAAGATGAAAAGAACAAACACCTCAACACAGACCCCTGCAAGCGTCAACCCGGCTTTGACCTAGCACATTATGATTGGGCCCTCCTCAATCGCTATCGAACAGGCCATGGCCGGTGCGCTGCTACGTTCCATCGCTGGGAGCCAGAGACAACCCGAATTGCCCCTGTGGCTACCCACATAGTCAATGACTGCCACCTCTCCAGATTCAAAGGAGGTCTCAAAACTTTACATCAGGCTCAACCTGATGCTGTTGACTGGCTACGGAAGAAGGGCAAACGCTAGAAGAAGAAGTGTTGTCTTAATTTGCATTTCTCTGACAATCAGTGACCTACAGCAGTTTTTCATATGTTTGTTAGCCTTTTGGATCTCCTCTGTAGTGAATGTTTTGTTCATATCCTCTGACCATTTTTGGATGGGGTCATTTGCTTTTTTGGTGCTAAGTTTGCTGAGCTCTTTATATATTTTGGTGATTAGTTTCTTGTCTGATGTAATAATATGTACATTCATCTGGGTACACCACTACCCAGCCCCCAAAATATTTTTTTTGCCTCCAGGGTTATCGCTGGGGCTTGGTGCCTGCACTACAAATCCACTGCTCCTGGAAGCCATTTTCTCCCATTTTGTTGCCCTTGTTGTTGGACTTGCTTTAGTTGTTATTGTTGACATAGCTATTGTTGTTGGATAGCACAGAGAGAAATCGAGAGAGGAGGGGAAGACAGAGAGGAGGAGAGAAAGATAGACACCTGCAGACCTGCTTCACCACTTGCGAAATGATCCCCTGCAGGTGGGGGTTGGGGGGGCTTGAATGGGGATCTGTGTGATGGCCCTTGCTTTTTGCCATGTGCACTTAACCCGCTGTGCTACTGCCCAGCTCCCCCCAAATAAAAATTATTTATTTATTTATTTATGAGAAGAATAGGAGGAGAGAAAGAACCAAACATCACTCTGGTACATGTGCTGCCGGAGATTGAACTCAGATCCTCATGCTTGAGAGTTTCATGCTTTATCCACTACACCACCTCCTGGACCACAAATAAATTATTTTTAAAAATCACAACAAATGTGTGGTGATTAACATATTACTTTTTTCTTTCTTTGCCACAAATTTTATTGCTGAAGATTGATATTTGTATGGCTCCACCATTGCTGGTAGCCATTTTTTGGATATAGGGTAAGAGACAGTGAGATATAGAGAGGAGGAGAGAAACAGAATAAGAGAGACACCACAGTACTGCTCCACTGCCAGTGAAACTTTCCCTCTGCAGTTACTTCCATAGATCCCCACACACATAGTTAATATGGTAGCCTCCTGGCCCTGAGTCCCCAGCTCTGCCTCCTCACCTGTCAGCTTCACTATATAGGGACTTGTGGCCATGTGCAGGAAGGAGTTTTAAGGGGTTTAAAATCAGACAAACACTCTCTGTCAGTGAGCAGTGAAATAGCACATGTGTAAAGCCTCAGTTCTGCAAAAAGAAAGAGAAAGAAAGAGAAAATAAGAAAGAAAGAAAGAAAGAAAGAAAAGAAAGAGGGAGAAAGAAAAGAAATGGAAAGAAAAAGGGGGCAAGTGGTGGTGCACCTGCTAAAGCTCACAAATTATAGTGCACAATGACCTGGGTTTAAGTCCCTGGTCCCCACCTGCAGGAAGAAAGCTTCACAAGAGGTGAAGCAGTGCTATAGGTCTCTCTCTTTCTCTCTCTCTCTCTCTCTCTCTCTCTATCTATCTACCTATCTCATCTCCACTTTCCCTCTCAATTACTTTCTCTATTCAAAATAAATGAATAAATAAATATAAAAAAAGAAACTGAATTAAAAAAAACCACACTAGAGGGCTGGAGGGCTCAACATAAGGGTTCATGCCTTGCCATGCATATGGTCTGTGTTTGAACACTGATACCACATGGGACATGCCATGGCACCGGAGGGAGTTCCGATGCTATAGTCTCTCTCTCTCTCTCTCTCTCTGTTTGTGTGTGTATGTCCCTCTCTCTTTGTTGCTATGAATGAAAAGATTGTTCTGGAGCATAAAATCACACATGCAAGGGACTCCAGTTCTGCAGAGCAAACAACACATAAAGTGGAGGGCAGATTCGGTGAGAGTTGAGGAGTCAGGAAGTCTGCTTGGGCACTTGCTTACAGCACTGATCCAGTGGACCTTTAGACTTTCTTTTTTTTAAATATTTATTTATTTATTTATTCCCCTTTGTTGCCCTTGTTGTTTTATTGTTGTAGTTATTGATGTCATCGTTGTTGAATAGGACAGAGAGAAATGGAGAGAGGAGGGGAAGACAGAGAGGGGGAGAGAAAGACAGACACCCGCAGACCTGCTTCACCGCCTGTGAAGCAACTCCCCTGCAGGTGGGGAGCCAGGGCGGGAACCGGGATCCTTATGCCGGTCCTTGTGCTTTGTGCCACCTGCACTTAACCTGCTGAGCCACAGCCCGACTCCCACCTTTAGACTTTCTAAACCTGCATCCTCACAAGTGAAATGAGTCAGGTAACCTCTGACTTAAAAAGCTGTGAGTTTTCACAATGAGTCACAGAGCACACCTGGTATGCAATAAAAACAAAAGCCAGAAGAGAGCAGGTGGCTATGGGATCTGGCAGTAGGGACTGACACAGGATGGGAATTCAGATGGAAAGACCATCTTCACATTCTCTCTCTCTCTCTCTCTCTCTCTCTCTTCTCTGGCAGGATTTTCACTGCTGTGTGTCTCTACCACTCCACATGGATTTTTTTGGTGATTTTTTAGCTAGAGTGGGAGGCAGTGAAAGGGAGACAGAGAGAAACCCCAGGTCCTCAAGTATGTAAAAGTGTGCACTCTACCAGGTTAGCCGTCTCCCAGCCATCCTCTTTTTTCTTTTTTTGCTTCCAGGGTTATTGCTGGGGCTCAGTGCCTGCACTATGAATCCACTGCTCCGGGTGGTCATTTTTTTTCCATTGTTGTTGTTGCTGCTGTTGTTGTTGCATAGGACAGAGAGAAATTGAGAGAGGAGGAGTAGAGAAGGAGAGAGAAAGATAGACACCTGCAGACCTGCTTCACAACTTGCAAAGAGACTCCCCTGCAGGTGGGGAGGGGGGGCTCCAACAGGGATCCTTGTGCTGGTCCTTGCGCTTCCTACTATGTGTGCTTAACCAGTGCACTACTTCCTGCCCTCCCCCTTTCTCTGTTTTACTTTACTTATGGGATAGAAAGAGAGAAAGACTGGGACACAGTGTTTTGGTGGTGGGAATGGTGTTGAGAGAAAAAGACAGAAATCAAGAAGGAAGGGGGATATAGAAAAGGGGAGAGACAGGGTCTGGCAGTAGCGCAGCAGGTTAGGCACACATGACGCTAAGCGCAAGGACTGGCCTAAGGATCTGGGTTTGAGCCCCTGGCTCCCCACCTGCAAGGGGGTCACTTCACAAGTGGTGAAGTAGGTCTGCAGGTGTCTATCTTTCTCTCCCTTTCTCTGACTTCCCCTCTTCTCTTGATTTCTCTTTGTCCTATCCGGCAACGGTGACAAAGATAACAGCGATAACAACAATAATAATAACCACAACTATAAAACAACAAGGGCAACAAAAGGGGAAAATATAGCCTCCAGGAGCAGTGGATTTGTAGTGCAGGCACTGAGCCCCAGCAATAACCCTGGAGGCAAAAAAAAAAAAAAAAAAGGAGAGAGACAAAGAGATACCTACAGTATTGTTGTACCACTTATGAAGCTTCCCTCTGCAGATGGAGACTCAGGGATTGAACCTGGGTCCTTATTCATTGTGACATGTGCACTCAACCAGGTACACTACTGCCTGACCCTTCAGGCTTCTCTTTCTCATCCTTAAGTAGTTTCTTGGGTCAGGGAGATAGCACAATAGTTTATGCAACAGACTTTCATGTTTGAGGCTCTAAGGTCTCAGGTTCCATTTCCTGCACCATCATAAACTAGAGCTTAGTGGTGCTCTGGTTTAAAAACTTAATTTTAAAAAGTGTTGTTTCCAATGTTAAACTTTTTTTTTAAATAGCTTTGTTGGATAGAGATAGCCAGAAATTGAGAGGATAGGGGAAGATAGAGAGAAAGAGAGACACCTGCAGCACTGTTTCACCACTTGCAAAGCTTTCCCCCTAAAGTTGGGGACTGGGGACTTGAACCCAGATCCTTGTGCATTACAACATGTGCACTCATTCAGTGCTGAACTCTTATCTTCCACAGAGGAGAAGTTTAAGATCAGGCTATAAATTTGGCAGATTATGTGTGCTGTGTGGGTGCAGATGTCCCTGACCTGGAGTGGGGGTACATGGTCATCACTTCTTTTTAAGTTTAATTTTAATTTTATTAATTAATTTCTTCTTCTTCTAGCATTTGCCCTTCTTCCATAGCCAGTCAACAGCGTCAGGTTGAAAGCTGTCAGGAGTTGCTTGTTGCTGGCTTTGAAAGTGACTGGGATCCATGTGGATTCAGTTGGCTAGGAAGGATCGTCGGTTTCCCCAATGAAACTCACGGGATGCACCATGAGAAGGTCGATCCAGTGCATCCCATTAATTAATAAAAAAAAAAAAAAGAGAGAGAGAGAGGACTAGAGTGTCATTCTGACACATGCAGTGAAGGGGATTAAACACAGAGCCTCATGTTTGAAAGTCTAATGTCTTATTCATTGTGTCACTTCCTGGGCCTCAGTCATCACCTTTTGAGGTGGAGCTAGAGAAGCTCTGGTTCCCAAGTCCTGCTACCATCCCACTCAGATTGTTCCACTGCTCCACAATCACTCTTCCACTTTAAAAAATCGCCCCCACATGGACACCAAAGGTAGTCACAACCAGGAGTGTGCATCACTTCTTTGTGCTGGGCCACATGCAACACGAAGTCTCCACACCTCTGCTCCTATTTTTATTTTGAAAAGGCTCAAACCTGCTTTAAAGTTGTAAAAATAGTACAAGCTGTGACTAGAGAACTGACTCAACTTTGTGAGCACTGGGTTCACAAAACTGAGGTTCCCAGTTCAATCCCTAGCACTGCATGTACCACTTTGGCTTTCTGCTTTTCTCTCACTGACTCATGTGAAATTTTCTCTCATATGTAATCAGTAAAAATTAAAAATGACTTGGAGTATTGCATCAAAGTAAAAGATGGGGTAGGTGAGTTCAGGTCCTGGAACATGATAGCAGAGGACCTAGTGGGGGTTGTATTGTTATGTGTTAAACTGAGAAATGTTATGCATGTACAAACTATTGTATTTACTGTCAACTGTAAAACATTAATCCCCCAATAAAGAAATTTAAAAAATGATAAAAGTAGTACAGGCAATGCCCACAGACATTGATTCACCAATTAGCAAGTATATGTTAGTTTTGCTAGACCATTCCAGAAGAGATGACAGACACCCTATTACTTCACCCTCTGCCCACAAATATTTTAGTATGTATCTCCTATGGAAAAGAATATTCTGTTATATAACCTGATGTCATACTCAATCCCCAGATATTAACACAACAGTATTATCTAAGATTACAGACAGACTTTTCCAAATGTCCAGGTATCTTTTGACTTATTACTACCATTGACAAATAATTAATAGCTAACTATTTTAAATTATACTACTTTAGGGCAGAGGTAGATAGCATAATGGCTATGCAAAGAGACTCTCATGCCTAAGGCTCCAAAGTCCTATGTTCAATCCCTTGCACCACCATAAGCCAGAGCTGAGAAGTGCTCTGGTAAAAAATATATATATATATATTTATTGAGGAGGCATTACTCAGCTTTGGCTTCTTGTGGTACTAGGTGATTGAACAAGTTTCAAGTCCCCACTACACCATATGGAGTACTATGACACCGAGGGAACCTTCCGTGCTTTGATCTCTCTCTTTCTCTCTCTGAAAAAAAAAAAAAGTTGACTAAGGCCCCAGGTTCAACCCCAAGCACCACCATAAGCCAGAGCTGAGTAGTACTCTGGTCTTTATATCTTCCTCTCTGTATCTCTATTTCATTAAATGATAAAACAGTAACACACACACACACACACAAACACACACACACACACACACACACACACACACACACACACACACACACACACACACACACACACGACTAACAGCCTTCTGAGTGCCATCATTACTGAATGCTGTCCTGTTGCCTAGCAACACCAGCATTCCAGCCCTCCCGCCCAAGGGTGGGCGGAGGGGCCACCACGTGACTGCTGGGGCTTGGGCTCTGGGGCCTCGTGCCTAGTGCTGGGGGCTTTAGGGTGGGACGCAGGCTCACCCCTTCCTCCGAGGGGAGACAGGCTTGGAGCAAATATGTGTGAACTACAGCAGGTGGAGTGCCTCTGGGATGGCTGCAGTAGGGTGAGGGGACACACCCCAAGGCTGCAGTGACTCTCTGGAAGGAAGGAGAAAATCATGTAAGACCACCATCCTATCAGGACAATTCAAGACAATTAAGGTGACCCAGAGGTTCAGGGTCATGTTGATCGAAAGGGTTGGCTTGGGGTCCTAGCCATATCCTTCTGTGACAGGACAAATATGGGTCCAGGGGGAACAGGAGTTGGTTCACCTGGTAAAGCATGCTAGTTATCATGCCTGAGGACTCAAGTTCAAACCTCAGGGCACTACATGGGAAAACCTGCAGGGGAAACTTCATGAGAAGTGCTTAGGTGTCTCTACTTTCTCTACTTCTCTCTCTGTGTGTATGTGTATCAGAGATAACCCTCGTGGCAAAAATAATAAGCATTATTTTATTAAATGTTTATTATTATTATTATTAATAGTAAGAATGAACCAGAGCATCACTCTGGGCACATGTGATGCTGGGCATCAAATTCAGGACCTCAGGCCTCTATTCATTGCATTGTTCCTGGATTGCAAAACTAATTATTTGAACTAATTTATTATTTGTTATTTATCTATTTACTTTATCAGAGCTTTGGCTTTTGGTGGTGTGGAGGACTGAACCTGGGACTTGAGAGCCTTAAGCATGACAGTTTTTTTTGTGTAACCATTATGCTATCTTCCCAGCCCCAAAACTAGTGATTTTAATTTGAATTGATTTCAGCTGTAGTTGGAACCTGTAGTTTTGTTTTGATCTTCATGGCTGCATAGTAACTACTATCATGAGTACCATGAGTTTTGTGCTTTTTGAGTAATGAGTCATCCTAGGCATCTCTTATCCTTTAATTAGGCATATGACTCAAGGAAGAGAATCCTGGGCTCTGATGCTGTCCTTAGTTCATCCCTTTACCCCTTTATTTCTCTCTCTCTCTCTCTCTGAGTTTTCTGCCTAAACCCTCTGAGAGGAGAGAGAGAGAGAGAAGTATAGAGAGAGGGTGAGAGATAGTGGGAAAGAGAAATAGAAATATCTGACACTGCTTCACCACAGCTCCACCTGATGCCGGTGGGGCGGGGTTTGAAGCCAGGCCCACTCCTATAGTAACTTGTGTGCTCTAATAAGTGTGTCGTTGCCTGCAGGCCCACCCACATTTGCCTCTTGGAAAAAGGCTGTTAGGTATTCTCAAACAACAGAATGACTTACTTCAATCAAGGATATGATTCCATGATCTGCCTAGTCACTTCTCCACGTAGTAAGATGGGAGTGTGTAGGTGGTTTTATTCTAGTGTGCTATCCGAACTGCTGTTTGACTTTAACTGCTGTTTGACTTTAAGATCAGGATTCCTTGTGATGTAATCACTTAACAAGACACCCAGGGGAGGTCAGGCTGCCTGGGTGTCTGAAAATACTGGAAATATTTCTCCTTTCTTAATCCAGTGTAGAAAGCTCTTTCCTTTTCCTTTCCCCTTTCCTTCCTTCCTTCCATCCATCAGTATGTGTCAGGTTTCACTACTCCAGGCTGACTTTTTCAGACAGAAAGCAAGAAACAGAGAAAGACACCACAGCACCAGAGCTTCCTCCAGCACAGCAAGAACTAGGCTTGAACCTGGGTTGTACACATGACAAAATAAGACATCCTCCCAGGTGAACTATCTTTCCTGGTCCGGACAGCTTTAACACCATGTTTGTTTGTTTGTTTGTTTGCCTCCAGGGTTAACACTGGTGCTTGATGCCTGCACTACAAATCCATCACTCCCTACAGCCATTTTTTTTTCTTTTCTTTTTTTCTACTTTATTTGATAGGAGAGAAATTGAGAGGGGAGGAGGAGAGAGAGAGGGAGAAAGAGAGAGACATCTGCAGGCCTGCTTCACCTGTCATGAAGTGTTCCTGCTGCAAATTGGGAGCAGGGCCTTGAACCCAGTCCTTGCACATGATACTATGTGCATTTAACCAGATGAACCACCACCCAGCCCTAAAGTCATGTTTTCTATAGTTCAATAATGTATTCTGTATGTGTATAAATACTATATACAATGCAGAACAATATAAATTTGTATACATGCATATATGTAAATGTAGCAGGAGCTGAAAATCTAAAAATCTACCAAGTGTCAGAGAGTTCAACTTTAAGCTATATCTCAAACAATCCAAAGAGGTGATTAACTTTGACCCTCTCAAGAATCAAATATCAAGGGGCCAGGTGGTGGTACAACCATTTGACGCTTCACAAGCAGTGAAGTAGATCTGCAGGTGTCTTCTTTCTCTCTCCTTTATCTCATCCTCTCCTCTGAATTTCTCTTTGTCTTATCACATTAAAAAATGTAAAGAAAAAATCAAATGTCAAGCAAGTTAGCCATGTTGGATTATTATTAATAGAAATAGACAGGTACAACTATATGCCACCAAGCTAGAGAACCTGCAAGAAATGAATGATTTCCTAGATACCTACCAACTTCCAAAACTAAGTAAAGAGGAAGTGGATAACATGAACAGGCCCATCACAGCTAATGAAATTGAAACAGTTATCAAAAATCTTCCAAAAAATAAAAGTCCTGGACCAGATGGACAAATGAATTCTACAAAACTTTCAAAGAAGAACTAATACCTCTACTTTTAAAAGTCTTCCAGAAGATTGAAGACACTGGAATACTCCCTGCCAGCTTCTATGAAGCCAACATCACCCTCATACCAAAAGCAGACAGGGACACAACCAAAAAAGAAAACTACAGACTAATATCTCTGATGAACATAGATGCGAAAATATTGAACAAAATTCTAGCCAACCAGATACAGCAGTATATCAAAAAAATTGTTCATCATGACCAAGTGGGGTTTATCCCAGGCATGCAAGGTTGGTTTAATATATGTAAATCAATCAATGTGATCCACCACATCAACAAAAGCAAGATCAAAAATCACATGGTCATATAAATAGATGCAGAGAAATCCTTTGACAAAATACAACATCCCTTTATGATCAAAACACTACAAAAAATAGGAATAGGAGGAAAATTCCTGAAGATAGTGGAGTCTATATATAGCAAACCTACAGCCAACATCATACTCAATGGTGAAAAACTGGAAGCATTTCCCCTCAGATCAGGTACTAGACAGGGCTGCCCACTATCACCATTACTATTCAACATAGTGTTGGAAGTTCTTGCCATAGCAATCAGGCAGGAGCAAGGAATTAAAGGCATACAGATTGGAAGAGAAGAAGTCAAACTCTCCTTATTTGCAGATGACATGATAGTATACATGGAAAAACCTAAGGAATCCAGCAAGAAGCTTTTGGAAATCATCAGGCAATACAGTAAGGTGTCAGGCTATAAAATTAGCATTCAAAAGTCAGTGGCATTCCTCTATGCAAACACTAAGTTAGAAGAAATTGAAATCCAGAAATCAGTTCCTTTTTCTATAGCAACAAAAACAATAAAATATTTAGGAATAAACCTAACCAAAGAAGTGAAAGACTTGTATACTGAAAATTATGAGTCACTACTCAAAGAAATTGAAAAAGACACAAAGAAGTGGAAAGATATTCCATGTTCATGGCTTGGAAGAATTAACATCATCAAAATGAATATATTACCCAGAGCCATCTACAAATTTAATGCTATCCCCATCAAGATCCCAAGCACATTTTTTAGGAGAATAGAACAAATGCTACAAATGTTTATCTGGAACCAGAAAAGACCTAGAATTTCCAAAACAATCTTGAGAAAAAAAGAACAGAACCAGAGGCATCACACTGCCAGATCTCAAACTGTATTATAGGGCCATTGTCATCAAAACTGCTTGGTACTGGAACATGAACAGACACACTGACCAGTGGAATAGAATTGAGAGCCCAGAAATGAGGCCCCACATGTATGGACATCTAATCTTTGACAAAGGGGCCCAGACTATTATATGGGGGAAGCAGAGTCTCTTCAACAAATGGTGTTGGAAACAATGGGTTGAAACATGCAGAAGAATGAAACTGAATCACTGTATTTCACCAAATACAAAAGTCAATTCCAAGTGGATCAAGGACTTGGATGTTAGACCAGAAACTATCAGATACTTAGAGGAAAATATTGGAAGAACTCTTTACCGCATAAATTTTAAAGACATTTTCAATGAAACGAATCCAATTACAAGGAAGACTAAGGCAAGTATAAACCTATGGGACTACATCAAATTAAAAAGCTTCTTCACAGCAAAAGAAACCACTACCCAAATCAAGAGACCCCTCACAGAATGGGAGAAGATCTTTACATGCCATACATCAGATAAGAGTTTAATAACCAACATATATAAAGAGCTTACCAGACTCAACAACAAGACAACAAATAACCCCATCCAAAAATGGGGGGAGGACTTGGACAGAATATTCACCACAGAAGAGATCCAAAAGGCCGAGAAACACATGAAAAAATGCTCCAAGTCTCTGATTGTCAGAGAAATGCAAATCAAGACAACAATGAGATATCACTTCACTCCTGTGAGAATGCCACACATCAGAAAAGGTAACAGCAGCAAATGCTGGAGAGGGTGTGGGGTCAAAGGAACCCTCCTGCACTGCTGGTGGGAATGTCAATTGGTCCAACCTCTGTGGAGAACAGTCTGGAGAACTCTCAGAAGGCTAGAAATGGACCTACCCTATGACCCTGCAATTCCCCTCCTGGGGATATATCCTAAGGAACCCAACACATCCATCCAAAAAGATCTGTGTACACATATGTTCTTGGCAGCACAATTTGTAATAGCCAAAACCTGGAAGCAACCCAGGTGTCCAACAACAGATGAGTGGCTGAGCAAGTTGTGGTCTATATACACAATGGAATACTACTCAGCTGTAAAAAATGGTGACTTCACCGTTTTCAGCCGATCTTGGATGGACCTTGAAAAAATCATGTTGAGTGAAATAAGTCAGAAACAGAAGGATGAATTCGGGATGATCTCACTCTCAGGCCGAAGTTGAAAAACAAGATTAGAAAAGAAAATACAAGTCAAACCTGAAATGGAATTGGAGTATTACACCAAAGTAAAAGACTACAGGTCCATGAAAAATGATGAATGAAATAGTGGGGGTTGTATTGTTAAATGGGAATCTGGGGAATGTTATGCATGTAAAAAAAAAAAAAATAGAAGAAGTAGAAACGCAAAGCAGAAATTGACTGAGTTTGGAGTATGGCACCAAAGTAAGAAAGCAGAAGTATACTAGAGTTTGCAGTGAGTACCTCCCTAACACTTCCTCTCCACTTTTTCAAGCTTTGGGTCCATGATTGCTCATCAATTTGTTTGGCTTTGTATGTTAACTCTCTTTTCAGTCACCAGGTTCCAGGTGTCATCAGGATGCCGGCCAGACTTCCCTGGATTGAAGACCCCACCAATGTGTCCTGGAGCTCAGCTTCCCCAGAGACCCACCCTACTAGGGAAAGAGAGAGGCAGACTGGGAGTATGGACTGACCAGTCAACGCCCATGTTCAGCGGGGAAGCAATTACAGAAGCCAGACCTTCTACCTTCTGCAACCCTCAATGACCCTGGGTCCATGCTCCCAGAGGGATAGAGAATGGGAAAGCTACTGGGGAGGGGGTGGTATATGGAGATTGGGCGGGGGGAATTGTGTGGAGTTGTACCCCTCCTACCCTATGGTTTTGTTAATTAATCTTTTCTTAAATAAAAAAATAAATAAAAAAAAAAAGAAATAGACAGGTAAGTGAGAGTGAGAGGCATAGAAAAACTGAGTGGAAGAGAAAAAGAAAATGCACTTGTAGCACTGATTCACCACTTGGAAGCTTCCATCTGACCCTGCAGATGGAGACTGGGGATTTAAACCCAAGTCCTCAAATTAATAATAACAACAACAACATTCCCTAGTAAATAAATATCAGCTCAGGAAGTGGAAAAACATCTCAAATCTCAAGCATGAGGTTATGAATTCAAACCCAGCATCTGGTGGTATTGCATCTCAGTAAGAAACTTTTTTTTTCCTCAGAGAAATAAAAATTGTAAGATAATAGTGACACATTTCTGTATACACAGACAAAAATAGTCCTAAATGTTATTTAAGAAGATATGTACAGGGGGGTCTTTGAGGTGGCTTATCCAGTGGAATGCACACATTACCATGCCTGAGGGCCTGGGTTTGTGCCCCAGACTGCCAGTATGGGAGCTCCTACAGAGGAGGAGTTTTTTGAGCAGTGTGTCTCACCTTTACTCTCCATCTTTATGTCTCTCTCTCTTTATATAGAGGGAAGGGAAAAATTACCCCTGGGAGGGTCCAGGTTGTGGCACACCTGGTTCAGCACACATGTTACAGTGTACAAGGATCCAGGTTCTTCTGCATGTGTCAACCCATTTTTCCCAACACCATTTGTTGAAGAGACTCTGCTTTCCCCATGTAATAGTCTGGGCACCTTTGTCAAAGATTAGATGTCCATACGTGTGGGGCCTCACTTTTGGACTCTCAATTCTATTCCACTGGTCAGTGTGTCTATTCATGTTCCAGTACCAAGCAGTTTTGATGACAATGTACCTATAATACAATTTGAGATCTGGGAGTGTAATGCCTCCAGTTCTGTTCTTTCTTCTCAAGATTGTTTTGGCAATTCTAGGTCTTTTCTGGTTCCAGATAAACATGTGTAGCATTTGTTCTAGTCTCCTAAAAAATATGGTTGGGATCTTGATTGGGATAGCATTAAATTTGTATATGGCTCTGGGTAGTATATTCATTTTAATGATGTTAATTCTCCAACCCATGAACATGAACACTTCTTTGTGTCTTTTTATATTTCCTTGAGTAGTGACTCATAATATTCAGTATATAAGTCCTTCACTTCTTTGATTAGGTTTATTCCTAGATATTTTATTGCTTTTGTTGCTATAGTAAATGGAATTGCTTTCTGGATTTCATCTTCTTCTAACTTAGTGTTTGCATAAAGGAATGCCACTGACTTTTGTATGTTAATTTTTTAGCCTAACACCTTACTGTATTGCCTGATGATTTCCAAAAGCTTCTTGCTGGATTCTTTGGGTGTTTTTTTTTGTCTTATTTATTTATAAAAAGGAAACATTGACTAAACCATAGGATAAGAGGGCTACAACTCCACACAATTCCCACTACCAGAACTCCATATCCCATCCCCTCCCCTGATAGTTGTCCTGTTCTTGAACCCTCTGGGAGTGTGGACCCAAGGTCATTATGAGATGCAGAAGGTGGGAGGTCTGGCTTCTGTAATCGCTTTCCCCAATGAGCATGGGCATTGACAGGCCGATCCATACTCCCAGCCTGCCTCTCTCTTTAGTGGGGCAGGGCTCTGGTGAAGCAGAGCTCCAGGACACATTGGTGGGGTTGTCTCTCCAGGAAAATCTGGTCAGCATCATGCTAGCATCTGGAACCTGGTGGTTGAAAAGAGTTAACATACAAAGCCAAACAAATTGTTGACCGTCTTTAGGCTTTGCTATGTATACTACCATGTCATCTGCAAATAGGGAGAGTTTGACTTCTTCTCTTCCAATCTGTATCCCTTGCTCCTGCCTGATTGCTATGGCAAGAACTTCCAACATTATGTTGAACAGTAATAGTGATAGTGGTCAGCCCTGTCTAGTACCTGACCTGAGGGGAAATGCTTCCAGTTTTTCACCATTGAGTATGATGTTGGCTATAGGTTTGCTATATATGGACTCCACTTTCTTGAGGAATTTTCCATCTATCTCCATTTTTTGTAGTGTTTTGATCATAAAGGGATGTTGTATTTTGTCAAAGGCTTTCTCTACATCTATTGATATGACTATGTGGTTCTTGGTCTTGCTTTTATTGATGTTGTGGATCATGTTGCTTGATTTACATATATTAAACCAACCTTGCATGCCTGGGATAAACCCCACTTGGTCATGATGAACAATTTATTTAATATACTGCTGTATCTGGTTGGCTAGAATTTTGTTCAATATTTTAGCATCTATGTTTTTTTTTTGCTTGTGTCCCTGTCTGCTTTTGGTATCAGAGTGATGTTGGCTTCATAGAAGCTGGAAGGGAGTATTCCAGTGTCTTCAATCTTCTGGAAGACTTTTAAAAGTAGAAGTATTAACTCTTCCTTGAAGGTTTTGTAGAGTTCATTTTAACGCCATTCTTGTAGAGTTTTAGAGTGTTCTGATATATGACCTATTTATGGTGGTCTGACTGTTTATAGGAGTCCTTTCAGAACTTCTTTCAGGGCAGGCTTGGTGATAGTTGATTCTTTCAACTGTTGCTTGTCTGAGGAGGTTTTTATGCCTCCATCTAGTCTGAATGGCAGTCTAGCAGGATATAGTAGTCTTGGTTGAAAGCCTTTCTCATTGAGCACTCGATAGATATCTTGCCATTCTCTTTTGGCCTGTATTGTTTGTGTGGAGAAGTCTGCTGCTAATCTTATGGGTTTTCCTCTGTAGGTGACTCTTTTTCTCTTGTAGCTTTCAGGATCCTTTCTTTATCCTTATTCCTTTCCATTCTAAATATGATGTCTCTTGGTGTCTTTAAGTCTGGGTTAATTCTGTTTGGGACCCTCTGTGCTCCTTGAACCTTTATGTCTTTGATGTTGTCTAGACTAGAGAAGTTTTCAGCTATTATGTCCTGAAGAATGCTTTCTTCCCCTCCCTCTTTCTTCCTCTGCTAAGCCAATAATGCGTATATTATTTCTTTTGAAGTCACTCCATATGTCTCTGTTGTTGTTTTCAGTATCTCTTAATCTCTTTTTGAGATCTCTTACTTCTTTTTTAATTGTCTCTAATTTGTCCTTGATCTTGCTAATTCTGTCCTCAGCCTCATTTATTCTATTCTCTCTCCCCTCTACTGTTTTCTGGAGTTCATCTATCTTGTTACCCTGTTCTGATACTGTTTTAGCTTTTCAGCTAGTTGTGTTCTTAACTCAGCTATTTCAGCTCTCTAATAAACTTGAGATAATTAGTGTTTTCTTCCTGAGTCTCATTTGTTGTTTCTGCATTTATGATGACAATTCTTTCAAACTCTTTACTCACTCCTGTGATTATTTCCTTAACTAGTGTTTGGATGTTGACTTCAATATTTTGTGCTTCAACCTTTGGGGGGCTTTTAGCTGGACTCTTGTCCTGGTTCATTTCTCCAATATTTCTTCTTGTTGATTTAACTATCCTATATAGTATGTTATGAGGTCCCCCTCTCAGTACTTTTCAAATTACTGATCACTCTTGCCTGGATTGACTTGTTTCTAAGTAAGGTACTTAAAGGGTTCACAGTTGTATCAATTGATAGTTGTTCCAATATTATTTCAATCCCTAAGTTGGAGCACAGAGGCAGTGGACGAGGGCACTGTCAGCAAGTTTGATAGAGGCAGTCAGCTTGATGCTGATGACCAGAAGAAGGAACACTGCTCATTTTGTTCTTGTGAGGGGGGTCAGCCACTGGAACTTGCCCTATTTGTATGAGGTGAGCTGTGGAATAAGAGAGACTAGGAGGCAGGGGTGACTGGGATGATGACAGCTGACTGGCACTCATCAAGGGTGCAATTCCTGGTTCCTGTGATCTTGTTAATCCCATTGTAAGTCTCCCACACCTGAAACTGCCAGAGAGTAGCAGGTGCAGCAGAAGTGGGAAGGGTGGATAGTTAGACAAGATATACGGAAAGAGCAAGGGGTGAAAATGGGGGCCCGTAGGGAGGTTTTGTCTCTGGGCTCTGTGGATTAGGCCCTTCAGTTCATGCCATATCGTGTTATGAGTCCCAGGGAGTGCAGTGCTGCGGTGGGTGTTCTGGCATCTCCTGCTCTTCATCAAGGAGAGTCATGCCATCCTGTGGGCAATGCCGGACATGGCGGGTAGGGACCCAGATGGACTTTGGAGAGTCCTGTGGAAAAACACATGCAAATCCCCTTCCCATGGTTATCAGGGGGTCTGGTCCCTTCCATAGGCTGTTTAAGGGGTCCTTCCATCTGACCTGTATAGCAAGGAGGGAGTGGGGAGCTTTCAAGTGGTTAACTATAGGGGGGTTTCCAGAATTTTTATAAATATTAAAGAGATTAAGTGTGGTAAGAGCCAGATATACATTCAGGGGGTGTATTCCCCATTTTTCTTTTATTAATTGATTTTTTAGTGTTTGGTGAGCTGCCCGATGATACCTTGGCCTTGTGGATTGTAGGGAATACCTGTGGTATGAGTAACACCCCAAAGTGAGCAAAAGATTTGAATTGTTGGCTAGTAAATGCAGTACCATTATCAGTTTTGACTTCTAAGGGGAGGCCCATAATGACAAAACAAGATAACATATGGGACACAAGATTTTTGGCATTTTCACCAGTTTGAGCTGTATCCCAGATGAACTTGGAGTATGTATCTATTGTTACAAAGACATCCTTTTGTCTGCCAAACTGTGGGAGGTGGGTGACGTCAATCTGCCACAGAGCATTGGCCTTAAGGCCACAGGGTTTACTCCAGGGTCTTGGATCCCAGGTGTTCTGATAAGGGAGTTGCAGGAGGAACAGGTATTAATAATGCATTTAAGCTGGGCTATAGGAATGTCTGGGAAACACGCTTGTAAGCCTTTAAGGTTGGTATGGGTACAGTAGCAAGAATGGGCCTTTGGAGGGAGGTACACACAAAACAATGAGAGGCATTGGGGGGTAGTTTGAAAATTTAAATTTTTGTAAATTTTGAAAATATTAAGTATAGCAAAGGCTATGGCTAACTGTATGTTGGGGGAGTATAAAAAAAACTAGGGATATGAGTGACCATAGGGGTCAGTACATACCCATGAGTAAAACATAAGAATGTTGTTGTTAAGTCACATAAGATGAAATTGGAATACATATAGGGGAACCTTTTATATTAAGGCCTTACCATATGAGCAGTGGGTTCTTCATGTGAAGGCTTGTCAGTGCTGTAAACGTTGACTTGTGAAGAAAAAACTTGTACCAAGTTAGAAGTTCACTAGATTGATGACACAATGATTAGAATTGGCTTAAATATCTTTATATAATTTTTGAAGGCATTTTTAACAATAAAAATGATTATCAGGAGCTGGGCAGTAGCACAGCAGGTTAAGTGCACATGGTACAAAGCACAATGGCTGGCGTAAGGATCCCAGTTCGATCCTGGCTCCCCACCTGCAGGAGGTCGCTTCCCAGGCAGTGAAGCAGGTCTGCAGGTGTCTATCTTTCTCTCCTCCTCTTTATCTTCCCGTCCTCTTTCCATTTCTCTCTGTCCTATCCAACATAAATAACAGCTATGACAATAATAACAACTACAACAAGGGCAGCAAAATGGGAAAAATAGCCTCCAGGAGAAGTGGATTTGTAGTTCAGGCACTGAGCATCAGCAATAATGACAGAGGCAAGAAAAATTTGATTATCATCTCTTTAGTATGATTTAAAGCTGCTTAAACAATCTAAGCACAATATTTGAACTTAGTTTACTTCTAGGATCTTAGTAATTTACTTATTATAGATTTATCACAAGTTTAATTACTTGTTCTCATACTCTTATATTTTAGCTGTATTTAATTTCTTATGTAACACCCTTTGAATGGTTATGAGTAAGGGTGGATATAAAACTTTACTAGATCTTACACTTTAAAATTCTGATATGGGCATGCTTATTGGAAAAGCAGAGGCCAGCAGCAAGCCTCCTGTGCCCTGGATATTTATAGTCTTGTTAAAAGCCCTTTAGATATTGAAGGGGGCTTTATTTAAAACAGAGGCCTAGAAGGCCAAGAAAAATGGCTGGTGTTTAAATGCTGCAGTTTTTCTCTGACTCACAGAGCACTGCCCCCACTAAGGGGGGGGCAGAGCCAGGGGAGAAGATTAGTGACATATAGGCTATCAGAGAAAAGATTGAAAGGGTCTCTGACTTGAAGAGCAAGATAGATGGCCTGGGAATCCCTCCAGGCTAATCGCAATGCGGGTGTGGTTACTAATTAACCATTACATGTCGGAGAGGAAGAAGGGAATGGTGATGACATCAGGCTCTTTTCCCAATACTTGGATTGCTCGCTCTCTGCCTGAGTGAATCATAGAGGCAAGAGCATCTATTTCTGATAAAAGACAGGGAGTGCCGCCCACGGGGGTATGCAGCCACTATAAGGGTCCGTGCCTTTGGTATAACACTGCAACCATGGTGGGGGAGGTGTTGAAGATCAGCAGCTGGAGAGGCAGGGAGGGATCATATCTGGCGATCTCTCTCTCATAGGGCCTGATTAACCTGTCTGAGGGCTTCAGAGGCACTGGGTGTCAGATGCCTGCAGGATTCCTATCACCTTTGAGCAGATTAAAGAGGGATTGGAGAGTGCTTGTGGGCAGTGATAGCCAGGGGCGCAGCCAATTAAGGTTACCTAAGAAACTTTGTAGGGAAGACAATGTGAGAATGTGCGGGGAAAGGAAAAAACAGGTTTCAGGAGATGTATATTGGTCAGAGTGATCTCTGTACCCAGGAATTGGATGGGTGGGATAAGCTGAACTTTATCTGGAGCAACCTTAATGCCTTCAGCTGCGAGGGCAGGGGTAAGTCTGTCACGGCAGGAGATAGAATGGGTATGAGGTCCCTCCCGTATAAGAATGTCGTCCATAAAATGGTAAATACTGGCATATTACAAGGTCTGTGGGACAGTAGATGTGCTCCAGAGCAAGTTTCTCTTGGATCAGCTCTTTAAGAGCAGACAATTTCTTCTTAGGTGGAGCCCACTGCTTGACCCAGACTGGGTCATTGGAGATCCATTCGAGGCAGGAATAATATAACTATTAGAGGCTAAAAGGATTGGGGGTGACTCCTCTATATGCAGGAGAAGGACAGATTTCATGGCCTCCAGGCAAATAGTGTGGCTATTAGCCATGTTTTGGGGCAGGACCACCCACTCAAATTGGTCCACCAGCCCAGAGTTATTGAGCACTGAGACAGAGAAAGCAAAGCATTTGCAGTCACGGGGGTGTAGAGGTATGGAGAAGAAACCATCTTGAATGTCCATAGTGATGATAGGAATTCTAGTCGGGATGGCTGAAGCAAGAGGTAAGCCTCTCTGGGGAGGAGCCCCAGATGCAGGTCGTCTTACTGACCTCACAGAGGTCTTAAAGTAACTGCCATTTTCTGAATTTTTCCTAGATGGTAAATACTGGGATATTCCAAGGGCTATGAGAATGGTAGATGTGCTCCAGAGCAAGTTGCTCTTGGATCAGCTCTTTAAGAGTGGACAATTTCTTCCTAGGTGGAGGCCACTGCTTGACCCAGACTGGGTCATTGGAGATCCATTCGAGGCAGGGAGTTTTATAACTATTAGAGGCTAAAAGGATTGGGGGTGACAGCTGGATAAAGGGGGGCAAGGTATACCTTGGGTAATGAGGTCCTCACCAGTTGTCAAAATGCCATCGAGGGCCTCAAGGACATCTCTGCCCAAGAGATTAGTGGCTACATTGGCCACCAAGGGGCGAATGTGCCCTGTGGTACAATCCAGGTCCTCGCAGGTGAGAGCATCCCGAGTGATGAAAGCTTGGGAGGCCTGCCTACTCCCATTAGACAGGGTCCCAGAGCCAGTTCCCACTGGGGGGGCACCTCTTTCCATCTTAGGATGGTTATATCTGCACCAGTATCTATTAGGCACTTGAAGGATCTAGTTCCTATTTTGATTCTGCTGGTGGGATGGTAACCCTCTTCTATGTTGGTTACCCAGTAAGTCTTGGTATTAATTGCTGGCCCTCTTGGTGGTGGGACTGAGGGCTGCCCCTTACCTAGTTTAAAGGCAGTAGAAGTGTGCCATTTTTATGGTATTTGGAATGGCAGTCCCTTTTCCAGTGATAGCCCTTCTGACATCTCAGACATAGAAAGGGCAGGGCTTTAGGCCCCCCTTTTGGGCTGGGATTGGCACAATTCTTTCGCTAATGGTCTGAGCTCCCACACTGGAAACAACACTCTTTTCCTTTCTCTTCCCCTAATGCTACTGCAAAGGCCTGGGCCATGGTGGTAACCTGGTGGGAGGGGGAGCCTATGTCCTGTGTAGCCACAATCCATCAGTCTACATGCTCTTCCTTAAGACCCTGGCAAGCTTGACAAAAATCCAGTAACATCCCTTCCCATAGGAGGAGGTCCTGTGCATCTGGGTCAGGAATTTTGTGCTCAAGTGTGGACCAAACTTTAGTAATGAATTTTGTCAAAGATTCATCAGGTTCCTGCCTAAGGGAAGCCAGAGAGGAGGGAGCCACACCCTGAGGAGGATTAAGGTTTGGATGGAACAAACTCAGATTTGGTCAAAATAACCAGGAGGGAATCCAGCTCCAGCCTGCTGGAGGCCAGCCTCCCATCATCCCGTCCTGAATAGGGCCACAAAATCCCAACTGGGCCGAGTTTGTCTGTTTCTTTTGGCTTGCTGGAGACATTCCTCTTGAAAAAACGCTTCCCATTGTAAAAAACAGGGGGCCCAGAAGTGTGGCTTGGGTCACATATTGCCAATCTTGGGGGGGTGTTCAGATTTTGGGCTAGGTCCTGAAGGATGAAGCAGGTCCGGGGGCATGGACTCCATCTTCTTTTATAGATTGTTAGAGTTCTATAAGATCTCCAGGGCTGTAGGGTACCAGTGGAGAGGTGTCTGGCAGTTAGGAGTCACATTAACAGGCATAGTTAGAATGGGATCACCATGAAAGTTCTGATCATGGAGGCAGCACAGGTGCTCCATGTCAGAAGGTGGAGCAGCTGGCAATGATGGCGGATCACAAGAGGGGGTGGAAGGCTCAGCATAAGGTGGCAGGGGAGGATACTTTGATTTGGATGGAGGGGGGATCTATAGGGGTCTGAGGTGCCTTGCAGGCCTCAGCGAGACAAGCGATCTGATCTTTAAGTTATTGCCATCTCTATGGATGGTGGGTTGTGATCCTCCTCATCAGAGTCTGATTCAACCTTTCCACTATTCGGGGAGGGCTTAGTGTCTGGGGCAGGGGACTTTGATTCAGCAGGGTTGGTGAATTGGCGGAGAGGTGCGACAATGGCCATAAAATGTAAAAGGAGTTCAAGAATTCCCTCTGTCTCCTCCTTGTGAGCTATGTAAGCTACCCGGACCCAGGTGTCCAACTCATAGATGTTATCTATGGATAGCCAGGGGGTTACTCGGATGACAACATCCCAGAAAGAAAAGGCTTGTTTTCTAGAGAGCTTAATAGGGCCAGTTTCTAGGAGGGTGTGGAGGCACCTAAGTTGGGGGTCCCATTGGCTGGTGGGGAGATTGCCCATGATAGACAGAAAGAGAGGCACTTTGGGGCAGGCCAACATTCCTAGTCAGAGACTAGGGGATTTGCACAATCCCTAGACACAAGCCTGACCTCTGAATTTAAGAGGAGGGGTGAGGAGGGGTCCAACACCCTATGGGTAGTCGGGGGCAGGACAGAGGAGACGTGACCTTCAAATCACACCAGGGAGTGCCCTGGCCAGAGATTGTCAATTATCATGTCTCGTATCACGTCTCTTGTGATGGTTCCTTTACCTCGGAAGTAAAAGGGATAGAAAATAAAGGATCTGTGGCACCTTGACAGACTGGGGCCACTAAGGGCTCAGGAGCCACTGGGGACTCAGGATCCTGTAATCCCAAGTTCGGACCTTGGGGATACTCAACTAGTAACCATAAGGCCTCTTCTGCCATAGTGAAATGTTTCCTCCAGGTGCCCCACATTCAGGTGCCAGATGTCAGGTTCCTCAGGGGAATGAGCCAGCCTGGCTCCCATGTCACTGTCTGTTTTGTTGGCCACCAGAGCATAGATGAAGAGCAGGGAATCTCAGGCCACAAATGGCCGGGGTGAGCTCATTGAGCGGTCTTCCAGCATACCATGGTGGTGGACGGTACAACAAACCACCTCAGAGAACTATGTCAGTGGACGGAACGCTTTATTGTCTTAGTTACAAGTTTATAAAGGGGTAGCTGTGCAAGGGAAGTAGCCAAACTGGCCAATGAGACCAGTATCTCCTTATAAGGAAAAATAGAACAAGGCAATGAGAAGGTATAGATGGTGATGCAGGAATGGAGAAATAGAAATTTAAAGAAGGCAAAGCCCACCAGAAGGAGGAAGGGTGAAGTGATACGGTTGAGACTGACAGGAAGGTTGGAATTCCCCGCATACTCCTGCTCATCGCTCTCAACCACAGTGGCTGGCATGCCAAGGGGAGACTGATATATGAGCTTCCGGGGGAGGGGGGTCAACCATCCATGTTCAAACACACATTAGATCCACACATTGAAACAACTGTTAATTTCCACAATCACAAACTCTAAATACCTTACTTAGACACAAGTCAATCCATACAACAGTGATCAATAAATTGAAAAGTGCCAAGAGAGGGACCTCATAACAAACTATATACAATGGTTAAACCAAAAAAAAAAAAAAACATTGGTAAAATGAACCAGGATAAAACCCCAGCTAAAAGCCCCCCAAAGGTAGAAGCACATAAGAATGAGGTCAGCATCCAAACACTAATTGAGGAACTCATCACAGGAGTGAGGAAAGAGTTTGAAAGTAAAGTCATGAGAAATGGGGAAACAACAAATGAGAATCTGAAAGAAAATATTAACTATCTGGAAGTAATTAGGTGAAACCTGAAATAGCTGAACTAAGAGCACAACTAGTTGAACAAGGTTAATACAGTATCAGAACAGGGAAACAAAATAGCTGAGCTACAGAAAACAACAGAGGGGAGAGAGAATAGAAAAAGTGAGGCAGAAAACAGAATTAGCAAGATTGAGGATGAATTAGAGAAAACTAAGAGAAGAGATCTCAAAAAAAGATTAAGAGATACTGAAAACAACAACAGACATATGGGATAACTTCAAAATAAATAATATACGTATTATAGGCCTACCAGGGGAAGAAAGAGAGGGAGGAAAGAAAGCATTCTATAGTACATAATAGATGAAAACTACACCATAAAGTATCTAAAAAAATAGTTTCTTCTTAGACCAAGATACCCTCTTTACCTACTTCCCATTACACGTCCCTCAGTCACTCCAAAGCTAACCTTGTCAGACAAAGTGTAAGGGCTTGACCTGAGGAACACCATCTTGGCCCCCCAGTGACCCTTCCAGTGTTGGTTAGTTCCAAAAAAGTTCATGCATCACTAGAGTTCCAGTACACTTATGAAATACTCTTCAGAAAGAAGTAGTTGGAGATTTCTCTGATAAGAAGGTGTGGGGGTCAAAAGGGCGAGTTCTAAAATTAGAATGCTAAAATTAACTGCACATATAAGCTTCTTTACCCTGCTTGCTTGCGACAGTTGTGATCTTTGCCTATATAACCAGCTGTGTTACAAGGGTTGCTTGCTCTCCTCCATTGCTGTGAGACAGCACCTGGCTGGGAAATAAAGACTCATAATTAGACCTTGGTCTTGAGTTGTCTTCCTTGCCTGTACCCCACAACAAAAGTAAGGACTACAAAAGCTGAATAAGGGCAAGAGACTGGCACACTGTAATGATGTCTAAGTACTGCTCGCTAACCGATTGCGCCACTGGAGTTCCTGAATGATAACTCTTTAGTCATTGTCAGGCCATCCCATCACCTGAGGCCCTAGTCAGGGAGTCCTGGGATTCCCACCCTGACATGATGGGCCAGGACCTCTAACAGATCCCTCTTGCCACTGTCACTGGTTATCTCCATATAGGACCCCTTTGTGGGTCCCTATAGGACCTTGCCCTCAATGTGGATCAACAATTGTAGGGAATGTTCCATTCTCTGAAGGGAAGTTGGATTACATACTCTACCTATCACCCAATGAAGATGGGTCCTGAAATTAGTGTAGCCTTGAATGTTCCTAGCCATGACTACAGAATGTGAGCTCAGACCTTACAGGATGCAGAGGTTATATAGGCTCTTGTGCTGAATATGGACCCCAGATCAAATCTATGGGGTTTACAGTTAACAATATTTATATACTTTCTCCATATCTAGGAGCTACTTTCTTCCCTAATCCAGCTTTCTAGTCCTTTTTCTAACTATGACACCATCTCCCTAGACAATAAGTTGGGTCCACCTACATACTAGATTGATCAGAAAACATAAACCAACCATATTTAGTCTACAGGAATACCACTTAACAAGACAAGCACAGAGTCAAAGTTAAAGGATAGAAAACTACCATACAAGCCAATGGACCACAAAAAAAGGGGGAGCAGGAACAGCTATTCTCATATCTGACATGATAGACCTTAAAATAAAATTTTAAAAGATAGGGATGGACATTACTTAGTCAGAGGATCAGTCAATCAAGAGAACTTTACAATTATTAACATCTATGCACCCAATGAAAGGCCATCTAAATACATAAAACATCTACTGAAAGAGTTACAGCAATATATTAACAGCAACACAGTAATAGTAGGGGACTTCAACACCCCACTCTCTCAGCTTGATGGATCATCCAGGCAGAAAATCAATATAGAAATGAGGGAGCTTGGAATAGGGCACCAAAGTCAAAACCCTGGAATGAGGGTGAGGGTGGATGTTTGGCTTCCCAGGCTGGGGGGTTGGGGGTGGTGGTGGTGGTGGTGGTTGGGATGGGACACAGTCTTTTGGTGGTGGGAATGGTGTTTATGTACACTCCTATTAATTTGTAGTCATATAAATAACTACTTAATTAATATGAGAGGGGAAAATTGACTGTATGTCTCAAACTTTTTAAAGCACATACCGAGTCTTTTTAATACATAGGCTGAGTCTTTGATATGTTGACTCTCTCAAAAGCCTAGACCAGGGCAAACAGAAGCAACTGTGGCACAGCTATATACAAATAATGTTAAAGGACATAAATTATAGTGATGTTGTGTATGATACAGCAAATCCTAACAAAGGGATTTTTCAAAGTTAACCCAATTGCCAAATAATGTGATAACTATCTATCGTCTTCTTAACCCTAAGATAGCAGGAACCTCCCACTTCCCCAATAGAGCCTATATTTCCCCCAGTCCTGGAACCTCTAGGGTAGGGCTCACTTTCCTGCATGCTTCTCTCTATTCATACCAAATGATACTGCATCCGCTGATCCCAACCTAATCAACGCAATGAGTACCACCTCAGCATACTTCACTTCAGACTGTGTCCAGAGATGTCAGGCATGGAATGTCAACCCTTCACCCTCATTACCCGGGTGAGACCTTTCCTTTCATAGTATTCTCTAACTCCATTCCAGGTGGTTCAATTCCTAACAAAGTCCCCAAACCTAGGTATAGACCAGGTCTCGTGAGATAGAGCATATGTCCACATGTATCCATAAATTAGGGCAAAATATATACCTGAGAGCAAAAGTACACAATAGTCTGCAGTGAGTCAGTATAAAGTTCCTAATGAAATAGTATCTAATTAGACTTAGATACCCTCCTCACCTACTTCCTGTTACAGTTATCTCACTCACTCCAAAGCTAACCTTATAAAAGCAAAGACTGCAAAAGCTGAATAAGGACAAGAGACTGGCATACTTTAATGATGACTCTTTAGTCACTATCAGGTCACTCCATCAGCTGGGGCCCTATTTGGAGAGTCCTGAGATTCCCGAAGAGACATGATGGGCCTAGACCTCAAATAAATCCCTCTCAACTTGTTACTGGTCATCTCTATCAGGAACAACAAAATAGACCCCTTTGTGGGTGCCCCATAGGACCTTTCCCTCAACTTGGATCAACAACGGTAGACAATGTTCCATCCTCTGAAGGGAGGTTGGACAACACACTCTATGCTACACCTGAGGAAGATGGGTCCTGATATTAGGGCAGCTTGAAATGTTCCTACTCATGACCACAGAATGTGAGCTCAGATCTACAGGGATGCAGTGGTCACATAGTCTCCTAAGCTGAATATGGGCCCCAGACCAAATAAAATAGATGGGGTTTACAGTCAACAATATTTATACACCTTTCCCATAGTAGGGAGCTACTCTGTTCCCTAATGCAACTTTCTGTTCCTTTTCCAGCCATGACATCATCTCCCCAGACAATAATTTGGATTCACCTGTATATAAGATTTTAGGCTCAGGGAAAAAAAAAACAACTAGTATAGCCACAGGCCCTTTGGAATATAACTAAAATATGCCTACTAGTTATCTACAAAATGGAGTACCCCACAACTCTTCATCTGCACTGTTCCAGCCTTTAAGTTCATGACTGATCAACAATTTGTTTGGCCTTAGACAAACAACCCCACCAAGGTGTCCTGGAGCTCCCATTCCCGATTCCCCAGAGCCCCACCCTACTAGGGAAAAAGAGAGACAGGCTGCGAGTATGGATCGACCTGTCAGTGCCCATGTTCAGCAGGGAAGCAATTACAGAAACCAGACCTTCCACCTTCTGCACCCCATAATGACCCTGGGTCCATACTCCCAGAGGAATAAAGAATAGAGAAGCTATCAGCGGAGGGGATGGGATATGGAGTTCTGGTGATGGGAATTGTGTGAAGTTGTACCCCTGTTATCCTATGGTCTTTGTTAGTGTTTTCTTTTTATAAATAAAAGTTAAAATTAAAAAAATGCAATAATGGCAGACCAGGCAGTGTCATAGTGACTAAAGCTTGGGGATTGAAAGCAAGAGATGCTGAGTTCCATCCTTGGCATTGCATATGCCAGATTAATGCTCTGGTTCATGTTTTCTATCTTTTTCTTTCTCTGTTCTCCCCACCTCTCTTCTCTGCATCTCTCATATTAATAAATAATTTTGTAAAAAATGCAATAATGGTGGGGCTATCAGTTGGCTCACCTGGTAGAGCAAACACATTATGGCTCACCTGGTAGAGCAAACACATTATCATGTACATGGATCCAGGTTTGAACACCAGATCTTCACATGGGAACACCTGCAGGGGGGGTTGATATGTGGTTTGTCAAATTATGTGTGCTGCTGTCACTCCCTCTCTCTGCCTCTCACCCTCTAAAAGAAAAAATAGCTGCTGGGAATGATGGAGTCATGCGGACACCAAGCACTAGCAATAACCCAGGTGGGGAGGAGAGGGGGAAAGGAAGAAAAAGGGAAGGAGGAGGAGTGGTTCTGTATTTCTTACCCACCATTGTGCTCCCATGAATGAGTGAAGGAACTATGGTTCACTTCATTCTATTTCCATCTTTAGAAAGACTGTCTCCTGTATATTCATCTCCCTCTGATGGCAGGCAAAACACTCACATTGTAGGAAGACAGTGTTTCGTATTTATGAGCACCACAACATTTTTACTTGTTGGTATGATAATCCAACCCCATATTTTATTTATATATTTTAATTATATTATTTATTTATTTATATGGTGGGTAGAGATAGAAATAAATTGAGAGGGGAGGAGGAGGTAGAGAGGAAAAGAGACACCTGCAGCACTGCTCGTGAAGCTTTCCCCCTGCAGGTGGGGACCAGGGGCTTGAACCTGGGTCCTTGTGCACTGTAATGTGAGTGCTTAACATTACATGGCTCTGACATCTCTGAGAGACTTCTCTTCCTCTATAGTCAGCCACATTCCTTTAATACAAATGAATCCTACAGACATGGGGGAGCTGAAAATACCATTCCTGGATAGGATGTCCCTTTCTAAAAACACATTATTCTATGAAAGTCCTCTTTCATAAGATTCAGACTTTTTACAGAGCACTTAAGCTTTGCTAGCTTATAAATGGAAGTTATTTCCTTAAGAATGTGTGCAAAAATAGGAGCCCAGTGGTGGTTCACCCAGTGGAGTTCAAGCCCCCAGTCCCTACCTACAGAGGGGAACTTTCACAAGCAGTGAAGCAGTACTGCAAATCTCTCTCTCCCCCTCTCTCCTCCTCTCTCCCCCTCTCTCTCCCTCTCCTTCTCCCTCTCCCTCTCTCCCTCTGTCTCCCCATTGCCTCTCAATTTCTGTCCTATCCAAGATAGAAGTTGTTTCTGGACAACTTGCTAACTAGGTGGCTTAGAAAACTGACTTTACTACCCAAATTTTCATACACAAGCAAAATTATGTAAAATATTACAGAGTGAATATGAGCGAGAACCCTCAACTTTTTTGTACAGCGCCTACTAGTGTCTTGCCATAGCAGGCACCTGCTGAACATGTATTGACTTTTGAGAGGTCAAGGTGGATCCAGAGTTTGGTATGATTGTGCCTTATTCTAGTCTAAAATATTTACTTTAGGACCAGGAATACAGCACAATCATTATGCAAATGATTTTCTTGCCTGAGGCTTTGAGGTCCCAGGTTCAACCCCTGGGAGGGAAAGGGGGGATTTTTATTTTAATAATAATTTTAATAGTTTATCATATATTCAAAAGATGTTATTCCACCCTCACCAAAGCATCAGTATCCCTCCAACAAAGTCCATTGGACCACCTCCCTTTCAAATCCCCTCCTCCACTCCTCACAATAAACCTTTGTTAACCTCAGTTCTGCTATCTCAGACTATAGTCTTATTTGGGTTTTGCATATTTTCCTGGCTTTATTAGTTTCCTCCCAGTGGGTGAGTTCATTGTATATTTTCACTTTATATAAGTTCGTTTAGTACTTCTTGTAAGTCTGTTTATTGGTAATGAATTACTTCAGCTGTTGTTTGTCTAAAAATCTCTTCATTGTTGCTTTAAACTTTACTGATAACCTGGCAGGATAAAGTATTCTTGGGTAGAAATATTTTCCACTCAGTACTAAAAAATACATCCTGCCAGTCCTTGCTGGCCTTTAGAGTTTCTTTCTTTCTTTTTAAAATATTTGTTAATTCCATTTTGTTGCCCTTGTTGTTTTATTGTTGTAGTTATTGTTGTTGTCGTCGTTATTGGATAGGACAGAGAGAAATGGAGAGAGAGAGAGAGAAAGATAGACACCTGCAGACTTGCTTCACCATTTGTCAAGTGACTCCCCTGCAGGTGGGGAACTGGGGGCTAGAACCGGGATCCCTCCTTACTCCAGTCCTTGCGTTTCACACCACGTGCACTTAACCCACTGTGCTACCGCCCGACTCCCGGCCTTTAGATTTTCTATAGAGAAATAAGTTGAGGGGCCAAGTTGTGGCACACCTGGTTAATTTCACAAATTACTATGCACAAGGACCTGGGTTCAAGACACCGGTATCCACCTGCAGGGGGAAAGCTTCACTAGTGGTGAAGCAGTGCTGCAGTTATCTGTCTGTCTCTCTCCCTCTCTATCTGCCCCTCCCCATCTCAATTTCTCTCTGTCTCTGTCAAATAATAAGTAAAATTTTTTTTTTAAAAAAAAAGAGGAATCGGGGAGTCGGGCTGTAGCTCAGCAGGTTAAGTGCAGGTGGCACAAAGCACAAGGACTGGCATAAGGATCCCAGTTCGAGCCCTGGCTCCCCACCTGCAGGGGAGTCGCTTCACAGGTGGTGAAGCAGGTCTGCAGGTGTCTATCTTTCTCCCCCCCTCTCTGTCTTCCCCTCCTCTCTCCATTTCTCTCTGTCCTATCCAACAATGATGACATCAATAACTACAACAATAAAACAACAAGGGCAACAAAAGGGAATAAATAAATAAATAAATTAAATTAAAAATTAAAAAAAATTTAAAAAAAAAAGAGGAATCAGTAGGTAGTCTTAGGGGACTTTCCTCATAGGTAACTCTGCTTTTCTCTAGTAGCCTTCAGAGTCCTCTTCATCTTTACTCTTTGCTAATTTAACTATTATGTGCCTTGGTGAACAAAGATTTATATTTATTCTTCTTGGACTCATTTGAACCTCCTGGATCTAGGGGTCTGCCTCCATTAATTTGGGGGGAAATTCTTGGCTAGTATATATTGAAATACTGATTCTGTCCCTGTTGATCTCTTCTTCTAGTATCCCTACAACACAAATAGTGTTCCCCCATAACATTACTAAATCATATTTATTTGTTTTAGTGCTTTTTTCTATTTATTTATTTATTTCCTTTTTGTTGCCCTTGTTATTATTGTTGTTGTAGTTATTGTTGTTATTGATGTCATCGTTGTCGGATAGTTCAGAGAGAAATGGAGAGAGGAGGAGAAGACAGAGAGGGGGAGAGAAAGACACCTGCAGACCTGCTTCACCGCCTGTGAAGTGACTCCCTTGCAGGCGGGGAGCTGGGGGCTTGAACCGGGATCCTCATGCCAGTCCTTGAGCTTTGTACCATGTGCGCTTAACCCGCTGTGCCACTGCCTGTCTCCCAATGCTTTTTTCTTTTTTTCTGTTGTTTAAAGACCCATTTCTTTATGAATAAAAGAAGAAGAGAAAGAGAGTGTAAGAGCATCAGTCTGGCACATGTGATGCTGAGGACTGAATGCAGGACCTCATGCTTCAGGCCATACACGTTACCCGGTGTGCCATCTCCTAGCTGCAAGAACTGAGCACTACTGGTACAACTACAGTATGGAGGCATTCACCTTTGTGAATGTTTTTGTTTAGTTAATCAATCAATTAATTATTTTTACCAGAACAGTGCTAACCTCTGATGTATAGTGGTACCAAGAATTGAACCTGAGACCTCTGGTACCTCAAGCATTATGTGCTGTATGTGCTGGCATGGGAAATAGAGCATCAACCTTGAATGCCTGAGTTTCCTGATCTCATATTTAGAAACATATGTAACAGTTCTTGTCTCTCTCTCTCTCTCTCTCTCTCTCTCTCTCTCTCCCAGAGCAATGTTCAGCTCTGGCTTATGGTGGGGCACGGGGTTGAACCTGGGACTTTGGAGCCTCAAGCATGAGAGTCTGTTTGCATAACCATTATGATACATATCCCTGCCCTCTCCCTCATTACATTTTTTTAATCTTTATTTATTGTATAGAGACAGCCAGAAATGGAGAGGGCAGGGGGAGATAGAGAAGGAGAGAGACAGAGAGACACCTGCAGCACTGCTTTGCCACTTGGAAAGCTTTCCTCCTGCAGGTGGAGACTGGGGGGCTTGAACCCGGGTCTCTGCGCACTGTAGTATGTGTGATCAACCAGATGTACCACCACCTGGCCCCTCCCTCTCTCTCTTATGAACTTTTCTCACTAATAATAATAATACCACTGTTATCTCCGCAGTATCTGTTGCATTTTTTTTTAACTCAATTGTTGTTTTCACCGGGCTGGCTTCACAGGTGGGTAACAGATGACCAGAGACTCATGGTTGAGCTGTACGCAGTATCTCTTTATTCATGAAGGATGCAGCGCAATCTATACCAAGCTAAGCTAAACTAAAACTACAAACAATCTTGTCCTTATAAATATACTAGCCCAGTAGGGTGGGAACAGGATGCGATGCAGAGAGGGTGGAGAGAAAAGTGACTGGTGAAAATCAGGGTTTGACAAGGAGAGGGGGCGGAGCAGGCAAGAATTCTACCACTGAAAAACCAATGCCCTGGAGGGAGGGTGGTGCTTGTTAACAGTGGTTATGTATGGTTGTCTCAAGTGGCCTCCCCCAGGGCTCTGTTCTGGCTTCTACGCTATTTAATATTTACATCAATGACCTCCCAGAAACTTCTTCAAGGAAGTTCATCTACGCCGATGACATCTGCTGTGCAACTCAGGCATCAAAGTTCGATATCCTCGAGGAAACACTCATGAAAGACATGTCTCTGATATCTGATTACTGTAAAAAATGGCGACTAATCCCTAGCACTGCAAAAACGGTATCATCTGTTTTCCATCTACACCATGCCTTGGCCTCGCGTGAGCTTAATGTGCAGCTTGGCGATATGAGAATCCGGCATGAAGCCCAGCCAGTCTATCTTGGCGTTACTCTCGATCGCACTCTGTCATTTCACGAACATCTCATAAAAACTGCAGCAAAGGTGGGCACGAGGAATAACATCATTGCAAGACCGGCCAGCTCCTCATGGGGCACGAGCGCTTCCACACTGTGATCATCATCTCTGGCATTATGCTATTCCACTGCAGAATACTGTGCCCCAGTATGGTTCCATAGCCCCCATGTCCACTTGGTCGACTCCAAATTATATTCCTCCATGAGGATCATTTCTGGAACCATCCGTTCCACCCCGGTTCCATGGCTGCCAGTTCTTAGCAACATCGCCCCGCCAGATATTTGTCGGGATGCGGCATCATCTAAGTTCATTTCCCACGTCTACGCTCGACCAGACCTGCCAATATATGCGGATATCTTTGCCCACCCTGTCCAACGCTTGATGTCTCGTCACCCAATCTGGTCCCCTATGCCTACACTGAACTTCTCTGTTCCAGACTCTTGGAAACAGAGCTGGCAGTCAGCTGAGGTAAAGAACAAACACCTCATCACAGACCCCTGCAAGCGTCAACCTGGCTTTGACCTAGCACGTTATGATTGGGCCCTCCTCAATCACTATCGAACAGGCCATGGCCGGTGCGCCGCTATGTTCCATCGCTGGGGAGCCAGTGACGACCCGAACTGCCCCTGCGGCTACAGACAGACTATGACCCACATAGTCAACGTCTGCCACCTCTCCAGATTCAAAGGAGGTCTCGAAACTTTACATCAGGCTCAACCTGATGCTGTTGACTGGCTACGGAAGAAGGGCAAACGCTAGAAGAAGAAGTGGTTATGTAAATAGAATACAGTGGTTATGTAAATAAAATGCAGTGTTAAGCAGGGGGGATTAAACCAAATGAAACAGAAGGGGGTATTAGAAGCATACCAACACTCAATCACTGTACTCTTCGTTCCTCTGGTCACTATTACAAATTTTTCTTGTTATTTCTCTGAATTTGTTGCAGTCCTCTTCCATAATTCTTCTTAATTTGGTGAGAATCTCTAGGACTACAGTTTTGAGGTCTTCATCAGGATATGTATATAGCTCTGTTGAATAAGAGGTTTTCTTCAAGTTGTTATCTTGGTCCATCATTGCAGGTAAATTAATTTTTTAAAAATATTTTATCAAATTTTATCTATGGATAGAGACAGATAAATAAAATGAGAAAGGGGAGATAGGGAGAGAGAAAGAGAGATACTTGCAGAACTACCACATTGCTCATTAAGCTTTACTCCTCAAGGTGGGAATCAGGGGGTTGAACCCATGTCCTTGCACATAGTAATGGTAACATGTGTGTTTAACTGGTGTGCCACTGCCCAGCCCAATGGTGAATTACTTTGTTTTCCCATTATATTTGATTCTCCATGAAAACCACAGCCAGCAGTCTGTGCAAGGGCTAACTGCAGTAGAAAGTGAGACAGTGACTGAAAGGTGGTTGGGCCTAACTAAAACTAGATGCAGCAGCAGGAGACTTAGCTGGAAACAGCTGTCTGCTACACTACCCCCTAGCCAGTTTTCTTTTCTTTTCTTTTTTTCTGCCTCCAGGGTTATTGCTGGTGCTCAGTGCCTGCACTATGAATCCACTGCTCCTGGAGGCTATTTTTTCCCTTTTGGTGCTTGTTTTATCATTGTTGTTATTATTGTTGTTGTTTTGTTTTTGTTTTTCCTCTGTTGCTAGTTTATTGGTGCTCCAAGCTTGTTTCTGTGCTGGTTCTTCCATGCATGCTGTAGCTTTTATTGTGGGGGTGTCAGCAACGACAGCAAATGGGAACTATTAGTCTGCTGCCATCTTGGCATATTCATTAAACATGTCTCCTAGTGCAGACATCTGCCGTAGGGAGATAAAGAACCATATTCTTGTGACAATTGTCTTATAAATCATTTTTTAAACTTTCTTTTTAAAAACCATATTTTTATTTTATTTTTTAAAAATATATATTCCCTTTTGTTGCCCTTGTTGTTTTATTGTTGTAGTTATTATTGTTGTTATTGATGTCGTCGTTGCTGGATAGGAGAGGGGAAGAGAAAGACACCTGCAGACCTGCTTCACCACTTGTGAAGCGAACCCTTGCAGGTGGGAAGCAGGGGGCTTCAACCCAGATCTACGCTGGTCCTTGCGTTTTGTGCCACCTGTGCTTAACCCACTGCACTACTGCCCAACTCCCTGTATTTTTTAAAATATTTATTTATTTATTTATCTATTCCCTTTTGTTGCCCTTGTTGTTTTATTGTTGTAGCGATTATTGTTGTTATTGACGTCATTGTTGTTGAATAGGACAGAGAGAAATGGAGAGAGGAGGGGAAGACAGAGAGGGGGAGAGAAAGACACCTGCAAACCTGTTTCACAGCCTGTGAAGTGACTCCCCTGCTGGGGGCTCGAACCAGGATCTTTATGTCGCTCCTTATGCTTTGCACCACCTGTGCTACCACCTGACTCCCAAACTCCCTGTATTTTTATTTTAAGGAGAGAAATACAAAGAGAAAGACCAGAGCACTGCTCAGCTCTGGCTTATCATGGTGCTGGACACTGAACCTGGGACCTCAGAACCTCAGGCATGAAAGTCATTTGTTGTTAAAATTCGTAGGCTCTTGCCGGGCCGGCTAGCTTCACGGTGGGTAACAGAGACGCGGAGACAACGGCTGGGCAGGGCAGCTGTATTTCTTTATTCAGGAACAATGATTCATAAACTAAGACAAACTAATCACCAAACAGAACTCTGCTGTCTCTTTGCGGTGGCGCAAGCACTCTCTCTCTTACTCTGGAACTCTGGAACTCTCCAACTCTGGAACTCTCGTACTGGGGAACCCTCTGAAACTCTGGCACACTGGAACTCTCGAACTCAGGAACTCTCTCTTACTCTGGAACTCTCGAACTCTCGTACTGGGGAACCCTCTGAAAACTCTGGCACACTGGAACTCTCTCTTACTCTGTAACCCTGAAACTCTCGAACTCAGGAACTCTGGAACTCTGTCTAACTCAGGAACTCAGGAACTCTGGCTAACTCAGGAACTCAGGAACTCTGGCTAACTCTGGCACTCTCGAACTCAGGAACCCTCTCCCTTACTCTCGAACTCAGAAACTCTCGAACTCATGAACTCAGGAACCCTCCCTCAGGGTTCCTTGGGGCGGGGCCAAGCAGGCCCGCGAAATTAATTGGACTGATCCAATTCTCTTGGTTTGGGGAGGGCTAGAACAAACCAATGTAACGCATACGACAATTCTCCCTTTTCTTTTTAACTAAATGACTATAGTATCAAGGGTGTGGGGTGAACAGAAACATATATAACAAAAACCAGCATGTTGCCAAGGGAAGGCCTGAGGGGGCCATATCAAATGGAGAGACCCACTCGATAAAGTTTGGAAAGGGCCTGACCCATTATTGACCATGGGAAGGGGTTTCGCATGCATTTTCCCTCAAAATTTCTCTAAACCTGTCTGGGTTCCTGCCCGCCATGTCCGACAATACCCGCAGGATGGCGCTGTTATTCCTGAAGAACAAGAAATAACACAAGAGGACCAGATGCAGGATACATCCCAGGATCCATAATATGGCATGGCAGAACCTACAAAAGTTGGCTCACAGAGCCCTCTCTCCTACCCCTTCCCTGAATGTCTTATGTTATGAATGGCCAGTTGTGTTTTGTGAGTGAGTGTGCTGAATGACCAAAAATTTTTTGTATGAACCATCTGCTCAGAAGTACTCTAAATGTTAAAACCATTGTTACTAACATGCATTAACTCTCTAAGTAACCTGAGTCTGCTTATAGTCCAAAGTCAATTATAGTAAACCTCTAACTTGTCACAAGTTTTATTGTTTTTCACAAGTAAGTGATTACAGTTATCAAGCCTTCATATGAGGAATCATCTGTTCATACGGTAAGGTATTAAACTGTAAGAAGTTCCTCCATATCCAACCTATGTGAATTAGCAACATTCACATATTCTTGTAAACTTAACTGGTGTATCTTGTCTTGCCACCATAGGCCTGCCTTTGTCAGCCAACAATTTAAAGATGTTTCTCTTTATAACATCACCCATGCCACGGACATCCTTTACTACCCCCAAAGACAAATGGCTGTTCCCCTGGACATCACATTCACTGACTGCTTCCCTTAGACTTGAGATATGCTCCTACCTCTTCATATCAATGGATACATTCCCCCTTCCTTACCTGTATACCCTTAGTTGTGAGACCCTAGCTTGTTTTACTTCTTCTGCTCACAATAGGTCTTATAATTCTTTTTTTTTTCAACATTTTAAATTTATTTATTAATGAGAAAGAGAGAAAGAACCAGACTCACTATGGTGCATGTGCTGCCAGGGATTGAACTCAGGACCTCACACTTGAGAGTCCAAGGCTTTAGTCACTGCATCACCTCCTGGACCACAGTCCTATAATTCTTAACAAGCTCATGGCCTTTTGCAGCAACAGATTGATGCCATAAAGATGCAACCTATACAAAGTCACTATCATAGGCTGGACATGGCAGAATATTGAGTTGCTGTGGAGGATTTGCCCCCCTCCATCAGAACGTCCACCATGTAGAGGGCTGGCTAGCCAATGACGGGTAAGAGGAAACTAGCGCTATCCAGTCAACCTAAGACAGGGCATCTGGTACTACTGGTCAAAAATGACCAGGTGTTCCAATGACGGGTAAGACGGAAGGCTGATCCCCAACCTAAGACAGGCACAGTCCACCCTGCCACAAAACAAAGTCCGCCGAACATCAAAACATGATATAAGACAGGGGGACATGTGGGGAGCCACATGTGCCCTCAAGGTTGCTATTGGCATGGCCATAGAGTTTATGTTAAAAGATAGTTCCTGGGAATCGGGTGGTGGCGCAGCAGGTTTAGCAAGAACTGGCTTGAGGATCCCAGTTTGAGCCCCCGGCTCCTCACCTGCAGGGGAATCACTTCACAGGCGGTGAAGCAGGTCTACAGGTATCTTTATCTCCCTCTGTCTTTCCCTCCTCTCTCCATTTCTCTCTGTTCTATCCAACAACCACAATATCAGCAATAACACCAATATAATTACAACAAGAACAACTAGGGCAACAAAAGGCAAGATACAAGATACAAAAAAAAAAAAAAAGGGATAAGATAGTTCCCGCTTCCCTACACCTTAGAGTCTTTGTTAAAAGATAAGGTCTTTTTCCCCATGAATCACCCAGGACCTTCCAGATAAACGGCTGACTACCATGACAAATAATATAAAATATAATCATAAATGAATAGGAAAGATACATCCCCCAATACTCAGTTGGTCAAGGCACCAAACCTCTTCTTCTATAAAGCATTCAAATCAGATGCCCTGCTAACCACGAGAAGCAGATTGTTTGTGTTTCTTTCACAGGAATCCCGGAAAAACCATCTGAACCCCTGCACACCCTGACTTCACTCACTAGATGGCACGACTACCGTGGCACACCCCCCGAAACCCTAGATGTCACTCAACGCGATCTGAAGAATCTGATTCGCAGACTCCAAGGACAGAACCTTTTTACTGCTTGTCTGCCTTTCCTGCTTTTGCTTTGACCTGTCACGTTTTGGCGGTTCCAGCTCACAATCTACAGAAAAGCAGAATTCCAGAGGCTGACCTTCCTCATGCAGCATTTCATCCCCTGCCATTTCTCCCCCTAGTCGCCTACTTTGGACTGAGACTTCTATCGGACTTGCTGGTATACCCTTTGGACACTTTAGACAATTTTACAGCAGCTTCCTTGCCTTCACGTTGCTGGTTTTTCATAGACTGATCCTGAGTAATTCATAGACTTTACAGACTGTTGCCTTGAGGACTATACAATGCCAAATAGCCCCTCTGTTTGGTGGGTCATGCCTCCCGCCTCCCCCTCATTATGTACCCTTGCCCCTTTCCCCACCCAAACAGGGAATGCTCCTTTACACACCAATCCTTCCCTTCACATCACACTGGCTTTTACTTCTCCCCTTCATGTCCCTTCCTATTTTGTTATGTCATGTAGGCTTATGCCCAAAAGGTTTCTGCCCCATGATAGTCTTTTATAGACTTTGTACATCTTATGCTATTACTAGGTAGAAAGATAGAAAAGATGTAGAGATATTGTGAAGAGATGGTTGAGCAGGCTGCGCTTAAACCTATGAGATGAGTCTCTCCAGGTAAGTCTCTCTCTCTAAAGAGGGGTTGAGCACCGGAGGACGCATAAATCTCACAAGGTTGGCAGCCATTTAAGCCTTCCCTCCTCCACAGAAAGTCCTACATCTTCCCACCCGAGCATGGCATTCCTCTAAAACATTTAAGCCTGCTCCATTTTTCTTTACTGTGTTCATTTAGATATAAAGGGATAGGAGGAGATGTTGCTGAGGACTTATTCTGATGCAGTCTCCGCCCCCAGGTTTTTCTATGCTCCACTAAATCCTAGAGTGCCCCCTTTCAACCAATCCTGGCTCCGCCCCCAGGTTTTTCTATGCCCCGCTAAATCCTAGAGTGCCCCCTTTCAACCAATCCTGGCCCTACACGTCACCCCTGGTTGTCGCCCAATAAAAAGCCCCACGTTGGGCGCCATTTGTTGTTAAAATTCGTAGGCTCTTGCCGGGCCGGCTAGCTTCACGGTGGGTAACAGAGACGCGGAGACAACGGCTGGGGAGGGCAGCTGTATTTCTTTATTCAGAGTTCCTATGCGTTACATTGGTTTGTTCTAGCCCTCCCCAAACCAAGAGAATTGGATCAGTCCAATTAATTTCGCGGGCCTGCTTGGCCCCGCCCCAAGGAACCCTAAGGGAGGGTTCCTGAGTTCATGAGTTCGAGAGTTTCTAAGTTCGAGAGTAAGGGAGAGGGTTCCTGAGTTCGAGAGTGCCAGAGTTAGCCAGAGTTCCTGAGTTCCTGAGTTAGCCAGAGTTCTTGAGTTCCTGAGTTAGACAGAGTTCCTGAGTTCCTGAGTTCGAGAGTTTCAGGGTTACAGAGTAAGAGAGAGTGCCAGAGAGACAGAGTTCCTGGGTTTCTGAGTTCCAGAGTAAAAGAAAGAGTGTTTGCGCCACCGCAAAGAGACAGCGGAGTTCTGTTTGGTGATTAGTTTGTCTTAGTTTATGAATCGTGGTTCCTGAATAAAGAAATACAGCTTCCCTGCCCAGCCATTGTCTCCGCGTCTCTGTTCACCACCATGAAGCTAACCCGCCCAGCCAGAGCCTCCGAATTTTAACAACAGTCATTAGCATAACCATTATACTGTCTCCCCAGCCCAAATAATAGATTTATTAATTTTTTTGAATTTATTTATTTATTATTCAATAGAGACAGAGAGAGAAACTAAGAGGGGAGGAGGAGGTAGAGAGGGAAAGAAACAGAGAAACACCTACAGCCCTGCTTTACCACTCATGAAACTTTCCCCTTGCAAGTGGGAACCAGGGTTTTGATCCGGAGTCCTTGCACACTGTAATGTGTGCACTTAACCAGATATGCCACCACCTGGCCCCATCTTGCAAATCATTATTCCTTTAGTAAAACAATAAAAGAAATGTATCCTAAATTGAGATCTTCCCATGTCTCCAGTTCTGAATTTGGCATTTGGTCAAAAAACTAATTTCTCTTGTGTCCTAAATATAGCAATTTACAATGTTGTAAAAAAAACATTGAAAAAAAAACTTAATATGGGCATTTTACTGTTGAACAACAGTCACTTTTGGTCCATAAGGAGATGGCATAATGGCTATGCAAAAAAGACTTTAATTCCTTAGACTCTGAAGTCCCAAGTTCAACCCCTGTCCTCACCCAAGCCAGAGTTGAACTGTGTTCTTGTTAAACATAAAAACAGTAACATCTGATGTACTTACTTATTTTATGTGCTAATGTGGGATGAGGGAGGGGACAAAATTATGCAATATCTACTTTGTTATAAATAGTCTTCTAAAAATATAGTATACTCTGTTGTTTTTTTTTAATAAACTCCTTCTTCTAAGCAGAGAGACCTTTTTATCTGTGACTAGAACTGAGGAGACTGATACATTAAACCATATTAAAAAGAAACAGCACTCCTGATGGCAAAAAAAAAACATAAAAAAAGTAAAAGACAATGCACACTTAAGGGAAATATTTGCAAGGAGCATCACAAAAACGAAGTTTCCTATGCGGACAAATGAAACTGAACCACTCTGCTTCACCAAACACAAAAGTAAATTCCAAATGGACCAAGGACTTGGATGTTAGACCAGAAACTATCAAAACTTAGGGGAAAATATTGGCAGAACTCTTTTCCATCTAAATTTTACAGGCATCTTCAATGATACGAATCCAATTACAAAGAAGACTAAAGCAAAAATAAACCAATGGGACAACATCAAATCAAAAAGCTTCTGCACAGCAAAAGAAACCACCACCAAAAACAAAGAGGTTCCTTACAGAGCAGGAGAACTTTACATGCCATACATCAGACAAGAGGCTAATAACCAAAATATATAAAGAGCTCACCAAACTCAGCAAAAAAGACTTATCCAACAAAAATAGCAGCAGCAGCATCAACAATAACAGCAACAACAGTGGAAAAAAGATGGCTGCCAGGAGCAGTGGATTCGTAGTGCAGGCACTGAGCCCCAAAGATAACCAGTGAGATAAATCAGAAAGAGAATATTGAATATGGGATGATCTCATTCATAGACCCTAACAGAAGGCAAAATACAAAGCAGAACCTGGACTGAGAACTTGGACTGGGTTTGGTGTATTGCACCAAAGTAAAAGACTCTGGGGGTTAGGGGGTGGGGGAGGGTTCAGGTCCTGGAACATGATAGCAAAAGAGGACCTGGGGGGAGGGGGGAGGGGGTTTAATTATTATGTGGAAAACTGAGAAATGTTATACATGTACAAACCACTGTATTTTACTGTTGACTGTAAACCATTAATCCCCCCAATAAAGGGGAAAAAAAAATTTCCTGCTCTGTAAAGATCTCTTGGTTATGCAAAGAGACTTTAATGCCTGAGGCTCCAAAGTTCCAGATTCAGTCTCTCACAGCACCATAAGCCAGAGTTGAGCAGTTTCTCTGGTAAAAAAAAAAAAAAAAAAAAAACCCTCTTAAGAATAAAACAAACAGCACTAAACACCCAATACAAAAAGTGATCAAAGGGTATAACAGAATAATCATGAATCCAGGGCCTCGTCCTCACTATAAAGTAGCAATGGTAGGAGCTGTCCTACTTTCCGAAGGGAGGTCGAATCAGCCTACTCTGCAACACAAGGAAAACTGGTCCTGAAATGAGTGCAGCCCAGAATGTTCCCAGCTGTGACCATGGTCTGTGAGCTCAGACTGACAGGCACTTAGGTTATACAGGCTCCTGTGCTGAATATGAATACACATAGGCCCTGGATCAGCTTGATGGGGTAGTTATTTGTATTTATGTATTTTCTTCAATTTTAGGAGTTACTCTCTGCCCTAATCTTTTTTTTTAATATTTATTTACTTTCCCTGTTGTTGCTCTTGTTTTTTATTGTTGTAGTTATTATTGATGTCGTCATTGTTAGATAGGACAGAGAAAAATGGAGAAAGGAGGGGAAGACAGAGAGGGGAAGAGAAAGACAGACACCTGCAGACCTGCTTCACTTCCGTGAAGCTTCTCCCCTGCAGGAAGAGAGCCAGAAGCTCGATCTGGGATTCTTATGCCAGTTCTTGCGCTTTACGCCATGTATGTTTAACCAGCTGCGCTACTGCCCAACCTCCTTATTTTTTATTTTAATTTTAATTTTAATTATTTATTTATTTATTTATTTTTATTTTATTTATTTATATATATATATATTTTATTTTTATTTTTTATTTTTATCAGTGACTTAATAATTATTGACAGGATTGTTGTATAAAATTCCCACCACCAGAGTTCTATATCCCCTACCTTCCACTGGAAGTTTCTCTATTCTTTATCCTTCTGGGAGTATGGACCTAAGATCTTTATGGAGTGCAGAAGGTTGAAGATCTGGCTTCTGTAACTGCTTCTCCGCTGGACTTGAGTGTCGACAGGTCAATCCATACCCCCAGACTGTTTCTCTCTTTCCCTACCAGGGTAGGGCTCTGGGGAGGTGGGGATCCAGGACACATCGGTGAGGTCATTTGCCTAGGGAAGTCAGGTTGACACTGTGGTAGCATCTGCAACTTGGTGGCTGAAAAGCAATAATATACAAAGCAGGAAAAATTGTTTAATAATCAGGAACTTAAAAGTAAGAGTATAGCAGATGGGATTTGGGATCATGTGTTAAAAGAAGCTTGGCGCAGCTATTAAGAACAATGAACCCACTTTATCTGAACCATCTTGGACAGAGCTAGAAGGAATTATGTTAAGTGAGCTAGGTAAGAAAGATAAAGATGAGTATGGTATGATCCCACTCATCAACAGAAGTTGAAAAAGAAGAACAGAAAGGGAAACTAAAAGCAGGATCTGATTAAATCGAGAGCAGGGCACCAAAGTAAAAACCCTGAGGTAAAGGAGAAGGGTAACCCTCACCCTCACCCTCACCCTCACCCTCACCCTCACCCTCACCCTAACCCTAACCCTAACCCTAGCCCTAACCCGGGGCAGAGTTTGCAGTGAGTTACCCCCAACACTTCATCTGCACTACTCCAGCCTTTAGGTCCATGATTGTTCAATGATTTGTTTGGCTTTGTATGTTAACTCTCTTTTCAGCCACCAGGTTCCGGATACCAGCATGATGCCGACCAGACTTCCCTGGACTGACAACCCCACCAATATATCCTGGAGCCCCACCTCCCCAGAGACCCACCCTACTAGAGAAAGAGAGAGGCAAACTGGGAGTATGGATTGACCAGTCAATGCCCATTTCAGCGGGGAAGCAATTACAGAAGCCAGACCTTCCACCTTCTGCAACCCTCAATGACCCTGGGTCCATGCTCCCAGAGGGATAGAGAATGGGAAAGCTATCAGGGGAGGGGATGGGATGTAGAGATCAGGTGGTGGGAATGATGTGGAGTTGTACCCCTCCTATCCTACGGTTTTGTTAATGTCTCCTTTCTTAAATAAATACATTTAAAAAAGAAGCTTGGAAGTCTATTTTAGCTATATTCTGATAGGCCCATGACTTACTAATTTTTGCCTGGTCTGAACAGCTAACATGCAGGTGGGCTAAAAGTATTGTCTGGGAGGATTGTGTCAGAGTTGGGAATAGGACCAGAAAGCTGTATCAGGGCAGAGAGTAACCCCCAAAATAAGAAAAGTATATTAATACTGTTAACTGTAAACCCCATCGATCTGACCCAGGGCCCATGTCTATTCGTATTTAGCACAGAAGCCTGAGTAATTTCTGCATTCTTGTCCATCTGAGCTCACATTCCATAGTATAGCTAAGGACATTCTAAGCAACACTTATTTTAGGACCAGTCTTTCTCAAGTGACAGAGTATGTTGACCCAGCCTCCCTTCGGAGAGTGGAGGCAGTTTCTACTACTGTTATTCTACATTGAGGGCAAGATCCTGTAGAAGCCAACAAGAGGGTTTATGATGTTGTTCCTGTTGGAGATGACCAGTGATGGTGTAGAGAGGGATCTGTTAGAGGTCTAGGCCCATCATATGTATGTAGGAATCCCAGGATTCCCTGACAAGGGCCCCGGATAATGGGGTGGCCTGGTAGTGACCAAAAGGGGACATCATTAAAGTGTGCCAGTCTGTTGTCCTTATCCAGCTTTTATAGTCCTTACTTTATCTGACAAGGTTAATCTTAGAGTGATTGAGGGAAGTGAAATAGGAAGTAGGTGAGGAGGGTATCTAGGTATAAGTAGAGAATATTTGCTTAAGTATTTTATGGTATCCTTTTTAAGTCTATTTTCTTGCTTGCTGCACTTACTGAGTCACTGTAGACTATTGCACACTTTTACTTTAAGGTATATATTTTCCCTTAACTTATGGATCTATTTGCACATATGCCCTGTCTCATGGGCCCTGGTCTATATCTAGGTTCTATAACTATGTTAGGAGGTGTGCCACCAAAAATGGAACTTAGGAGTCCTATCGGCTAGGAAAGGTCTCACCCAAGTACTAGAACTAGAGGGTTGACAACCCAGGCCTGTGTAGTTTCTGGACACAGTCTGAAGTGAAACATGTTGAGGTGGCACTGGTTTCACTGATTTGGTTGAGATCAGCAGATGTATTATCAAATGATATGGATCAAAAGAAGCATGAAGGAAAATAAGCAAAGCCCCAGAAGTTCCATATAAGACTTTACCATGATTTATGTCCTTAAAGCTATTTATAAGTAATTATTATCTAATATACTGACAAGACCAGTTGCTTCTGGTCTCCCTGGTCTAAGATTATAGGTTATTTATTTATTTAAAAATAGGAGGAGAAAAAGAACCAGATGTCACAACAACAATAAAACAACAAAGGCAACAAAAGTAAATAAATAATTATTATGAAAAAAAAAGAACCAGATGTCACTCTTGGTACATGTGCTGTTGGGGATCAAACACAGCACCTCATGCTTGAGAAACCAGTGCTTTATCCACTGAGCCATCTCCTGGACTACACAGGTGATTTAATAATTTTTTAAATGTTATTATTAGAAATGTATTAACAATTTAAAATCAGTGTTGAAATTAAGTCAGATCTAGGGCCATACCACCCTAAACATGCCCAATCTCGTCTGAAATTCAGTTTACTAACTTGAAACTTTAAGTGCTTAGATTAAAGGAATATATACTCAGAACTGAAGTCTATACATTAAAAAGCTCTAGACATTCTATTTTTTTGCTGTCATATTGATTAAATAGTGATTTATAAGACTATAAGTTAATAGGAGTGTATATTAACACCATTCTCTACCCCAACCACCCTATAGTGGAGCTACTCTACCCCAGAATTTTTTACTTTAGTGCAGTCCTCCAAACTCAGTCAAATTCTGCTTTACTTTCCCTCTCTATTCTTTCTCAACTTCTGTTTATGAATGGGATCATCCCATACTCTTTCTGGTTTATCTCACTTAACATAATCCCTTCAAGCCCCATCCACAATGGGGCAAAGAAGGTGAATTTATTCATAACTGAGTAGGATTACATTGTGTATATATACCAAACTTTCTCAGCCACTCATCTGTTGTTGGACACCTGGGTTGTTTCCAGGTTTGGGCTATTACAAATTGTGCTGATATGAGCATAGTATATATATTCCTTTAATCTAAGCACTTAAGGTTTCAAATTAGTAGACTTAATTTCAGACGAGATCGGACATGTTCAGGGTGGTATGGCCCTAGACCTGACTGAATTTCAACACTGGGTTTAAATTGTTAACACATTTCTAATAATAACTTTTAAAAAATTACACATATCTTTTTGGATGGGTGTGTTTGACTTTTTAGGATATATTCCTAGGAGAATTGCAGGCTCATATGGAAGGTCCATTTCTAGTCTTCTGAGAGCTCTCAAGACTGTTCTTCACAGAGGTTGGACCAATTGACATTCCCACCAGCAGTGCAGGAGGGTTCCTTTGTCCCCACATGCCAGGAGCCATTTCTCTGCTTGATAGATGATAAGCTTTGAAACAATGGAAGCCCTCGAGACAAGTTTCATTTCCCCCTGGGCAGGCCATTTTCCCCTCAGGTAGACCATTTATCAGAAACAGTGACACAACACATAGTTGTGGTAGCAAACATGATTTCATCCATTATATGTTGCAAGGAACATTCCCCCTTTGAAGATTTCTCCCCCTCCTCCTCCTCCAGCACTTCCCCCTCCTTCCCCAAAGCCTTATAATGCCTGTGTTCACAATAAAATTTAGAGCTTGATCAGAAACTTGACTTGCTCTCGTTCTTCGCGTCTCTTGTCCCTATCATTTCAGGTCTCATTGGGTTGCTAGCCCCTGCTCACCGCCCTGCTGGCTGGGGCACCCACACCCTCTCCAGCATTTGCTGCTGTTACCTTTTCTGATGTATGACATTCTCACAGGAGTGAAGTGGTATCTCATCGTTGTTTTCATTTGCATTTCTCTGACAATCAATGACTTGGAGAATGTTCTCATATGTTTGTTGGCCTTTTGTATCTCTTCTGTAGTAAATATTTTGTTCATATCCTCTCCCAACTTTTGAATTAGGTCATTTGCTTTCTTGTTGTTGACTTTGGTAAACTCCTTACATAGTTTGGCTATTTTGACTATTATCTTGTCTGATGTATGGCATGTAAAGATCTTCTCCCATTCTGGGAGGAGTCTCTTTGAGTGATGGTTTCTTTTGCTGTGCAGAAGCCTTTCAATTTGATGTATTCCAATTGGCTTATTTTTGTTTTATTCTACCTTGAAATTGGGTCTGTATCATCAAGACGCCCTTGAGATTTATATGGGAAAGTGTTCTATCAATATTTTCCTTTAATTATGTTGATAGTTTCTGGTCTAACATCCAGGTCCTAGATCCATTTGGAATTTACTTTTGCGTTTGGTGAAACAGAGTGGTTCAGTTGCATTCTTCTGCATGTTTCACCCTAATTTTCCCAACACCATTTATTGAAGAGAACCTTCTTCCTCCATTTAATATTTGGGCCCCCTTATGAAATATTAGATGTCCATAGGTGTGGGGGATTTTTTCTGGGCTCTCAATTCTGTTCTACTGGTCTGTGTATCTATTTTTGTCCCAGTACTATGCAGTATTAATTATGTTGGTCTTATAATATAGTTTGAGATTAGGGAATGTGATGCCTCCATTGCTGTATCTTTTTCTTAAGATTGTTTTGGTGATTCTAGGTATTTTCTGGTTCCAGATAAATGATTGTAATTTTTATTCTATTAAAGAAAATTGGTGGGACCTTGGTGTGTATCGCATTAAATTTGTATATGGCTCTAGGTAGAATATTCATTTTGATGATGTTAATTCTTCCCATCCATGAGCATGGGATATCTTCCATTTCTTCTAATCCAACTTTATAATCCTATTCTCAACTCTGACACCATTTCCATTTTTTAGCCCATATTTATGTTTCTCAGGCAAAAATCACTAAAGTCATGGGCCTCTAAAAACATACCTAAAATAGACTTCCTAGCTTCTTACCATCCTAAAATCCCTATTCTCACCTGCTCTATTACTACTTTCTGTTTCTTATTTATTAAACATTTTGTTCTGCCTAACAATTTTCTGTCTTTCAGCCACCAAGTTGCAGATACTTCTATGATTCCATCTTGAACTCAAAACCTGGAACCTCATCTCTCCAGAGCTCTATCCTACTAGGGAAAGATAGAAACAGGCTTGGGGTATGGATTGACCTGTTGACACCCATGTTCAATGTAGAAGCAATTACTTTCAGTACCTCCAAAATAAGTTTGGTCCATACTCCCAGAGGGGGAGAAATGTTAGGGGAAGATGACTAGAGAGCTCTGAAACTCAATTCCATCAGGACCTAGAGAGAGAAGAAGAAGAAAGGAAAGACATTCAGAAGTAGTAATAGGAGTAGGTGTGACTTCGAATGGGAGAGAAGGCAGGACCACAGAAAAAATGGGCAAAAATATAGATAGACAGACAGACAGATAGATATATAAATAATAGTCAACCCATATCTGTGACCTTGGGAGAACCACTGCAGTTTCCAAAGGAGTGGGTAGGGACACTGAATTCTGCTGGTTAGAACGGTGTGAAATTATACTCCTATTTTTTTAAAATTTTATAAATCACTAATAAAAATAGGGTAAAAATCACTATATCATATCATTTATATAACTTTATTATTTGTTTATATGAAATGGAGTTCTTTTATTTTTAATATTTATTTTATTTATTTATTCCCTTTTGTTGCCCTTGTTGTTTTATTGTTGTAGTTATTATTGTTGTTGTCGTTGTTGGATAGGACAGAGAGAAATGGAGAGAGGAGGGTAAGACAGAGAGGAGGAGAGAAAGATAGACACCTGCAGACCTGTTTCACTGCCTGTGAAGCGACTCCCCTGCAGGTGGGGAGCCGGGGTTCGAACCGGGATCCTTATGCCCGTCCTTGTGCTTTGCGCCACCTGCGCTTAACCCGCTGCGCTACAGCCCGACTCCCATGGAGTTCTTTTAAGAGAGAAGAAATAAATAGTGTAATGTTTCTTTTTTAGCCAGCAAATGTTGTATATAACTGGCTAGTAACTGTCTGAGTTTGCTTAGGTGAAATAAAATATTTCAGTTTTATTTATTTTTTTAAAGAGATCATGAAGAGAAGTGGGCCTGAAATTATAAGATGCTCAACCTCATTCAGAAGATAAATGTTAAGCTAAAATAACACTGAAAAAAATATATACATACATATGTACATATATGTATATTTAAACATTTTATTATTGATTGATGAGAAAGGAGGAGAGAGAGAGAAAGAACCAGACATCACTCTGGTATATGTGCTGCCGGGGCTTGAACTCAGGACCTCACGCTTGAGAGTCAAGCGCTTTATTCACTGTGCCACCTCCCAGACCACTGTACATATATATTTTTTATTATTTATTTATTCCCTTTTGTTGCCCTTGTTTTATTGTTGTAGTTATTGTTGTTGTTGTTGTTGTTGATGTCGTTGTTGGATAGGACAGAGAGAAATGGAGAGAGGACGGGAAGACAGAGAGGGGGAGAGAAAGATAGACACCGGCAAACCTGCTTCACCGCTTATGAAGCGACTCCCCTGCAGGTGGGGAGCTGGGAGCTTGAACCAGGATCCTTATGCTAGTCCTCGCGTTTTGGGCCACTTGCACTTAATCCGCTGCGCTACTGCCCCACTACCTTTTTTTTTTTTTTTTTTGTCTGCCACCAGGGTTATCTTTGGGGCTTGGTGTCTGCACCATGACTTCATTGTTCCTAGTGTCCATTTTTTTCCTTTTCTTTTCTTCCTTTCTTTTCTTTCTTTTTCTTTTTCTTTTTTTTGCCTCCAGGGTTATTGCTGGGGCTTGATGCCTGCACTACGAATACCATTGCTCCTGGAGGCTATTTTTTCCCTTTTTTTGTTGCGCTTGTTTATCATCGTCGTTATTATTATTGTTATTGTTATTTGCTGCCATTGTTGGATAGGACAGAGAGAAATCGAAAGAGGAAGGGAAGATAGAGGGGGGAGAGAAAGAGACACCTGCAAACTTGCTTCACCACTTGTGAAGCGACCCCCTACAGGTGGGGGGTGGGGGTTCGAACTGGGATTCTTTTTTATTTATTTATTCATTCATTCATTAATTCATTAACTTTTGTTGCCCTTGTTTTATTGTTGTAGTTATTGTTGTTGTCATCGTTGTTGGATAGGACAGAGAAATGGAAAGAGGAGGGGAAGACAGATAGGGGGAGAGAAAGACTGACAGCTGCAGACCTGCTTCACAGCTTGTGAAGCGACTAGGGCCCCTACAGGAGGGGAGCCGGGGGCTCAAACCGGGATCCTTACGCCGGTCCCTGTGCTTTGCACCACCTGCGCTTTGCGCCACCTGCGCTTTGCTGTGCTTAACCTGCTGTGCTACTGCCCGACTCCCTCGAACTGGGATTCTTACGCAGATCCTTGAGCTTGCGCTATGTGTGCTTAACCTGCTGCGCTACTGCACAGCCCCCTTTTTCATTCTTTTTCAGACAGTGAGAGACTGAGACAGAGAGATAAAGGGACAGAGGGGAGGAAAGACACCTGCAGCACTGTTCCACCACTTGTGAATTTTCCCCTGTGCAGGACCTTGAACCTAGGAACTCGTGCATGGTAATGTGCACTTTACCAGGAGAGTCACCACCCAGCCCCCGATAAAAATATTCTCTCTTGGGCTCAGTTCCTGCACAAACCCATTGCTCCCAGAAGCCATGTAATTATTGACTTTAAACCTAAGAACTTTTTTTAATTATCTTTATTTATTTATTGGTTAGAAACAAAGAAATTGAGAAGGAAGGTGGTGATAAGGAAGGGTAGAGACAGAGAGACACCTGCAGCCCTGTTTCACCATTCATAAAGCTTTCCCCTTGCAGGTGGGGACTCTGGGCCACGAACCTGGGTCCTTGTGCACTGTAATATGTGCGCTCAACCAGGTGTACCACCACCTGGCCCCAACCACTTATTTTCTTTTAGATAGAAAGTTAGACACACACACACACACACACAGAGAGAGAGAGAGAGAGAGAGAGAGAGAGGATGACATACCACAATACTACTCCACTGCTGGTAAAATTCCTATGCTATGTGATAGCCTGGGGCTCAAAGTGGGTGAGCTAACTCCTGAATCCCTTATTCTTTGTTTGTTTCATAAAAGAACTGGTGGTAGTGCAGTGAGTTAAAGGTAGTGCAGCAAGTTAAGCGCAGGTGGTGCAAAGTGCAAGGACCGGTGTAAGGATCCCGGTTCGAGCCCCCAGCTCCCCACCTGCAGGGGAGTTGCTTCACAGGCGGTGAAGCAGGTCTGCAGGTGTCTATCTTTCTCTCCCCCCCTCTGTCTTCCCGTCCTCTCTCCATTTCTCTCTGTCCTATCCAACAACAATGACATCAATAACAACAATAACTATAACAACAATAAAAACAACAAGGGCAACAAAAGGGAATAAATAAATAAATAAATACAAAAAAAAATTTTAAAAGAGAGAACTGGTAAGAGAGGACAGAACACAACTTTGACCTGTGTGGTCACTGCAGATTGGACCCAGGACCTCATTCATACAAGCCTTGTGCCCTCTCTACTGAACATCTCCCCAAATGAAAGCACTTTCCACTAAGAGTTTGACAAAAATCTAAACCTTTGACATACTCAGTGGGAGAGGTTGTGAGATAAATAACAGAATATGGGACAACTTCTGCCAAAAGCAATTTAATATCATCTCGCAAAACTAAAGAGGCACTTACTTCTCACCTTACACAGCATTTTCACTTTTAGGAATTTGCCTCAATGATATAGCTTACTTACCAGAATCAGAAACCCAGGAGGTGGCTCAGCAGGTAGAGGGAAGGACTTGCTTGTTTGAGGCCCAGGTTTCCATCCCAGCAACTCTATACTAGAGCCCAGTCCCTCATCCATGATATCAATATTTAGTTATTTACTTACTACCAGGACACTGCTCATTTCTGGCTTAATGTGATGCCAGAGATTGAACCTGGGACTTCAGTGCCTCAGGCATAAAACTCTGTGGCATTACTAACAGGTCGAGCTCGGCCTCGCATGAGCTTAATGTGCAGCTTGGCGATACGAGAATCCGGCATGAAGCCCAGCCAGTCTATCTTGGCGTTACTCTCGATCGCACTCTGTCATTTCACAAACATCTCATAAAAACTGCAGCAAAGGTGGGCGTGAGGAATAACATCATTGCAAGACTGGCCAGCTCCTCATGGGGCGCGAGCGCTTCCACACTACGATCATCATCTCTGGCATTATGCTATTCCACTGCAGAATACTGTGCCCCAGTATGGTTCCGTAGCCCCCATGTTCACTTGGTCGATTCCAAATTATATTCCTCCATGAGGATCATTTCTGGAACCATCCGTTCCACCCCGGTTCCATGGCTGCCAGTTCTTAGCAACATCGCCCCGCCAGATATTCGTCAGGATGCGGCATCATCTAAGTTCATTTCCCACGTCTACACTCGACCAGACCTGCCAATATATGCGGATATCTTCGCCCACCCTGTCCAACGCTTGACGTCTCGTCACCCAATCTGGTCCCCTACGCCTACACTGAACTTCTCTGTTCCAGTCTCTTGGAAACAGAGCTGGCAGTCAGCTGAGGTAAAGAACAAACACCTCATCACAGACACCTGCAAGCGTCAACCCGGCTTTGACCTAGCACGTTATGATTGGGCCCTCCTCAATCGCTATCGAACAGGCCATGGCCGGTGCGCCGCTATGTTCCATCGCTGGGGAGCCAGAGACGACCCGAACTGCCCCTCCGGCTACAGACAGACTATGACCCACATAGTCAACGACTGCCACCTCTCCAGATTCAAAGGAGGTCTCGAAACTTTACATCAGGCTCAACCTGATGCTGTTGACTGGCTATGGAAGAAGGGCAAACACTAGAAGAAGAAGACTAATAGTGTCAATTCCCCAACCAAATAACCAAATCTTTTTCTCTCTTTTTCTCATTCTTTAAAAAAAAAAAAAAAAAGCAACATGTAAACCAGGTTATTCATTGCATTGTTGTTTGTAATAGTGGATACAGTGGAAACCATCTTAACATCCATAGATCAGACAATTGGATAATTAATTTCTGAGTCACTCAGACAATAAAATACAACAAATTCTGGGGGAGTATTTTTTTCTTCTTGCTGACAGGGCTTCAGGTTATAAAAAGGCAGTTGAAGTGGTGCAGTAGAAAAAGTGTTGGACTCTGAGGCATTAGGTCCCAAGTCTGATCTCCAGCATCATGTGCCAGTGATGCTTTGGTTCTCTTTGTTCTCTCTCATTACTAAATAATAAAATAATTTTAGAGCCGTTTTGGCGACTCGGGTGGTGATGCATTGGAGAAAGCATTGAACTATGGGGTCCTGAGTTCAGTCTTCAGCACGGTGTTAGGTTTTGCTGTACAGATGAGCTCTCTCTTTCTCAAAAACCTACTGAACCCAGCAAAGAGCAAAGGCCCAGGCAGGAAGGCCACAGGCTCCCAGCCCCTCAGTGTCTCTGGTAGTGAATGTTGTGTCCCACATTCGCCCCTACCACCACCACCACCTGTCCCTACAGAATTCTCAAGCGAATCTTTCTAGGCAAATTCTAACCCAGTGTCTCTTGGTAGCAAAGTGGAGAGGAAGACAGTTGACCAACCCCCCCCCCCCCCAATCACCACCACCACACACACACACACACACACACACACACACATTCCTGCTTTCTGGCAGAGAAGTCAGGAAATACAGTGGAGAGTTAGGGAGCTCCAGGATCATGGGGAGGGTAGTGACCTTGAGGGACTCTAGGGCCCAATCTGGACGACCTTGACTTTGTGAGAGAGAGCTAGCAATGACTTTGGCACACGCAATGCCAGGGATCGAAATCAAGACCTCATGCTTGAGAGTCCACTGCTTTATCCACTATGCCACTTCTGCTGCCTGCAAGTCTGGGTTTCCAGTTAGTGCAAGGAGCTGGGCTCAATAGACAGCTGGGAGGCAGCAGTTCCAAGCCGGCCTGGGTCAGAGCTTTCGGCACCAACGTGCCTCGGATGGGAGCCTGGGCGGTAGGGTGGCCGGTTGGGCCCAGCTTCTGCCTCGCCCAGGGTCGGCTGCACCTTCCTCCTCGGGCAGAAGTTTGGGTGCAGTAGTGGTGCGGGCAGGATACAGAGCCAGGGGCAGGGGGCGCCCAGCTCCGCGGGGCCAGCGCCTCCCTCACTGGGCGCCCTCCGTCCCGCAGGCCGGGGGCTCGTGCTCCGCAGCGCTGAGCAGCCAGCAGTTGGCGCCCTTTGGGGCCCTGAACGGGAACCTGCAGGGTCGGGGACTAAGTGGGTGTGTGGGGGTGGGGGGTTGGGGGGGCGGAGAGAGGGAGGTGAGAGGGGAGGGGAAGGGAAGATTGGTATTGGGGCCGCAGTGCCTTGGACACCTGCGCTCTGCACAAGGCTTTAGCCCAGAGTTTAATCTCCATGCTTACTCTGGAAGTCACTTAGATTGCCACCCGCCAGTCTGAGGCCAGCTCCTAAAAAGGCCTGATACGGGCCAGCTGCTTCCTACCCACTCAGTGGCCAGGAGTTCCTGAGACGCCCAAAGGCATCCCTTCTGCCACTGTCCTGTCCATCTGTCCTCCCAAACTTCCATTTCAGCTCCCATCACCCTGTATTTCTCTGTGACCTGGGCTCCCCCTAGCTCCTTCCTCAGCCCCACCCCTGGGCTTGTCCCTGATGAGTGCATCAGCTTCATTGGAACCTGGTATTCTGTTCCAGGTCCCACCTTCATTCCTGTTGCCCAACCTTCCAGTTCTGTGACTGTCTCTAGCTCCCTCTGCCCCCACCCTCCCAACCTCCTTCCTTGAGTTGCTTCTCCAGCTGCCTGGTGACTCAGGTCTCCCTACACTTCCCTTGAATCTGGGGTCACTGTACCCAAATAGTGGAACCGAATGTGTGTGGCCTGCTGTGGTCCCCCACAGCATGCATCCTCATTTGAACTTACTGGGCTGTATCAGTGGCTTCCAGAGACTGTTTGCTGGGGTCCACAAAACAGGCAATTTCCTGCTTGCTTGTCTTTCTTTAATTTTTAAAAATTGATTCATTTTTTATTATTTTCCCTTTTGTTGTCCTTGTTATTTTATTGTTGTTGTAGTAATTATTGTTGTTGTTGATGTCATCGTTGTTGGATAGCACAGAGAGAAATGGAGAGAGGAGGGGAAGACAGAGAGGGGGAGAGAAAGATAGACACTTGCAGACCTGCTTCACCACCTGTGAAGTGAGCCCCCTGCAGGTGGGGAGCGGGGAGCTCCAACCGGGATCCTTAAGCTGGTCCTTGTGCTTTGTGCCACATGTGCTTAACCCGCTGCAGGTTGTTGTAGAACAATGTCTAATAAATGGAAGTATAGTCACACTGCAAATGTAATTTGTGAAAATAAAAGTATGGGCTGTATAATACTGTTTTGGTTGCTAAATTTTAGGGGCTGGGAAAGCCTGGAAAAAATATACACCCAAGTGCCTAACCATAGTTATCTCTGGGAGTTAGACTCAGAGATAACTTTCAATTTTTTTTCTCTACTTTCTGAAATATATAAAGCATACATAAACTACATTTATATTAATAAAAACAATGCAAGCACCTTTGAAGACATGTATGAGAGAGGGAAGCAAAGCATCATTCTGGCACATACACTGTCAGGGATTGAATTCGGGACCTCACTCCTAAGAGTCCAGCGTTTTACCCACTCTGCCACCTCCTAGTTACACAGGAATGCTTTTTTAAAAAAATAATTTTATTGAGGGGCTAATGATTTACAGTATAGTTGCTGACACATGGTTAAAATTTCCCATTTCATCATGATAGGTGTCTGCAAAAGACTCTTACCTCCCAAATTAGTTCCTTTTCTACTGTCATATACTAGGACCCAAAGACCACCCCCTACTCCCCAGTGCCGCCAACCACACCCCCCACCTCCCCAGAGTCCTTTGCTTTCGTGCAATACACCAATTTCAGTCCAAAAACAAAAAACATCTCCAGCAATGAATCAGGACAGATACCCAGAAAAAAAAATCCTAACAAGTAAGAAACAAAAAAGAACTATGACAATATCCAGGCATTAGTCGAAGAAATGAATTTTTTAAGGACTATTCGTTAAGTGGTGGGCTGTTTAGGAAGGAGCCCTCCCAGGTTTTTATTCAGAATAAGGGCTATCCCTCGCCACTAGGGGGCAGTGCACCTGTGGCACAACCCTAGAACTCACTGCCTTCAGTAACACCCTAGCACCTGTGTGTGTTTCACTGATTGTGTCCTTTTCTTTTATAATATTTACTTTATTTAATTTTTATTATTATTAATTTTTTTTCATCCAGGGTTATCGCTGGGGCTCAGTGCCCGCACCATGAATCCACTGCTCCTGGAGGCCATTTTCCCCCACCACCCATTGTTGTCCCTGTTGTTGCAGTCCTGTTGTGATTACCATTGTTGTTGATGTCGTTCGCAGTTGGACAGGACAGAGAGAAATGGAGAGAGGAAGGGAAGACAGAGAGGGGGAGAGAAAGATAGACACCTGCAGATCTGCTTCACCACCTGTGAAGCCACTCCCCTGCAGGTGGGGAGCTGGGGGTTATTTCTGTTGTTGTTTTAGATTTCCCATTATATATATACATTTTCCCCCCACCAGGACTATTGCTGGGTCTCCATGTCTACAAGACTCCACTACTCCTTGTAGCCTTTTTTGGTTTTTTAATTTTTTTTAATTTTATTTATTTTCCCTTTTGTTGCCCTTGTCTTTTTATTGTTATTGTAGTTATTACTGTTGTTGTTATTGATGTCATCGTTGGATAGAACAGAGAGAAATGGAGAGAGGAGGGGAAGACAGAGAGGGGAGAGAAAGATAAGACGCCTGCAGACCTGCTTCATGGCTTGTGAAGCGACTCCCCTGCAGGTGGGAAGCCAGGGCTCAAACCGGGATCCTTGCGCTGGTCCTTGCGCTTTGTGCCACGTACAGTTAATGCGCTGCGCTACTGCCCAACTACCTTTTTTGTTTTTTAATAGAGACTGAGAGATGGGGTGGGGAGAGACAGGGAAGGAAAGACACCTAGAGTAATTCTCCCTCTTCTTCTTAAGTGCTGGGGTTCTCAGACCACTTTTTCATTCTAGTTCATGGAAGATGGAACACACACACATATCACAACAGCAACAACAATGGAGCTTCCACTGGTACCACAGCATCTCCCATATGGTGCCAGTACTTGAAGCCAAGCACTGTTGTGGCAAAGCACACACCCCATCTAGGGAGCTATCCTCTAGTCCTTAGCTCAGTATATTCTTTGGAGCAGTAGCTTGCATTATTTATCCTTTGACAACTGCTGTATTATGAAAAGGCCTGCTATGCCCAACGCATTTTGTTCTAGATTCTCGAGACACACAGACAAAATCCACTAGACAAAATGAAGCATAGTATTTGTATGCATAAAGTCCTAGGTTTAGTACCTGGCAATGCATATGCCAGAGTTGACCAGTGCTCTGGTATCTCTCTCTTTCTCTCAAATAAAAATCACAAGTAACTAAATCTCTTTTTTTCTCCTCTAGGGTTACTACTGGAGCTTGGTGCCTGCATTACAAATCCACTGCTCCTGGAGGCCATTTGTCACATTCTGTTGCCCTTGTTGTTGTTGTTGTTATTGTTGCCATTGTTGTTGCTGGATAGGACAGAGAGAAATTGAGAGAGGAGGAGAAGACAGAGGTGGAGAGAAAGATAGACACCTGCAGATTTGCTTCACCCTTCATTCCCAGCCTGCAGGTGGGGAGCCAGGGGCTTGCTTGAACTGCAGTCCTTACTCTGGTCCTTGCGCTACACGCCATGTGTGCTTAACCTACTGTGCTACTGCCCGGTCCCCAAAATAAATCTCTCTCTAAAATAATATTCACTGGGTCGGGTGGTAGCGCTGTAGGTTAAATGCACATGGTGCGGGAGTGGGGCTGTAGCGCAGTGGGTTAAGCGCAGGTGGCGCAAAGCACAAGGACCGGTAGACATAAGGATACCGGTTCGAGCCCTGGCTCCCCACCTGCAGGGGCGTCGCTTCACAAGCGGTGAAGCAGCTCTCCAGGTGTCTATCTTTCTCTCCTCCTCTCTGTCTTCCCCTCCTCTCTCCATTTCTCTCTGTCCTCCAACAACAACAACAACAACAATAATAACTACAACAATAAAACAACAAGGGCAACAAAAGGGAATAAACAAATTAAATATTTAAAAATAAATAAATAAATAAATGCACATGGTGCAAAGCTCAAGGACCGGATAAGAATCCCGGCCCAAGCCCCCAGCACCCCACCTGCAGGGGGTAGCTTCACAGGCAGTGAAGCAGGTCTGAAGGTGTCTTATCTTTCTCTCTACCTCTCTGTCTTCCCCTCCTCTCTTCATTTCTCTCTGTCCTTTTTTTTTATATATACATATACATATATGTGGTATATATATATATATATATATGTAATATATTTTCACTTATTTATTTTTTTATTATTATCTTTATTTATTTATTGGATAGAAACAGCCAGAAATCAAGAGGTAATGGGGAAACAGAGAGGGTGAAAGATAGAGAGACACCTGCAGCCATGCTTCACCACTTGTGAAGCTTTCCCCAAGCAGGTGGGGACTGGGGGCTTGAACCCAGGTCCTTGCGCATTGTAACGTGTGTGCTCAACCAGGTGCACCACCACCCAGTCCATTTTTCCTTATTTTTCATATATATTTTTCCTTATTGCTTAGAAGTGTTTTGGCTATTCATGATTGTGTGTGTGTATGTGTGTGTGTGTTCCTTTTTTTTTTAATTGAGGAATTAATGTTTTAGATTCAACAGTAAGTACAATAGTTTGTACATGCATAACATTCCCCAGTTTCCCATATAACAATACAACCCCCACTAGGTCCTCTGAATCCTTCTTGGACCTGTATTCTCCCCACCCACCCACCCCAGAGTCTTTTACTTTGGTGAGATATGCCAATTCCATTTCAGGTTCAACTTCTGTTTTCGTTTCCGATCTTGTTTTTCAACTTCTGCCTGAGAGTGAGAGAATCCCATATTCATCCTTCTGTTTCTGACTTATTTCACTCAACATGATTTTTTTCAAGGTCCATCCAAGATCGGCTGAAAATGGTGAAGTCACCATTTTTAAAAGCTGAGTAGTATTCCACTGTGTATATATACCACAACTTGCTCAGCCACTCATCTGTTGTTGGACACCTAGGTTGCTTCCTAGGTTTTGGCTATTACAAATTGTGCTGCCAAAAACATATGTGTACACAGATCTTTTTGGATGAATGTGTTGGGTTCCTTAGGATATATCCCCAGGAGAGGAATTGCAGGATCATAGAGTAGGTCCATTTCTAGCCTTCTGAGAGCTCTCCAGACTGTTCTCCACAGAGGTTGGACCAATTTGCGTTCCCACCAGCAGTGTAGGAGGGTTCCTTTGACCCCACACCCTCTCCAGCATTTGCTGCTGTTACCTTTTCTGATGTATGACACTCTCACAGGAGTGAAGTGGTATCTCGTTGTTGTCTTTATTTGCATTTCTCTGACAATCAGAGACTTGGAGCATTTTTTCATGTGTTTCTCAGCCTTTTGGATCTCTTCTGTGGTGAATATTCTGTCCAAGTCCTCCCCCCATTTTTGGATGGGGTTATTTGTTGTCTTGTTGTTGAGTTTGGCAAGCTCTTTACATATGTTGGTTATTAAACTCTTGTCTGATGTATGGCATGTAAAGATCTTCTCCCATTCTGTGAGGGGTCTCTTGGTTTGGGTAGTGGTTTCTTTTGCTGTGAAGAAGCTTTTTAATTTGATGGAGTCCCACAGGTTTATACTTGCCTTAGTCTTCTTTGTAATTGGATTCGTTTCATTGAAGATGTCTTTAAAATTTATTCGGAAAAGAGTTCTACCAATATTTTCTTCTAAGTATCTGATAGTTTGTGGTCTAACATCCAAGTCCTTGATCCACTTGGAATTTACTATTGTATTTGGTGAAATACAGTGGTTCAGTTTCATTCTTCTGCATGTTTCAACCCATTGTTTCCAACACCATTTGTTGAAGAGACTCTGCTTTCCCCATTTAATAGTTTGAGCCCCTTTGTCAAAGATTAGATGTCCATAGGTACGGGTGCTCATCTCTCTGTCCTATACAATATCAATAACAACAAGGGTAACAACAGTGGGAAAAAAATGGCCTCCAGGAGCAGTGGATTCGTAGTGCAGGCACCAAGCCCCAGCAATAATCTTGGAGGCAAAAAAAAAAAAAAAAAAAAAAAAGAATATTCACCATAGGACTGAAAAAATAATTGACCTGGATAGTGCTTCAATTTACCATGCATGAGACGCAAGTTCCAGCCTGGCTCCCACTTCACTACAGGAAGATTTAGTGCTGTGGTCTGTCTATCTATCTGGAAAAATAAAGAGAAGGAGGGAGTGGAGAGAGCCTGGAGTAGTCAAGCTCCAATACTTACAAAAGGAAGAGGGAAAATATTCATTACAAACAAAAGTGAGTGAGAGAGAGAAGGAAAAGGAGGAAAAAGGGGGGAAGGAGGAGGGAGGGAGGAAGAATGATATAAGGCTAGAGAAATAGCTCACTTGGATAGCGCATTGCTTTGTCATGTGTTTGACCAAGGTTAAAGTTCATCTTCCCCTCCTCTCTGGATTTCTTTCTGTCCTATCCAACAGCAATGGCAACAGTAACAACAACAACAAGGGCGACAAAAATGAGAAAAATGGCTTCCAGGAACAGTGGATTGGTAGTGTAGGCACTGAGCCCCAGTGATAACCCTGGAGGCGAAAAAGAAGTTCAGCCCCCAGTGCACTGAAAGAAGCTTCGGTGCTGTGGTCTCTTTAGCTGGATATCTATCTATCTATCTATCTATCTACCATCTATCATATATCTGAAAATTAAAAAGGAAAAATATGTGTAATCTTAGGAGATGCCAAATAATATGGGAAAATGGATCAGTGCAAGAAAAATAATCAGGTGAAGGGGGAGGCATATTTCCATTCTATTTACTTGTTTTTAAAGACAGATTCATTCATTCATTTAGTAACTGAGATCAGAATACTTCTGGGCTAGCCTGAGGGTGTTTCTTCTCGGGCATGTGCTCTCCAGGTTGGAGAGAATTCAACCAGAACTAACCTAGGCTGCTGCTTACTCAGCAATGTGGGAGAGGAACCAGGAACTCTTGTGGCTGAGTGGGAATGCAATGCAATGTTGGCTTTATTCATCTGCATTTATATCTTCCGAGGCGGAAGTGGTAGGTCAGAAAAGGATATACATAGGAGAGTGGGTGGAGAAAAGGAAAAGAGCGAGAATTCCATCTAACTAGTGGGGATTAAACCAATGCCCTGCAGGGCGGGTCTCAGGCAAAACAGTGATTATGTAAATAGACCACAGCAAGCAATGCAGCAGAACTGGCATAATGACCAACAGAATACCATTTGGCTCCAGCACACAGGTTTCCATGGATGGAATGGGACCCAGGATCCCATGAACACAAGTCTTACAGCAGAACCAACTCCCCAGCTGGCTGTGGTGTTTTCTATTATTTATTTACTTCTTTACTTACTGCCCTCCAGAGCCTCATATCAGTGCTTTCTACTTATCCTAGTGACTATTTTTTAAATTCCTTTTTCTTTTCAGTATCAAAGAGATAGGCAAAAAAAGAAGAGAGAGAAGAATAGATACTATAGCATTGTTCTACCATTCATGGAGGCCCTGCCCCATGGTGTACATAGTGCTCCCATATGGTGCCAGAGACTCCTGTTGCCCAGGGTAAAGTGTGAGCTGTACCAGGCAAGCTTTCTCCCCACCCCCTTGTTTCCATGTTAAGTTGAACAATCAAGGTGGACCACATTGAGGAGGTTCCACTTGAGCTAAGACAAAGCTGAGTGACTCATTAATAACAGGTAAAGGAGTGAATAAGCAAGTAAGATTGCTTCTGGGATGTATTTCTTACAGTGCAGATAGGCAACAGGCATTGCTATTCTCAGAAAGATAAATTCCAAGAAAAGATAAGATCAAAGTTTAACAGATCACAGTGGGCAGGGTTGGGGAGCTAGCTCAGCCTGTTAGAACACCAGATTCCATGCCTGAGGCCACAGAAGTTATAGTTTCAGTCACAGGCACCATCATATGCATGAGCTGAGCAGTGCTTTGGTCTCTCTCTATCTCTCCCCCTCTCCCTCTCCCTCCCCCTCTTCCTCTCCATCACTCATAATAAAAAAAAAATTTAAGATGTATTTATGATAGAGAGGAGAGAGAATCAGAGTATCACTTTGGCACATGCGATGCTGGGAGTCAAACTTGGGGCCTTGTGCTGCTAGGTAGCCACTGCACCACCTCCCAGGCGGCTTGAATTGAAAGAGAAAAAAAAATTAAGGTCATAATAGGAGCTGAGATGAAGTTCAGTGGCAGTTTATCCTTCACACGTGTGAATCCCTCCACCAAAAAATTTTGGTCCAATCCCTCATACCAAAAAATAATATAAATCATACCAAATATAGGTTAAGAGAAGACTGACTCATTTCATAAACAGCTTTGCCACTCTAAAGTAACTGCTGAGCAAACAAAGCTTGTGCTATACACAGCAGACAGTATAACAACCAGACTTAGATCCTTGAAAACCACATAGCTCTGTGGCCCAGGAGGTGGTGCTGTGGATTAGGTGTTAGACTCTCAAGCATGAGATTCTGCGTTCAATCCCCAGAATTGCATGTGCCAGAGTGATGTTCTGGTCCTCTCCTCTCATTAATAAATAAGATTATTTTTTTTAAATCACACAGACTGAGAGCCCAAGAAAGTTTGCAATAAGCTGGTAGTTACTAGCCTTGAGGGCACAGATCAAAAGACAGTAGCATGTGCCCTGGCCCTTTGATGTGGCCTAGGGTAAATGCCTAGGCTTATGCTGTGTCAGGACACAGGACCTTGGGCAACAGAGCCCTACCAAGAAGTCTGGGTGACCAGACTGCACAGTTCATATTGACTGGCACTGAAGTCCTTTCAATGCTTCATAACACTATGGTAGTCAAGTAAAGTGGACAGGCAGGGACTGGGTGGTGGCATACATGCTACAGTGTACATGTTACCAAGCTCAAGGACCCAGGTTTAAGCCCCTTGTTCCTACATGCAGGGGGTAAGCTTCACCAGCAGTGGAACAGTGCTACAGGTGTTTCTCCTTCTCTCTCTCTCTCTCTCCCCCCATCTCTTATTGTCTATTACCCTCTATCAAAAATTGGCTGCTAGGAACAGTGGAGCTGTGCAAGCACCAAGCCCCACCAATAATATTGGTGGCAAAAAAAGTAAAATGGACAGCGGGTTAAGCGCAGGTGGCGCAAAGCACAAGGACCGGCATAAGGATCCCGGTTCGAACCCCGGCTCCCCACCTGCAGGGGAGTCGCTTCACAGGCGGTGAAGCATGTCTGCAGGTGTCTTTCTCTCCTCCTCTCTGTCTTCCCCTCCTCTCTCCATTTCTCTCTGTCCTATCCAACAACGACAACAATAATAACTACAACAATAAAACAACAAGGGCAACAAAAGGGAATAAATAAATAAAATAAATATTTAAATAAAAAATTAAAAAAAAAAAAAGTAAAATGGACAAGTAGAATTGCTATGTGTGTTTTCAAAAGTTAAACAATGTGGTACAGTAGACAGAGCACTGGATTCTTAAACATGAGGTCCTGAGTTCAGCTCTACCATCTGTCACATGTGCCAGAGTGATAGCTCTGGTTTTCTCCCTAAATTATAAATAAATACATAAAATAAGCAAATCAATTTTTCATAAAAGGTTTTGTTTTTCTTAGAATGTTGCTGTCATAAATATAGAACTAGAATTGCAATGAAATGAGTCATAACTGAAATGTGTGAAGTTGGCTTACTGTCTAGAGAATTCTTTCTATATAATGATGGAATGTTCTCTAGACAAGTATAGATCACTACATAGTGTACACTGCCCTTTTTTTTGTTGTTTTTTTGCTTACAGGGTTATTGCTGGGACTCAGTGCCAACACTACAAATCCATTGCTTCTGGAGACCTTTCTTTTTCTTCATTTCATTGGATAGGACAGGGAGATAGGAGGAGAGAGAGAGGGAGGAAGACACCTGCAGAGCTGCTTCAACGACATCCACCTTCCACATGGGGAGCCAGGGGCTCAAACTGGGATCTTTGGTCAGGTTCTTGCCTTGCATACTTAAGCTGCATGTGCGCTTAATTTGGTATACTACCACCTGACCCTTACACTGTCATTTTCTATTAAAAATATATATAAATACATACATGGAGGAGGCTGGGAGGTAGTGCAGCAGGTTAAGCACAAATGGCGTAAAGCGCAAGGGCCAGCTTAAAGACCCCGGTTCTAGCCCTGGGCTCCCCACCTGCAGGGGTGGGATGGCTTCACAAAAGGTGAAGCAGGTTTGCAGGTGTCTTTTGCCTGTCGTCCCCTCCTCTCTTGATTTCTCTCTGTCCTATCCAACAACAACAGCGATAACAGCAGCAATAATAGTAACAATGATGATATACAACAAGGGCAACAAAAGGTAAATAAAAAAAAAAGCCTCCAGGAGCAGTGGATTTGTAGTGCAGGCCCCAACAACAACTCTGGAGACAAAAAACAAAATCAAAAACATATATATATATATATATATATATATATATATATAGAGAGAGAGAGAGAGAGAGAGAGAGAGAGAGAGAGGGAGAGAGAGAGAGAGACTTGAACATGCATAGAAGGTCTCTAGAAGCACCTTGAAGAAACTGGCAGTGAAGTTTGTCTCCGTCTATCCCAAGTTATTTGAAAACAGGAAAATAGGATATGTTATGTTTACTGTAGATTCTTATATATCAAAGATATTGTATATCTTTCTTTTTTTTTTAAGTCACTAGGGCTCCACCAATCTAGGCCCACTTTTTCAAATAGAGAAAGACAACAATTCTGTAAATCAACATTTCCTCAAGAAAGTCAAACTGAGGACAGAAAGATAAAAGAGGTTATATCAAAAAGACTCGCATACTTGAGGCTTTAAGTCCCTGGTTCAATCCCCTGCACTGCTCTAGTAAAAAAAAAAAAAAATGGGGGCCTGCAGGCAGTGGTGCACATGGTTAAGTGCATACACTACAGTGAGCAAGGACCCAGGTTCAAGCCCCTGGCCCCCACCTGCAGGGGAAAAACTTCACAAGTGGTGAAGTACAGCTGTAGACTTCTGTCTCTCTCCCTCTACCTCTCCCGTCTTAATTTCCCTCTGTCTCTATCCAATAATAAATAATTAAAAAAAAAAAAGAGAATGCAAAAAGAAAAAAGGGAGACAGGGAAAGAGAACATAACACTCAATGCACAAGGATCTGGGTTCGAGCGCCTGGTCCCACCTGCAAGGGGAAAGCTTTGCAAGTAAGGAATTAGTGCTGCAGGTATCTGTCTCTCTTTCCCTCTCTATCACTCTCTTCCCTTTTGATTTCTGGCTGTCTCTACCCAATAAATAAATAAAGATTAAAATCTAAAAGACACAGAGAGAGACCATAGCACTGAAACTTCCTTCAATTTGGTGGGGGCTGGGCTCTAATCTGGGTAATGCGCATGGCTAAGCAGCTCAGTATCCATGTGAGCTATTTTACTAGCTGTCTTATATCTTTGACCTTTGTACCCTGTTTATGTATTACTTAGTCAAAAGTCAAAAAGTCTTAACACAACATAAAAAAAAGAAAGCACTGCTGTTTCATGATAATTATATAGCCACCCAAATAGCTTCAGAATTAGATAATGAATGTTAGTGCTCCATTGCCAGGGTCAGGGAAATATTGTCTTAGCCTCTTTAAATGTAGTCTGACTATTTATTTATTTATTTATTTATTTTTGCCTCTAGAGTTATCACGGGGGGTGGGGCTTGGTGCTGGCACTACGCATCCACTGCTCCTGGTGGCCATTTTTTTTCTATCTTATTGGATAAAACAGAGAAAAATTGAGAGAAGAGGGGGAAATAAAGAGGGAGAGAGAAAGACACCTGCAGACATGCTTCACCAATCATGAAGTGTCCCCCCTGCAGGTGGGAAGTGGGAGCTTGAACCGAGATCTTTGTACAGGTCCTTGTGCTTAGTACTATGTGTGTTTAACCAGATGCACCACCAGCTGGATTCCTCAATTTTTAAAAAAGGAATTTATTTATTTATTAATGAGAAAGGTAGGTGGAGAGAGAGAGAAAGAACATGACATCACTCTGGTACATGTGCTGAACTCAGGACCCCATGTTTGAGAGTCCAATGCTTTATCTACTGTGCCATCTCCCAGACCACAAAGTTGGGCTTTTTTTCCCCCTGAGGGGTGAACCACTGGCTTCTGGTGAGAACGGGGTTTGAACCTGGAGCTCTGTTTGCCTCAGAGCCCATGAGCACTACACCAGGTCAGCACTCTGCATCTCTGCCTCAATTTTATTTATTTATTTATTTACTTATTTATTATTAGATAGAGACAGAGAAGAATTGAAAAGGGAGGAGGAAACAGAGAGGGAGAGAGACAGAGAGTCACCTGAAGCCCTACTTCATCACTTGTGAAGCTTTCCCCCCTGTAGGTGGGGACCAGGGACCTGAACCTAGGTCCTTGAGCACTATAAAGTGTGTGCTTAGCCAAGTGCACCACTACCTGTCCCCCTCAATTTTGTTTTTAAGAGCTACTCAAGATGCTGTTAGTTTAGTTACATGTCTCTATCAGAGAGGGACCTCTGTTCTGATTTTTTTTTTTTAAAGAATTTATTTATTCATGAGAAAGATAGGAGGAGAGAAAGAACCAGCCATCACTCTGGTACATGTGCTGCCAAGGATCAAACTCAGGACCTCATGCCTGAGAGTCTAGTGCCTTAGCCACTGCGCCACCTCCCGGACCACCTGATTTTTTTTTTTTAATCAAAGATTTATTTACTTGCTTGTCTATTTATTTAGGAGAGAGAGAGAATCAGAGGATCACTCTAACACATATAATGCTCAGAATTGAACTCAGGACCTAATGTTAGAGAGTCCAAGGCTTTGTCCACTACATGACTGTCTGGGCTACCTCTATTCTGATTTCCTAGGGTCCTCCCATATCTGATTTTCAAGATTACCTATTCTCAGGGCTGGGGAGATAGCATAATAGTTATAAAAAAGACTTTTATGCCTAAGACTTTGAGGTCCTAGCTTCAAGCTCCAGCATGACCATAAGCCAGAACTGAGCAGTGCTCTGGCCTTTCACTCTTCTCTCTTTCCTTCTCTCCCTCTCTCTCTCTCTCTCTCTCTCTCTCTCTATATATATATATATATATATATATATGTAATTTTTAACAAGATTGACTTTTCTCTTCATTTATTACATGAGAAAAAGAGTTTCACACGAGACAGACTCACACACACATACGGAGAGAGATGCCAGAACATCACACCTCCACCAATGACATTGGAGATAGAACCAGGAACTTCAGGAATGCAAGACTGATACTCTACTGGAAATTTCCCCAGCCTCAACTGCCTTGCCTTGCCTTTTATTTTCTTTCTTTTTTTAGTCACAGCTTCTGAAATGTGAATACTCTAATAGTTATACGGGGCCAGGGAGACAGTGCCATCAGTAGTGCAGCAGGCTCTCATGCCTAAGGCAGCAGAGGTCCTCAGTTCAAAAGCAACACCACAAGCCAGAGCTGAGTAGTGCTCTAAATAAAATAATAATTATAATAATTCTATGAACCACAAGTATAAACACATATCTCACAAAATACAAATTGCAAACTGAAACAAGGAAAACACTTTACCATAATAATCAAAGAAATTTTAATGATGGGCTAGGGAGAGAAATCAGTGGAAGAGCTCAAGGCTTGCAGGCCTGGGGCCCCAAGTGAGATCTCTGGTGCTGCATAAGCAAGAGTCTCACTTTCTCTCTGATGAATAAATAAATAGGCAAGCAGCCTGAAAGGTGGCACAGTGGCTAGTGTTAAACTAAAAACCATGAGGTCCTGAGTTCAGTCCTCAGTATTATAATGTTCCACAATGATGCTCTGGTTCTCCCTTATAAAAATTAAAAAATAATAACTTTTAGGGGGCCAGGCAGTAGTGCAATGGATCAAGTGCACATGGTGCAAAGTGCAAGGACCAGTGTAAAGATCCCAGTTCGAGTCCCTGGCTCCCCACCTGCATGGGGGTGGCTTCATAAGTGATGAAGCATGTCTGCAGGTGTCTTTATCACCCCATCTTCCCCTCCTCTATTTCTCTCTGTCGTACCCAACAACAACAACAACAGCAGCAGCAGCAGTAACAACAATAACAACAACTAGGGGGAAAAGAGCAACAAAAATGGGGGAAATGGCCTCCAGAAACAGTGGATTCATAGTTCTGGATTCATAGTGCAGGCACCGAGCCCCAGCAATAACCCTGGAGGCAAAAAAATTAATTACTTTCTAATGAGGATGGGAAAGCGTTGAGAGATGGATCACCCACTGGAGCTCACACTTTGTCATATGTGAAGACCACAGTTCAAGCCTTATCTTTGCAAGTTGGCATCTGGGAAACTTTCTCCACTCTCAGAACTCACCTTCTTGGCTTGTCTTTTTCACCGTCTGCAGCTTCTCTCCCCTCTCCATTCAGAAACTGTTTGTTCTGTATTCAGGCAGTTCATAATTCCGTATTCCACTTCACTACCAAAAACTAAAGAGTGGTTTGTCAATGCACTGATTCCTTGCTCAAGTTTCACCAAAGGTATGTCAATCATTGGATTCAAACAATTTGGTGTAGGGATCAGGTGGTGGCTCACCTGATAGAGAACACACATTACCATGCAGGAAGGCCTAGGTTCAAGCCCCTGATCTCCATCTGTGGGGATGGGGTATGCTTCCCTTATCTGGGATAGATCTGGGAGGCTGAGAATGGGTATTTAGGATGAGTTTGGGGTAAAGTGGAACCAAGTATCTAACAGTTTTTTTAATCTATTTTTTAATTGAGGTGGTTAATGGTTTCCAGTGCAGTCATTGACACATGGGTACAATTTCATTGTGCACCAGGACCCCAAAGTTATCTTCTGCAGCTCCCTTCCCTCCCTAGAGTTCTTTGTTTTGATACAATACACCCATTCAACAATTTTTTAAAAGATTTAGGGCCCAGGCAGTAGCACAGCAGGTTAATTGCACATGGCATGAAGAGCAAGGACAAGTGTAAGGATCCTGGTTCTAGCCCCTGGATCCCTGGTTCCACTTCACCCCAAACTCATCATAAATATCTGTTCTCAGACTCCCAGATAAGGAGATAGACATCTGAGCCCTGAACAGACATGGCAACAAGTGGGACCAAACTGGAAAGTAATGACTGTGAACATTAAAAGAGATGAAACTCACAGGCTGCTGGGAGGTGGCTCATACAGTAGTGTCCATGATACCATGTACAAGGGCCTAGGTTTGAGCCCAGGCCAAACCCAAGCATATAGGCACCCCTTAAGGGTGTAAGCTGTGGAACTGTTTCTATGAGACCTCAGTAACCCTGAGGGGAGTGAGCCCTAACTATTCACAGTGCTCACCCCCTAAAGCAAAAGGCCTATATCCAAATCATGTTATGTGCTCAGAGAATATAAAATAGTCAAACAGACCAGAGGGGGCGTTGGACTCTAAAGAATGAGGTCCTGAGTTCAATCCCCAGAATCACATGTGCCAGAGTGATATGCTCTTCTTCTCCCTCTCTCCTTTCCCTCTCCTTCTCAAGAAAGAACTCAGTGATCTTCCCAACCACAGAGAAGGTCCCACAGGGCTGGGCTGAGATGACGCTATCTCTGCTCGTTGGTCAGTAAGCAGATGTTTGTTGGGACTATGGCATTTTCTTTTTTTTTAATTTTTTTAAATTTTATTTTTTTAATTTTATGTTCCCCTTTGTTGCCCTTGTTGTCTTTTTATTGTTGTTGTAGTTATTACTGTTGTTGTTATTGATGTCATCATTATTAGATAGGACAGAGAGAAATGGAGAGAGGACGGGAATACAGAGAGGGGGAGAGAAAGATAAGACACCTGCAGACCTGCTTCACTGCCTGTGAAGCGACCCCCCTACAGGTGGGGAGCCGGGGGCTCAAACTGGGATCCTTACACCGATCCTTGGGCTTTGTGCCACGTGCGCTTAACCCACTGCACTACTGCCCGACTCCCAGAACTATGGCATTTTCATATAAGGAGGGATCAGAGCTTACCAGGTCTCCCTTCCAGATGTCAGGAGATGGGTGGGGGTGGGGTTAGATAGCATAATAGTTATGCAAAAAGACTATCAAGCCTGAGATGCCGAAGTCCCAGGTTCAATCCCCTACAGCACCATAAACCAGAGCTGAGAAGTGCTTTGGGGGGAATTGTGCTGCCAAGAACATATGTGTACACAGATCTTTTTGGATGGATGTGTTGGGTTCCTTAGGATATATCCCCAGGAGAGGAATTGCAGGATCATAGGGTAGGTCCATTTCTAGCCTTCTGAGAGTTCTCCAGACTGTTCTCCACAGAGGTTGGACCAATTGGCATTCCCACCAGCAGTGTAGGAGGGTTCCTTTGACCCCACACCCTCTCTAGCATTTGCTGCTGTTACCTTTTCTGATGTATGACACTCTCACAGGAATGAAGTGGTATCTCATTGTTGTCTTTATTTGCATTTCTCTGACAATCAGAGACTTGGAGCATTTTTTCATGTGTTTCTCGGCCTTTTGGATCTCTTCTGTGGTGAATATTCTGTCCATGTCCTCCCCCCATTTTTGGATGGGGTTATTTGTTGTCTTGTTGTTGAGTCTGGCAAGCTCTTTATATTCAACATAGTGTTGGAAGTTCTTGCCATAGCCATCAGGCAGGAGCAAGGAATTAAAGGCATACAGATTGGAAGAGAAGAAGTCAAACTCTCCCTATTTGCAGATGACATGCTAGTATACACAGAAAAACCTAAGGAACCCAGCAAGAAGCTTTTGGAAATCATCAGGCAATACAGTAAGGTGTCAGGCTATAAAATTAACATTCAAAATCCAGTGGCATTCCTCTATGCAAACACTAAGCTAGAAGAAATTGAAATCCAGAAATCAATTCCTTTTACTATAGCAACAAAAACAATAAAATATCTAGGAGTAAACCTAACCAAAGAAGTGAAAGACTTGTATACTGAAAATTATGAGTCACTACTCAAAGAAATTGAAAAAGACACAAAGAAGTGGAAAGATATTCCATGTTCATGGGGTGGTAGAATTAACATCATCAAAATGAATATAGTACCCAGAGCCATCTACAAATGTAATGCTATCCCCATCAAAATCCCAAGCACATTTTTTAGGAGAATAGAACAAATGCTACAAATGTTTATCTGGAACCAGAAAAGACCTAGAATTTCCAAAACAATCTTGAGAAAAAAAGAACAGAACTGGAGGCATCACACTCCCAGATCCCAAACTGTATTATATATAGGGCCATTGTCATCAAAACTGCTTGGTACTGGAACATGAATAGACACACTGACCAGTGGAATAGAATTGAGAGCCCAGAAGTGAGCCCCCACACCTATGGACATCTAATCTTTGACAAAGGGGCTCAGACTATTAGATGGGTACAGGGGAGTCTCTTCAACAAATGGTGTTGGAAACAATGGGTTGAAACATGCTTCAATTTCTATGTATGACTGAAATCCTCTTCACAACCTCTCCAACAACTCACTTTCAGTGATGGGGTCTCACTACCTTTAATCAGGACCTCATGGTTTAGAGTCCAATGCCCTCTCTGGGCTATTGGACATATTTTATGTTCTTTGAACACATAACATGATTTGGATATAGGCCTTTTGCTTTAGGGGGTGAGCACTGTGAATAGTTAGGGCTCACTCCCCTCAGGGTTGTGACCTGGGAGGTGGCACCCAGGGGCATGGGAGGTACACCACCTCCTGGTCCACAAAGGTGATTTGCTTTCTTCACCACCATACACAGTGCCAAAAGCATGGCAGAGACACTACAAATACTGGTTACATGAGTCTGTGCCTCAAATAATCCAGTTCTGGGTTTAAACAAACAGCTCTCCTATAGACCTAGACCTAAGGTTGCTAGGGCAGCATCCTGTGTGAAATCTTTTTATATATATATATATATATTTGTCAATTTGTTAAGCTTTATACTTTGGTTTTGTTGTTGTTCAGAGATGAGAAGTAGAGAGGGAGAGACAGAGAAGGGGAAGAGTGAAAGAGAAGAGGAGACACCTGGCAACACTGTTTTACCACTCATGAAGCTTCTTCACTACTGATGGGGGTTGGAGGCTTGAACTCAGATCCTTGTGCATGGAAGCATATGTGCTCTACAGGGTACACCACTGCTCAGCCCCTCTTGTGTGAAATCTTTTAACTGAGGTTGGGTCAAAGCTAATTGTGTTGAAATAGAAAACTGTTTCAGGTACCTGGGAAGGCTCTCAGCCTATAGGGACTCTCTCCAAGCTAGTGAGCAAGGACAGGTACTCCAGACACAGGCTTACCAAACCCAGTGATCTGAGCACATGTGCCAGGAGAGAAGTGATAGCTCTTAGCTCACGCACACTGCTTTGGGGATACCAGTTGGCTCTGCTTCTGGCAGTCACTATTTCTCCTTCCTCTAAGGTCTGGCAATGAATGTTGTTCTATTTGCTACCAATTTCTGTTTCAAGAAGACATAAGGCTGGAGAAAAGTCAGAGGCAGCAAGCAAGTCTCTCTGAGAGATGGCATCCACTTGAAGAAGTCCTAACTGGGATCCCTTGGCATTTCAGCCCCAGAGGAAATAAGACAGTGGTTTTTGTGGTCAACACTATTTTTCCTAGGAGATGTCCAATTTCTGAAAAGGAACTGGAACTTAAAGAGGTCACTTGACTTATTTATGATCACACAGCAAGCCACAAGGTAGACAAAGATAGCACCCAAGACTCTTGGTTTCAAATTTAGTTCCACTTCAACAGCCTAAGTTAAATCTGTATTCATTTCATTTGGGGAACTAATATCAAATTTGTTTTTAGTAAATGGAGGGTCATATATTTTTTCTTATTTATTTCTTTTTAGATGGAGACAAAGAAGCAGAGAGAGTGCAGGGGTAGATAGCATAATGGTTATGCAAACAGGCTCTCATGCCTGAGGCTCCAAAGTCCCAGGTTCAATCCTCTGCACCACCATAAACCAGAGGTGAGCAGTGCTCTGGTAAAAAAATAATAATAATAATTTTAAAAAGCAGAGAGAGTAAAAAAGCCACAGCACCAAAACTTCCTTCAATGTAGTGGGGACTAGGCTTAAACCTGGGTTAAATATATGACAAAGTTGGGCAGGGATAGGTAGCATAATGGTTATGCAAACAGACTCTCATACCTGAGGCTCCAAAGTCCCATGTTCAATCCCTGCACCACCATAAGCCAGAGCTGAGCAGTGCTCTGGTAAAAGTAAATAAATAAATAAATAAATAAATAGTGGTCTGGGAGGTGGCACAGTGGATAAGGCATTGGACTCTCAAGCATGAGGTCCTGAGTTCAATCCCCAGCAGAACATGTATCAGAGTGATGTCTGGTTCTTTATTCTCCTATCATTTCTCATGAATAAATAAAATCTTTAACAAATAAATAAATAAATAAATAATAACAAAGCAACACACTATCCAAGTAAGCTATTTTGCCAGCCCCATTTAAAAAAAATATTTAAAAAAATAAAAATAAATAAATAAATAAATAAAAATATTTATTTATTGATGAGAGAAATAGGTGAAGAAGAGAAAAAGCACACATCACTCTGGTACATGTGCCACCAGGGACTGAATTCAGGACCTCTTGCTTCAGGGTTCAACACTTTATCCACTATACCACCTCCCAGACTTCTCTCCTATTTTTTTTTCTTAAATTACTAATTTATTAATGAGAGGGGGCCAGGCAGCGGTACACCAGGTTAAGCACACACATTACAGTGCACAAGGACCCATGTTCAAGCCTCTGGTCCCCACCTGCAGTGGGAAATCTTCACTAGCGGTGAGGTAGGGCTGCAAGTGTCTCTCTGTCTCTTCCACTCTATCTCCTCCTCCTAACTCAATTTCTGTCTCTATCCAATAGTTAAAATAAATTTATAAAAATATTTATTAATGAGAGAGAGAACCAGAGCATCATTCTGGCACATGCAATGTTGGAGATCAAACTCAGGACATATGTTTGAGAGTCCAATACTCTATGCTTCATCATTTCCTGGGCTGTAAGACTCACCTATTTTTCTTTTTTTCCCCCTTTTGTTGCCTTTGTTTGTTTGTTTATTGTTGTAATTGATGTCGTCGTTGTTAGATAAGACAGAGAAATCCAGAGAGACAGGGAAGACAGAGATGGGGGAGAGACACCTGCAGACCTGTTTCACCGCTTGTGAAGCGATTCCCCTGTGGATGGGGATCCGGGGGCTCGAACTGGGATCCTTATGCTGGTCCTTGCACTTTGCACCACGTGCACTTAACCCACTGTGCTACCCACCCGACTCCCCAAGCCTCACCTATTTTTCAAGCCATCACATAAGCTGTCACCAATTAAGAAACCACAGTCACAATTCACTAGATTCCCCTCTGTGGAAACCTGTCTGACTAAAGTGCCAGACCAGACTAGGATCCTTCACCCAGGTATTCATGGAAGGCAAAACATCTTTCAGTCCTGAAGTTCTTTTTTGGTCCCCATACGTGATCATCTCACTTTCTCATGTTAAACTTTGTTTTTGGATTTTGTTTGTTTGTTTGTTTATTTCTAGACAGAGGCAGAGAGTAAAAGAGACCATAGCACCAAAGCTTTCTTCAATGCAGTGGGGACCAGGCTCAAACTTGGATTGTGCACATGGCCAAATGAACAGTTTTGCAACACCCCCAGCCCCTTAACCCCACTTTTTTTGGGGGGTAGTGGTTTACAGTAAATACAATTATTGGTACATGTGTAAAATTCTTCAGTTTTCTGTAAAACACCATCATACCCAGACCAGGTCCTCCTCTATCATACAACAGAAGCTGAAAGCACTCTTCCCCAAGTCTTTTACTTTGGTGCAACACACCAACCAACCCCACTTTTTTTATTTATTTATTTATTCCCTTTTGTTGCCCTTGTTGTTTTATTGTTGTCATTGTTGGATAGGACAGAGAGAAATGGAGGGAGAAGGGGAAGACAGAGGGGGGAGAGAAAGACAGACACCTGCAGACCTGCTTCACCGCCTATGAAGTGACTCCCCTGCAGGTGGGGAGCCAGGGGCTCGAACCGGGATCTTTACGCCGGTCCTTGCGCTTTGCGCCACTAACCCACTGCGCTACCGCCCAACTCCCCCAACCCCACTTTTTAAAAGTTATTTTATTCTATGGCTGGGTGGTGGTACACCTGGTTGAGCACACTTTACAATGCATTTAAGCCCCCAGTCCCCACCTACAGGGAGAAAGCTTTACAAGTGGTAAAGCAGTGCTGTAGGTGTCTCTCTCTCCCTCTTTCCTTTCCCTCTTGATTTCTGTCTCCATCAAGTAAATTAAAAATAACAAATATATTTTTAATTATTTCATTTTAATCAGAGCACTGCTTAGTTCTGACTTATGGTAGTGCTTGAGATTGAATCTAGGACCTTAAATGCCTCAGACATGAAAGGTTTTTGCATTATCACTGCTTTCTCACTGGGCCAAATTTCTATTTCTTGTATAGAAGATGAGAGGAAGGGGGTGGTGATAGATAGCATAATGGTATACAAAGAGATTCTGATGCCTGAGGCTCCAAGGTCCCAGGTTCAATCCCCCACACCACTATAAGCCACAGATAAGCAGTGCTCTGGTTAAAAGAAGAAGAAAAAAATGACAGGGAGTAAAAAGTTAGAACCATCCTAAACTATAGAAACACTAGTTTTTTTAACCAGAGCTCTACTCAGCTCTGGCTTATGGTTGTGCATGAAGATTGAACCTGGGACCCTGAAACCTCAGGCATGAGAGTCTCTTTGCATAACCATTATGCTATCTATTCTCTAGCCAACTTATGACAGCTGCTCTTTGGGAGAGTATTTTAGGAGACTTTCTTATTTTCCTTATATTGTTGTTACTGAAGGAAGATTTAAAAAAAAAATTATGGGGGGGGGAGAGACAGAGAACCAAAGAATCACTCTGGCACATAAAATACCGGGGATCAACTTGGAACCTCATGCTTAAAACTCTAAAGCTTCATACACCAAACCGCCTCCCAGGATACATCAGGAGATTAATCTTTTTTTTAAAATACATTAAAAAAAATTTTTTTTTATTTTATTTATTTATTTATTTATTTTACCAGAGCACTTCTCAGCTCTGGCTTATGGTGGTGTGGGGAATTGAACCTGGGACTTGACAGAGCCTCAGGCTTAAGAATCTGTTTGCATAACCATTATGCTATCTACCCCCGCCCATCTTTTAAAATTTTTTAAAAAAATATTTATTTTATTTATTCCCTTTTGTTGCCCTTGTTATTTCATTGTTGTAGTTATTATTGTTGTCATCATTGTTGGATAGGACAGAGAGAAATGGAGAGAGGAGGGGAAGACAGAGGGGGAGAGAAAGATATAGACACCTGCAGACCTGCTTCACCGCTTGTGAAGCCACTCCCCTGCAGGTGGGGAGCCAGGGGCTCAAACCGGGATCCTTATGCTGGTCCTTGTGCTTTGTGCCACCTGTGCTTAACCCTCTGCGCTACTGCCCAACTCCCTCCATCATATACATATATATATACATATACATATACATATACATATACATATACATATACATATACATATACATATACATATACATATACGAAATAAATCTTAAGATGAAACCTCAATGTTTTTTAAAATTTTTTTAAAAATTGTATTTATTTTATTTATTGGATAGAGACAGCCAGAAATTTAGAGGGGAGTGGGTGATAGAGAGGGAGAGATAGAAAGACACCTGCAGCCCTGCTTCACCACTCACAAAGCTTTCCCCCTGCAGGTGGGGACAGGGGCTCGAACCTGGGTCTTTGCTCATTGTAATATGGGTGCTCAGCTAGGTGTGCCACCACCCAGTCCCTCAATCTTTTCTTTTTAAGCCTATCTACCAGCTGAAAGCAGTCAGCAGTGGGGAAAAGCCTGGCATCCGAACCCCATGCAAAAACTAATCATAGGCAAGCTTGGTGTGGGCAGGATGACCACCAAGGAATAGCTTTCCTCAAAGTGCCTGGTGTATAAAGTGCCCCAGAGCCACACTATACTAATGGTAACCTAATAAAAAGCAGGAAGAGGGGTCAAGAAAGGGGACTTAGCGGTGGAACACATGAGTTGTATGTATGAGGCCTTGAGTTCAATATCCTACACAAGTAGAATACACACTGCAAAAACAAAAAGAACATCATAAATGGTGGAGCAGTACACTAATATCTCAAGAAAAAAAAGGAGTAAAAATAATAGTATCATTAGGCAATCTATTTGTTGTTTTTTAATTTTTTATTTATTTGTTATTGGAAAGAGACAGAGAGAAATTGAGAGAGAAGGGGGAGATAGAGAGTAAGAGAGACAAAGATACCTGCAGACCTGCTTCACTGCCTGGGAAGCAACTCCCCTACAGGTGGGGAGCTGGGGGCTTGAACCGGGATCCTAATCCGTCCTTGCACTTTGCGCCACATGTGCTTAACCCACTGTGCTACCACCCAACTCCCTTGTTTTTGTTTTAAATAGACAGAGAGGTAGAGAGATAAGAGTGATGACCAAGCACCAAAGCTGCCTTCAATGCATTATGGGCCAGGCTCAAACCTGTGTTGCCCATGTGGCCCAGCAGCGTACTATCCAAATGAGCTATTTCACCAGTCCCAGGCAGTCATTCCAAAAAGGAAATTGCAGGGAGCTGGGAGGTGGCTCAACTAGTACAGTGCATGTGTCACCACGCACAAGGACCCAGGTTCGAGCTCCTGCACAGGAAGGCTTCATGAGTGGTGGAGCAGTGTTGTGGTATCTCTTCTCTCTCTCTCTCTCTATATATATATATATATATATATATCTCCTCTATTTAGAGGAAAGGAAAACAAATAAAAGGCTGCCAAAAGCATTGGGGCTGTGCAGACACAGAGCCCCAGTGATATGCTTAATAGCAATAACAATAAAAATGTAAAGTACACCTGGAAATTATAACAAAAATATTCATAAATTATGCAAGTATGTGGTCTGGGAGGTGGTGCAGTGGATAAAGTACTGAACTCTCAAGCATAAGGTTTAATCTTGAATTCAATCCCTGGCAAACACACAGACCAGGGTGATGGCCAGGTCTCTTTTTTTTTAACTTTAATTTTATCTATTATTAGATATATAGAAATTGAGAGGGGAAAGAGAGATAGAGAGGGAGAGAGGCAGACACCTGTAGCTCTATTTCACCACTTGTGAAGTTTACTCCCTACAGGTGGGGACCAGGGGCTTAAACCTGGGTCCTTACACACTGTAGTGTGTGTGTGCTTAACCAGGTGTGCCACTTCCTGACCCCTTTTTATTGGATAAAGACAGTCAGAAATAAAGAGGGAAGGGGTAGATTGATAGGGAGAGAAAAAAAGAGATACCTGTAGCCCTGCTTCACCACTTGCAAAGCTTTTCCTGTAGGTGGGGACTATGGGCTCAAACCTGAGTCCTTGCACACTATAACATGTGCACTCAACCAGGTGTGCTACCACCTAGCCATTATGTCTGATTCTCTCTCTCTCTCTCCCTATCTTGTCATTATTAAATAAAAGAAAACTTTTTTTACCAGAGCACTTGCAGCTCTGGTTTATGGTGGTGCGGCATAAAGAGACTCTCGGGCATGCGTCTCTTTGCATCTTTGCATAACCATTATGCTACCTACCCCCATCCAAAAACAAAATTTTTTTAATTATGTAAGTATATGGAACAACCTGTCTGACTTTTATCCTTTCAAAGAAAACAGACACTCAACTTAGAAATGAACATATGTTCCCTGAAGATTTTTTTTTTTTTTTAGATTTATTTATTTATTGAGAGGAGAGCCAGAATATCACTTTGGCACATGTGATGCAGGGGATCAAACTCAAAACCCATGTTCAAGAGTCCAACACTTGATACACTATGCCACTTCCTAAAGATTTATTTATTTGGCACCAGGGTTATCATCAGGCAGCCATTTTTTCCTTGTTTTTTAAATTTCTATGTTATTTGATAAGACAGAGATAAACTGAGAGGGGAGAGGGAGATAGAAAGACCCACAGCTCACCCCCCTCCCTAAAGATTTTTATAAACAGCCTGCTCATTATTAGGGATCTGGATACTACTACACAGGAAACACTCAATGAAGATACAGTCTTAGCCTCCTACCCCTATAGCACTGGGGCCTAGCTCATCAGAGGGCAAATGTCACCATCTCCCTTGCATTGTCTGGAAACATCTTACCAGGCGGTATCAGGTCAACCGCACCATGTAAGCTATTCTGATGAGATTAAGTTGTATGTGAACAACTCAGGCTGCACAACATAAACAAGGAGGGAAGAGGAGGCTCCACCAGGAAAAGCTCCACAGGAGCACGCTCTTCCTCTGTCTCTCTACCTTTCTTTCTCTATCTCAAAAGCAGCCTGATGGTCCGGAAGGTAGTGCAGTAGATTAAGCACTGAAATATCAAAAATGAGGTCCAAATTTGATCCCTGACACTACATATGCCAGCTCTGACTCTCTCTCTCCCTCTCCCTCTCTCTCTATTACTTGCTCATAAATAAATCTTAATTTTTTTAAATAAGTCTTATTTTAAAGGTGGGGATTGGAGGCAGTGATGCACTGGGTTGAGCTCTCTCTTTACATGTGCAAGGACCTGGGTTCAAACCCCTGGAAGGGAGGAAGCAGGTCTAAGTGATGAAGCAGGTCTGCAGGTGTCTCTCTCTCTTTCCTTTTTTTTATATTTATTTATTTTCCCTTTTTGTTGCCCTTGTTGTTTTTCATTGTTGTTGTAGTTATTATTGCCGTTGTTGTTGATGTGTCGTTGTTAGATAGGACAGAGAGAAATGGAGAGAGGAGGGGAAGACAGAGAGGGGGAGAGAAAGAAAGATACCTGCAGACCTACTTCACCGCCTATGAAGCGACTCCCCTGCAGGTGGGGAGCTGGGGGCTTGAACTGGGATCCTTATGTGGGTCCTTGTGCTTTGCGCCACCTGCACTTAACCTGCTGCGCTACTTCCCTACTCCCATTCTCTCTCTCTTTCTAACTAGTTTTCCCCATCAAATTAAATAAAAAATAATAATAAATTGAAAAAGAAAATTTTAAAGTCAACCTGGAGCAATGAAGTCCCAGTGATAATAATAATAAAAAAAAAACACTTTTGAAACTATTCAAAAGTGATGACAAATTCTACCATCATATTCACAAGTGTAATTTGGAACTCAGCCCATTCTAAGTGGAGGAGAAACTATAAAAGAAACAAAACATACAAACAAAAAATACACAGAAGCATCCTCTTCTCCCCCACTTCCTTTGTCCACTTCCCCAACAATGAACAAATCAGACAAAGGCAAAACTCAGCATCTTTCCCTAGCACCCCTATGTTTATTATGGATGTGCTATGGAGCTCCCCAGATGTTGCTTGACTGCCCAAAGACACAGAATCCTTGACACACAGGGAGATGAGGTCATCCAGGAGAGGCAAGAAAAAATATGGCTTGCTTAGCTTAGACAGAGTCCAAAGGTTTACATCTGTATCTCCAAACACCTTGGACCTGCAGTGGAGTCTCAGCCGATGACTCTCCAGAGCAACAGAAGCTTGGCAGTATTTTGATCCAGCACACATTGGGGGTCAGTCACTTGATCCAAGAGTCACACATATCAACCCCAAGCAAGTCCTCAGAGTGCCACAAGTGTTTGCTTTGTGGAGGAAAAGGCTTGTCCCCTCCCTCTTATTTTTCCTTCCTCCTGCCGCCACACCAAGCACACTTCTTATTCCCTCTGGATTTGAGACAGCTGCTTGGCCTGTGTGTGCATATATGCGTGTGATGTGCATGTGTGATTCACTGCTCAGCTGCTGTTGGCTCATCCTCAGCCACCAGTTTCTCCACCTGTGACTCTGGGGGAATCAGATACTGAATCTCCTCTGTACTGATGGCTACTTTGTCAGGCTGAAGCCACCTTTTGAAATGTTCCAAGGTGCTAGGAGAAAGTGGGAGAGGAAGAAGAGCTGCATCAGACCTGGATAATGATCATCTCCATTCCTCCAACACGCCTTCCTGCCCACCACCCATCTCTTCCTACAGTTGTTTCTCATTGATGCCACAGGGAGAAGAGTGAGACTCCTCTGATAGCTGTGCCTTCTGGCAACTCCCAGGGCATCGTTTACCCCCCGGTGGGCACTTGGGCCAAAGGCAATGCCAGGCTCCTTGCAAATGCAGAGGCTCTAAAATCTTGATGAGAACCACTAAAAAGCATCAGTTCTGTCTATAACCCTGGAAACTGGTGAAGAGAGGAACTGTCAAGGGGAAAAAAGTATTTAAATAAATGCTCAAGTATTAGACAAAAAACTAAGCACCAAGGCTCAGGAGGTAGTGCAATGGCTTGAGTGTTGGGCTTGAGAACATGAGGTCTTGAGTTAGTCCCCAGTATCAAATGTGCTACAATGCTACAGTGCTCTGGTTCTGTCTCTTTCTCTCTTGTTTCTGGTGATATGAACATGCTGGGTGATTGAACATGCTGGGTTCAAGCCCCCTAGTCCCTAACAGCGAGGGCAAGCTTCATGAGTAGTGAGGCAGTGCTGAACATGTCTCTCTTTCTCTCTCCCTTTCTAAACCACCTCCCTATCCATTTTTCTCTAGTTATAAAAAAAGATACATAATAATTTTTTAATATTTTATTTATTAATGAGGGATAGGAGAGAAAAAACCAGACATCACTCTAGCACATGCACTGCCAGGGACTGAACTCAGGACCTCATGCTTGAGAGCCCAACACTTTATCCACTGCACCACTTCCCAGACCACCATAATAAATATTTTAAAAAGCAAATAAATAAACAAACAAGCAAATAAAACAGGCTTAAGCCTAGCCCCACATCATTGAAGGAAGTTTTGGTGCTATGGTTTTTCTCTGTCTCTTTTTAAATTTATTGCCACCAGGGTTATCACTGAGGCTCAGTGTTTACAAAGCAAAACCACCATTCCTGGGATATATATATATATGATAGAAATTGAAAGGAAGAGAGTTAGAGAGAAAGAGAGAGACACCTGTAGATTTGCTCCATCACTAATTAAGTGTCCCCCCTGCAGGTGGAGAATGAGGGCTCAAATTTGGGTCCTCGCACATAGTTAATGAGAGAGACAGAGAAACACCAGAGCACTGCTCAGCTCTGGCTTATGGTGGTGCAGGGGATTGAACCTGGGACTTAGAAGCCTCAGGCATTCAGTCTCTTTGCATAATTATTATGCTATCTAGCCCTGCCCTGAAATGCAAATTCTTTATCATTTTTTTTGCCTCCAGGGTTATTGCCAGGGCTCAGTGCCTGCACTATGAATCCACTGCTCCTGGAGGTTATTTTTTCCCATTTTGTTGCCATTGGATACAACAGAGAAAAATCGAGAGGAGGGGAAGACGGGGAAAGATAAGACACCTGCAGACATGCTTCACCATTTGTGAAGCAATCCCTGCAGGTGAAGAGCCAAGGCTTGAACTGGGGTCCTTGTGTCAGTACTTGCACTTCGTGCCATGTGCACTAACCCACTGTGCTACCACCTGGCCCCCTACACTTATTTTTTTTAAACTATAGCACTGCTCAGCTCTATGGTGGTATGGGGGATTGAACCTGAGACTTTGGAGCTTCAGGTATGAGAGCCTCTTTCCATACCCATTATGCTATCTCCCCACCCTCTCTGTCTCTATCTCTCCTTCCCTCTTGATATCTAGTTGTCTCTACCCAATAAGTAAATAAAGATAATTATACGGGGTCAGGCAGTAGCGCAGCAAGTTAAGCACAAAGACCGGCTTAAGGATCCCGGTTCGAGCCCCTGGCTCCCCACCTACAGGGGAGTCACTTCAAAGGCAGTGAAATAGGTTTGCAGGTATCTATCTTTCTCTCCCCCTATGTTTTCCCCTCCTCTCTCCATTTCTCTCTGTCCTATCCAACAATGACATCGTCAACAACAATAATAATAACTACCACAACAATAAAACAACAAAGGCAACAAAAGGGAAAATAAATAATAAAAAATAATAAAGATAATTATAAAAAAATTAAAGAGAGGGGGCGAATGGTGGCACACCTGGTTAAGCACACATGTTACACTGTGCAAGGACCCAGGTTCAAGACTCTGGTCCCCACCTGCAGGCGGAAAGCTTCTCAAGTGGTGAAGCAAGTCAGCAGGTTGTGTCTCTTCCTCTCTATCTCCCCATTCCCTCTTGATTTCTGGCTGTCTCTATCCAATAAATAAATAAAGATAATAAAACAATTAAAGAGAGAATCAGAGCAGGACTTGCATGTCACGGATTGAACTCAGGACCTTAATGAGTACAAGTTCAACACTCAAATCATTGTGCTACTTCCCAGGCCTCCACCCACATTCTTCTTCTTCTTTATTAATGAGAGAGAAAACTAGAGCATCACTCTGGCACATGCAATGGTGGGATCAAACTCAGGAGACCTCACGCTTGAAAGTGTTAATGCTTTACCCACTGCACCACAATTTGAGCTTTGGTGCTAATTTTATTTCAGAGAAAAAGAATTCCTACTTGAGGGGAGTCCGGCGGTAGCGCAGCGGGTTAAGCACACGTGGTGTGAAGCGCAAGGACCGGCGTAAGGATCCAGGTTCGAGCCCTCGGCTCCCCACCTGCAGGGGATTCACTTCACAGGCAGTGAAGCAGGTCTGCTGGTGTCTGTCTTTTTCTCCCACTCTCTGTCTTCCCCTCCTCTCTCCATTTCTCTCTGTCCTATCCAACAACAATGACATCAGTAACAACAACAATAACTACAGCAACAATAAAAATCAACAATGGCAACAAAAGGGAAAATAAATAAATATAAAATTTTTTTAAAAATTCCTACTTGAGAATTATGGAGGCGAAAGTCTTGTCTTCTCAGTTTTTTCCCTAGTAAGGCATGTGCAGTATGATAACTCTAGCTTGTACTGTCTTTCTCACTTTCTCTCATAAATAAATCATCTTAAAGAAGGAGAAGAAGGAGGGAGAGGGGGAGGGAGAAGAAGGAGGAGAAGGGAAAGGAGGAGGACCAGGTGGTGGCACACCTGGCAGCAAGCACATGTTACCATGCTCAAGGACCTGTGTTCAATGAGCCCCCTAGTCCCCAACTGCAGGGGGGGAAAGTTCAGTGAGGAGTGGAACAGTGCTGCAATGGTCTTTCCTCTCCCTCTCTAATTCTCTATCAAAATAAATATATAAATATAATAAATTTGTTTTCCAGTTATCTAAAAAAAAAATTAAATCAAGGCCAGGTAAGATAGCATAGTGGTTATGCAAAAGACTTTCACACCCAAGGTCCTGAGGTCCCAGATGTAATCCCCAAGCAAGACCACCATAGGCCAGAGCTGAGCAGTGCTCTGGTAAAAAACAAACAAACAAAAAACCTGGAACTGAGTGAGAATCAATTACCTCTCATCAGAGTCAAGTCCATCCATGAAGAACTCTGAGGCTAACTTCTCCTGCAGGAACCGATCCCAGCACTCCTTCTTGGCTTGGGCCAGTGTTCGAAGCATGTCCTTGGAAGTCACTTCCTGATTCAGACCTTTGATTCTTTTCAGCTTCTTCTCTAAAGTCAAAAATAAATAAATAATGTGGGGCTCACCAAGGTGAGTGAGGGCAAACTGAAATTAAATCTAGTACAAAAAATCCACTTAAAAATTCTCTCACTGTGCAACCAGGAAGTGACAACGTGGATGATGGGGTACTGAACCTTTAAGCATGAGGTCCCAAGTTCAATCCCTGGCACTGCATGTGACAGAGTGATGCTCTGGATTTCATGGTCTCTCTGTCTCATTAATAAATAGATAAATATTTATGGGGAAAGTACAGTTCTCTTACTGTGGGGAATTATACCTCTGGGACCAGGTGGTGGCGCACCTGGTTAAGTGCACACACTACAGTGCACAAGGACCCAGGTTCAAACCCCTGGTCTCCACCTGCAGTGGGAAAGCTTCACAAGTGGTGAAGCAGGGCTATAGGTATCTGTTTCTCCCCCTCTGCCTCCCCACCCCTATCAATTTCTCTCTGTCTCTATTCAATAATAATTTTTTAAAGGGGGAGGGCAGGCCTGGTGGTACATTGGGTTAAACACACATAGTACTAAGTACAAGGTCCCACACAAGGATCCTGGTTCGAGCCCCCGGCTTCCCACCTACAGGGGGAATTTCACAAGTAGTGAAGTAGGTCTGCAGATGTCTATCTTTCTCTTTTCTTCTCTATCTCCCCTTTCTCTCTCAATTTCTCTATGTCCTATCCAATATAAAAAAAAAGGGGAAAAGTGGCCATCAATCAAGAGGAAGCCCCAGAGATAACACTGGAGGCAAAAAAAAAAGAAGAAGAAAAAAGAAAGGATACCTGTGAATTCATTTTTGTAAATATTTATTTCCTTTTGTTGCCCTTGTTGTTTTATTGTTGTAGATATTATTAATGTCATTGTTGTTGGATAGGACAGAGAGAAATGGAGAGAGGAGAGGAAGACAGAGAGGGGGAGAGAAAGACACCTGCAGACCTGCTTCACTGCTTGTGAAATGATTCCCCTGCAGGTGGGAGCCAGGGGCTCAAACCAGGATCCTTACACCGGTCCTTGCGCTTTGCGCCACCTGCTGTGCTACTGACCGACTCCGATACTCCCTGAAATCTTATAACCAATGTTAATCACTAATAATGATCTTTTTTAAAATATCTCACATCCTGGGAAGAGGCACAGTAGATAAAACTTTTTTTTTTTGCCCCCAGGGTTTTTGCTGGGGCTTGGTGCCAGCACCATGAGTCCACTGCTCTTGGTGGTTATTTTTTCTATTTTATTGGCTAGAACAGAGAGAAACTGAGAGAGAAGGGGCAAGTAGAGAGGGAAAGAGACAGAGACACCTACAGACCTGCTCCACCACTTGTTAAGCATCCTCCCTGCAGGCAGGGAGTGGGGGTTCAAACCCTAATCCTTTTGTGGGTCCTTGTGCTTAGGACTATGTGTACTTAACTGGGTATGCCACTGCCTGGCCCCCTAAAGCACTGGATTTTCGTGTTTGAAGTCCTGAGTTTGATGCCTGGCATCACATGTGCCAGAGTGATGCTCTAGTTCTCAATTTCTTCCCCTTCTAACTAAGTACATCTTTTTTAAAAAAATTATCTCAGAGGGAGTCGGGCTGTAGCGCAGCGGGTTAAGCGCAGGTGGCGCAAAGCACAAGGACCGGCATAAGGATCCCGGTTCGAACCCCAGCTCCCCACCTGCAGGGGAGTCACTTCACAGGCGGTGAAGCAGGTCTGCAGGTGTCTATCTCTCTCTCCTCCTCTCTGTCTTCCCCTCCTCTCTCCATTTCTCTCTGTCCTATCCAACAATGACAACAATAATAATAATAACTACAACAATAAAACAACAAGGGCAACAAAAGGGGATAAATAAATAAATAAAATTTTTAAAAAAAATTATCTCAGAGGGAACTATCTCAACTAGGGGGCTTGCATGCCTGAGGTTCCCAAGTTAATCCCCAAAGCCACATGGACCAGAGTGGTATTCATGCTTCTAACTCTCTCATGTGGAACTCTTATATGAAGTTTATTATTATTATTATTATTATTATTATTATTATTATTATTATTTATTTTTGCCAGAGCACTACTCAGTTCTGATTTAGAGTGGTACTGGGGATTGAACCTGGGACCTCACAGCCTCAGGCATGACAGTCTTTTGCACAGTCATTATGCTATCTTTCTGACTAAAATCATTTTTTAAAAAGCTAGGGTGGTGCAGGAGGTGGCACAGTAGATAAAAGCATTAGACTCTCAAGAGGTCCCAAGTTCAATCCCCGGCAGCACATGTATACCAGAGTGATGTCTGGTTCTTTCTCCTCCTATCTTTCTCATAAATATATATATTTGAAATTAAAAAACTCTCACTGATAAATACATCTAGACTCCTTGGAAAAAGAGCTTCATTTGGGTGCTGGGCAGTGGCACACCCAGTTGAGTGTACACATTACCATGTGCAAGGACCCAGGTTTGAGCCTCCACTCCCCATTTGCAGGGGGCAGGCTTCACGAGCAGTGAACAGGTCTGCAGGTGTTTATCTTTCTCCATTTCTATTTCCCTCTCCTCTCTCAATTTCTCTCTGTCCTATCAAATTAGATAAAAATAAAAAGGAAAAAGAAAAAATGGTCGCTGGAAGCAGTGGATTCACAGTACCAGCACCAAGCCCAGAAATAACTTTGATGGCAAGAAAATAAATAATTGTAAAAGCTCATTTAAAAAACATATATATTGGGAGTTGGGCGGTAGTGCAGTGGGTTAAGCACACGTGGTGCAAAGCACGAGGACTGGCTTAAGGATCCTGGTTCAAGCCCCTGCCTCCCCACCTGCAGGGGAGTCACTTCACAGGCAGTGAAGCAGGTCTGCAAGTATCTATCTTTTTTATCTTTATTTATTATTTATTGGAATAGAGACAGCTAGAAATCAAGAGGGAAGGGGGGATAGAGAGGAAGAGAGATAGAGAGCCACCTGCAGCACTGCTTCACCACTCGTGAAGCTTTCCCCCTGCAGGTGGGGACTGGGGACTCGAACCTGGATCCTTGCGCACTGTAACATGTGCACTCAACCAGGTGCACCACCACCCGGCCCCTGCAGATGTCTTTCTCTCCCCCTTTCTGTCTACCTCTCCTCTCTCCATTTCTCTCTGTCCTGTCCAACGATGACATCAATAACAACAATAATAACTACAACAACAATAAAAACACAAGGGCAACAAACGGGAAAATAAATAAATATAAAAAAATTTTAAGAAAACATATATTCATGAAAAAGTACAAGAAGGAGCAAGAGAACCAGAGCAACACTTTGGTACATTCAATGCTGGGGATTGAACGAGGACCTCACACCTATGGATCTAGCACTTCATCCACTATGTCACTGCCCAGACTACAAAAAGAGCTCATTTTATACAAACAGATGATTGAAAATGTGCATTTTTCTTTTCAATTTACAATGTCTTTACTCTGTATTGAGCCAAATTAGTGTTTGACCCTAGAAAGGGAAAAAGTCATAGGTTTTCATAAATAAATTGATAACATGTTTTCTTTGAAATCACAGAAGCCCAGTAGGCATTTCTCTTAAGAAAGGCTTTTTTCTTCTGGCTTGACATGTGTACACTGTCATCTTTTTCCAACTTCTTGAAAGCAGTCTCCTGGGAATAAATAGTTCTTTTTTTTTTTTTTTCTTTCCATTACAGTTACACGAAGTGGTTGCCAAACCTCATGAGGAAGAATTAGAGAAAATGACGAGTGAACCAACGGTTCATTAGACACTGAAATTGACTTGTTGAGAACTCAATAGCAAGAATCTTTAAGATATCAATCTGGGGGGTAGGGTGGTAGCGCAGTGGGTTAAGTGCACGTGGCGCAAAGCGCAAGGACCAGTGTAAGGATCCCGGTTCCAGCCCCCAGCTCACCTGAAGGGGAGTCACTTCACAGGCTGTGAAGTAGGTCTGCAGGTGTGTCTATCTTTCTCTCCTCCTCTCTGTCTCCCCCTCTTCTCTCAATTTCTCTCTGTCCTATCCAACAACGAACAACATCAACAACAACAATAACCACAACAAGGCTACAACAACAAGAGCAACAAAAGGGGGAAAAATGGCTTCCAGGAACAGTGGATACATGGTGCAGGCACTGAGCCCCAGCAATAACCCTGGAGGCAAAAAAAAAATCTATCTGATTAATTCTTGATTAAAGAAAAGGAATCTTGGGAGTTGGGCCGTAGCGCAGCGGGTTAAGCGCAGGTGGCAAAGCGCAAGGACCTGTGTAAGGATCCCAGTTTGAGCCCTGGCTCCCCACCTGCAGGGAAGTAGCTTCACAAGTGGTGAAGCAGGTCTGCAGGTTTCTAACTTTCTCTCCCCTTTCTCTGTCTTCCCCTCCTCTCCCCATTTCTCTCTGTCCTATCCAACAATGATGACAACAATAATAACTACAACAATAAAACAATAAGGGCAACAAAAGGGAATAAATGAAAAAAAATTTTTTTAAAAAGAAAAAAAGAAAAGGAATCTTTTAACATTTTTAAAAGTTGCTCAGCTTGTGGTCTGGATATTGGTGCCTAACAAAAACTAACATCATACAGTCCATTTGAAATGATCCATATGGCTTCCTGCTGAAATATATATATAACTACTCTTTGAATTTTAAGTGTAATTATGGAATAGATTCCCCCTTCTGAAGAATATAAAAATGGATATTGCTATTTACCTTCTCACCCTCAACTACAATAATTGAGTAACTGAAGATTTTTTTGGGGGAAGGGATGAATACCAACCCCAGAACCAACAGAAACTTCATGATTTTTCACTACCCTCCCCAAACTTTTTCTGATAGACACAGAGAGAAATAGAGAGACAGAGACATCTGCAACACAGCTTGTGAAGATTCCATGCAATAAGGAGAGATCAGGGACCTCAACCCTGTTTTTATTTCTGAATAAGTCACAAAAGCTAGCAGTCACTGATGAAAATAATAAACTCCTTCTACTGCTACAAGTTACTACCACCAGTTAGTTCATCCATGTAAAAAGTATGAAGTTAATAAAGGTTAAATAAGGTCCACAGCATCACTTATGTCAGTGATACTCTGGTTCTCTCTTTGTCTCTCTCCCCCTTTCTCTTTCTCATTAATAAATGAATCGGAAAGGAAGGAAAGAAGGAAGGAAGAAAGAAGGAACCAGAGAGTGGCATAGGAGGTGGCACAGTGGATAAAGCATAGAACTCTTTAAGTATGAGGCCCTGAATTGAATTCCTGGCATCTCATGTACCAGAATGAGGCTCTGGCTCTCCCCACCACCCCAAAATAAATAAATAAATATTTTCAAATATAAATAAAAGTCAAACATTTGAGGATTTTCCCCCCATGGGAATGTAAAAAGGATTAAGCACATATGGCATGTTGTTGAACAGGCTAGGTGTTTTTTTTTCCCTCCAGGCTCAGTGCTTGCACTATGAATCCACTGCTCCTGGAGGCCGTTTTTCCCATTTTGTTGCCCTTACTGTTTCCCTTGTTGTTGTTATTGTTGTCACTGCTGTTGTTGTTGCTGGATAGGACAGAGTGAAATCAAGAGAAGAGAGGAAGACAAAGAGGTGGAGAAAAAGATAGACACCTGCAGACTTATTTCACCACCCCTGAAGCAACCTAACCCCCCCTGCATGGCTAAGACTCTAATGTTCCAGGTTCAATCCCCTGCACCACCATAAATTAGAACTGAGCAGTGCTCTGATAAGAGAAGAGAAGAGGAAAGGATGGGAGGAGAGGGGAGGGAAGAGAAGGGGAGGGGAGGGGGAGAAGAGGGAAGAGGAGGGGAGGGGAGGAGGTAAAGAGGGAAGATGAGGGGAGGGGAGAGGAGGGGGAAGAGAGGGGAAAGGAGGAAGGGGGAGGGGAGAAGAAGAGGGGAGAGGAGGGGAGGGAAGGAGAGGAGAGGAGAGGAGAGGAGAGGGGAGGAGAGGGGAGGGGAGGGGAGGGGAGGGGAGGGGAGGGGAGGGGAGGGGAGGGGAGGGGAGGGGAGAGAAAAGAAACCAATAACAACAGAACTTACCAAGAGATGCTAAGTATATTTCTGAGTCCTGCAAGGGAGCCCAAGGCTTTGTGGCTGGCTGAACTACAAAGTCTGAGACCTCACTCTGGCCTGCAGTGGGAGGGTTGGAATCCATGAAGGAATCTGAGAACGCATTGCTGGCACCATCCTCCTGGTTGGGATTTGGCAAACAGGAACAGATTTCAGCCCACAGATCCAAGCCGGATTTGGGGGGTGTAGAATCAACACTCTCAAACATTTTCATCTGGACTCAGCTGAAAAACAGAAATGTGAGTGAGCAAAAGATAGGCTTTAAAGAGCAGACTAAGTAGTTAGTACTCAGACATTTGCTTACCCACTGAAAAAAGACAACAGTCTTTTAAAAAATATTAGTGGGGGGTCAGGCTCAATAGCGCAGAGGGTTAAGTGCACATGGCGCAAAGTGCAAGGACCAGCACCGGAGTAAGGATCCCGGTTTGAGCCCCAGCTCCCCACCTGCAGGGAATTCACTTCACAAGCAGTGAAGCAGGTCTGCGGGTGTCTGTCTGTCTCTCCCCCTCTCTGTCTTCCCCTCCTCTCTTCATTTCTCTCTGTCCTATACAACACAACGACAACAATAACTACAACAACAATAAAAAGCAACAAGGGCAACAAAAGGGGAAATAAATAAATAAATAATTTAACAATGGTTTACAAGATTCTAAGATTACAGAATCCTCCCCACTTGCCCCACCCAACAATAACCATCTACTTCTCACAAAGTCTTACAGAAAGTTCGGTCACTTTTGTTTGCTAGTTCATGAATTTCAATTCCCTGTATTCCACATTTTACTGAAATCACCCAATAATTAAGGCAGCAGGTTTTTAAGAAGTGTTTAATAAGGGTTGGATGGTGGTTCAGTGCACACATTACCATGTGCAAGGACCTGGTTCAAGCCCCTGATCCCTACCTGTAGGGGGACACTTCACAAACAGTGAAGCAAGTTTGTAGGTGTCTTTCTCTCTCCCTCTCCCCTCTCAATTTTCCCTTGTCCTGTCACAAATAAAACAGAAAAAGAGGGGGGGAGGAGGAGGGGAACTGTTTAACAAATGGCCTGGGAGGTGGCATATTGGACAAAGTGATGGACTTTCAAGCTTGAGGTCCTGAGTTTGATCCCAGAAGCACATGTGCCAGAGTGATACTCTGGTTCTCTCTTCCAGCCTGTTTCTCATTAAGAAACAAAGAGAATGCTGCACACACTAAAGCAGTACAGTGCACAAAGACCTGGGTTTAAGCCTCTAGTCCCCACCTTCAGAAGGGAAGCTTCACAAGTGGTGAAATCGTGCCTCAGATATTTCTCATTCTCTCTCTATCTCCCCCTTCCCTCTCAATTTCTCTTGACTCTATAGAAAATAAAATATCTTTCAAGGGAATTTAAAAAAAAAAAAGTTTCGTGGTCTGAGAGGTAGCACAGTGGATAAGCATCGGACTCTCAAGCATGAGGTCCTGAGTTCAATCCCTGGCAGCACATGTACCAGAGTGATGTCTGGCTCTTTCTCTCTCCTCCTATGTTTCTTATTAATAAATAAATAAAATCTTTTTTTAAGAAGTTTCTAACGAAATTTAAAATGTCTTCTAGTTTATCCCCATGTTACAGTTAAAATGGCAAAGGGTTGGGGCCAGGTGGTGGTGCACCTGGTTGAGAGCACGTTACATACAATGCACAAGGAACCGGGTTTGAGTTGCTTGTCCCCACCTGCAGGCAGGAAGCTTCATGAGTGGTGAAGCAGTGCTGCAGGTGTCTCTGTTGCTCTTCCTCTCTATCTCCCCCTCCCCTCTCCATTTCTGATTATCTCTATTCAATAAATAAATAAAGATAATTTAAAAATTTAAATGACAAAGGGTGACTGGGTTTCTCTTCTGAATTCAATTTTACATGGTGAAATTTTCATTTGGTTGTTTATGAAAATAGAGACTAAGCTGACAGAGAGTGAAAGAGACCAGAGCACTGAAGCGTCCTTCAATGTGCTGGGGGCCAGCCTCAAACCTGGGTTACTTACCTGGTAAGGCATACATACACTAGCCAAGTGAGCTATTCTGCCAGCCCATAGTGAAGTTTGTTTTTAATAAATATCTAGGGCCACTGAAACAGTTCACTAAATAATGTTCTTCGTTGCTATGTGCAAGACGATCCAGGTTCAGTGCACGACACTGCACTGAAAGCAGTTCTGATGCTATGATCTCTTTCATTTCATTCTCTGTCTTCTTTTGTCCCTATCTAAATAAAAACAACAACAAAACAAAATTACTGGGCCAACAAGATTACTCACCTGGAAGGGTGCCAGCTTTGCCAAGCCAGTAACCCAGGTGTAAGCCTGGATCTCACCACACTGGGGTAAGCTTTGCTGCTATGCTGTCTTTGCCTCTCTGTCTAGCTCTGAGAAAGACAGCCTAAAGTGAAGTCTTGATATGAAAACATAACATTATACTAGGATGCAAAAGGAAAAAGTTCTTGCACTTTGTCTTTGTGGTGGCCTAAACTGAATAAGGGAATATAACTATAGGGTGAGGGAGGGGAAAACAAGATGGGTTGGGGAAATAGCATAATGGCTATGAAAAAAGCCTTTCATGTCTGAGGCACCAAAGGTCCCAGTTTCAATCCCCTGCACCACAAGTCAGAGCTAAGTGTTACTCTGGAAAGAAAAAAAAAAAAAAAAACAGCGTGCAGACACCAAGTCCCAGCAATAACTGTGGAGGCAAGAAAAAAAAAGACCACTGGGCAGAGGGTAGATAGCATAATGGTTATGCAAACAGACTCTCATGCCTGAGGCTCCAAAGTCCCAGGTTCAATCCCCCGCACCACCATAAGCCAGAGCTGAACAGTGCTCTGGTTGAAAAAAAATTTTTAAATAATAATAATAAAAGACCAACAACAATAATAATAAAAACAATAAATAAACAAACATGGGGGCCAGGTGGCCCACCCAACTGAGTGAACACGTTTCCACATACCAGATTCAAGTCCCTGATTGAGACCTACAGGTCATGAGCAGTGAAGCAGTGCTATAGGTCTGTCTGTTTCTATCTTTCTATCTCTCTATCCCGCTCCCCTCTCAATTTCTCTCTGTCCTACCAAATACAAATAAAGATAAAACAGAATAAAAATAGAATTCCTACAAGCCAGACAAAGAGGACAAATATTGGATGAGTTCACATTTGTGGGGTACATACAGTAGTCAAACCCACAAACAGACAGTAGAATGGTGGCTGCCAAGGGCTTGAGGGAGGGGAAAATGGGGTATAATGGCTCAGTTTGAGAAGATAAAAATGTTGCAGAGGGGGCCAGGCGGTAGCACAGCGAGTTAAGCACACATGGCGCAAAGACCAAGAAACAGCGTAAGAATCCTGGTTCAAGCCCCCAGCTCCCCACATGCAGGGGGGTTGCTTCACAAGTGGTGAAGCAGGTCTGCAGGTGTCTATCTTTCTCTCCCCCTCTCTGTCTTCTTCTCTCTCGATTTCTCTCTGTCCTATCCAACAACAACAACAGCTATTATAAGAATAAAAACAACAAGTGCAACAAAAATGAGAGAAATGGCCTATATGAGCAGAGGTGGTGCAGGCACCAAGTCCCAGCAATAACCCTGGAGGCAAAAAAAAAAAAAATGTAGGGAGTCCTGTGTGGCGCAGTGGGTTAAGCACATGTGGCGCAAAGCGCAAGGACCGGTGTAAGGATCCCAGTTCGAGCCCCCAGCTCCCCACCTGCAGGGGAGTTGCTTCACAAGCGGTGAAGCAGGTCTGCAGGTGTCTTTCTCTCCTCTTCTCTGTCCTCCCCTCCTCTCTCCATTTCTCTCTGTCCTATCCAACAACAATGACATCAATAACCACAACAATGTTAAACAACAAGGACAACAAAAGGAAAAATAAATTAAATATATTTTTAAAAAATGTTGGGAGTTGGGTGGTAGCGCAGCAGGTTAAGCGCAGGTGGCACAAAGCGCAAGAACCTGCGTAATGATCCGGTTGGAGACCCTCTCCCCACCTGCAGGGGAGTCGCTTCATAGGCAGTGAGGCAGGTCTGCAGGTATCTATCTTTCTCTCTCCCTCTCTGTCTTCCCTCCTCTCTCCATTTCTCTCTGTCCTATCTAACAATGATGGCATCAATAATAACTACAACGACAATAAAAAACAAGGGCAACAAAATAGAAAATAAATATATAAAATTTTAAAAAATGTTCTAGAGAGAAATAGTTACAATGGCTGCACAACAGTGTGGATGCCACTAAACTGTATATCTAAAAATAGTTAAAGAGAAGCTGGAGAGACAGTGTAATGGTTATGCAAAAGACTCTCATGCTTGAGGTTCTGAGATCCCAGGGTCATTCTCCAGCCCCATCATAAATAAACCATTCTATTTGAATGGGGTGGTGGTGGTCTGGGAGTGGTGAAACTATGGATGCAAGAGATCTCAGCTCTGCAAAATAACAACAACAAACAAAAAAAAAACAAAGTAATAAATAAAAATGGTTAACACAGTTAACTTCACATTATGAATGTTCCAGCACATATGCATGCACACAAAGGAGTTTCTTGGACATTTCCAGTGATAACAGCCATCCTGTACTTTGCTCCAATGATCTCCAAATTCAACTGCTCTGTCCTTAGTGAAATTCTGTCTTTGATATATTTGTATATGGATAGGCAGTTCCACATACATGAGAACAGTAAGAGCACCACTTGGAGCACTGTCTGTCAGAGGTTCAGTAGTTGGGCTATCTGGCTCATGTTCTCACTTTCCCTATCTTCTTCTAGCGTTTGTCCTTCTTCCGTAGCCAGTCAACAGCGTAAGATATTGAAAGACTCCACAGCTGTAAGAAATTATGATATATTCTCCTTTGCTCCCAAAAACTACGGAATTAGAGGGAATCATGCTGAGATAATCCAAATGGAGAAGGACAAACTCCTGATGATTTCACTCATTGATAGGCTCTAAGACACAAAGGAAAGGATCATCCGGGGTGGATCCTCAATGAACTAGTCTATGGCAGCAGATTCAGGGAAGAGCACTAAGGGAAGGTTGGAAATTGAAGTCCCTTTAGTGGAACAAAATGACAGCCTGGTTGGGGGTAGTGTATTGACATCCTTGGTGGAAATATGGAAATGAATCTTTGTGACAACAAAAATTCTGTAAATTAACTTAATACAATGATATTGTAATGGAAATAAAAATATAAATTTAAAAAAGTAAAGCACTGAACGGCGTTTTTATCATGTTACAGAGAATGGTTGCCTTCGGGGTCAAGTGGTGGTGCACCTGGTTAAGCGCACACATCACCAGGAGTAAGGACCCGGGTTCAAGCCCGTGATCCCATCCCCACCTGCAGTGGAGAAGCTTCAGGAGTGCTGAAGCAGGGCTGCAGGTGTTTCTCTGTCTCTTTCCCTCTCTACCTCCCTCCATCAATTTCTCTGTCTTTATCCAAGTATATGTATATGTATATGATGATATTAAAGAGAAAGAGAGAATGATAACTATCAGTCACAGTCTCATAGGACGGGTTAACACCATCTTTCAAGAGACTTGCAGCAGGAAGGCTGCTTAGCGAAAGGTATGAATAATTCTTGAAGAGCGTCCAGTCAGCCCCAGGGCCCGAAAGCCAAAGGTCAGAAACGTCAAATCGGTGGGGGACGAAGTGACGCCGGGCCCCGGATGAGCCCAGCAGCCGTCCGCACCGCAGCCCCGGTCTCTCACCCCACCCCCATGCCACAGTCTCTCCCACCCCAAGGACAGGCTGGACGAATGGAGTCCGAACGCCAAGTCGACCCTCACCACCCCCCACCCCCACCACCCCGACCCCTCCTCACGCACACAATCCATAATGGACAGATCCATAATCGGGAAGACAGGAAGGCAGACGCTCAGCACCAAGAACCTACCGGGACAGCCCGCCAGCGGCCAGCTCCGGATCAGCTGGTAGCTGGCCCGCCAACCCGGAAGCAACAGGGAGGAGGGCGGAGACTCCGCATGACGGGCCAGAGAATCCTCCAAGCAGTGTGTGACAAGGCGATGTTCTGTGCGTCGATTGGTCGCGTGCAATGCAGCGGGTTGCGGAAGTGAGCCGCAGAGTGGGCAGGGCGGTGGGCGGGATTGTTGCCAGGCTACGGCTGAGTCTCCTGTATTGCCTCGCAGGTAGCCAGCACTCAACCTGTGTAGTGTAGTCCTTCTTGTTTCCGCAGCTTTCCGATACACTCATAACCTTTCCCAAGGCTCCGCTGAACTTCCTCAACGCTTCCTTACCCAAGTTAGGGCACTGGAGTGGCTCGGGTGGAAGTGACTTCTTTCTTTATTCTCACAGAAGACCCCATTCCCACACACATGACACAGCTTTCTCTCGCTCTGGTCTCTCTTTGGCTGTATGCTTGGCTTTGTGTTCATTTGGGACCCAAGGCCGATGAAGTGGCGCAGTGGGTAAAGCGTTGGTATCTCAAGCATGAGTTCAATCCCTAGCAATCATCCCTAGTTCTCAGCTACCCCTACCTCGTGGGCAGGCGGTGGAGCACCCGGTCAAGCGCACAATTACCACATTCAAGGATTTGAGTTCAAGTCCCCGCTCCCCACCTGTCTACAGGTCTCTCTCCCTCCCTCCCTCCTTCTCAATCTCTCCTTTCTCTTTCATTTTCTTTCTGTCCTAGCCAATAGAATAGAAAGGTAGAAAAAAATGGCTGCCAGAAGCTGTGGATTCCAGGCACTGAGCCCCAGCAATAACTCTGGTGGCAACAAATAAGTAAGTAAATAAATAAGTAAGTAAATAAATCTCTTTAAAAGATTGGTAGTGCAGCGGGTTAAGCTCACATGGCGCAAAGCGCAAGGACCGGCAGAAGGATCCTGGTTCGAGCCCCCGGCTCCCCACCTGAGGGGAGTCGCTTCAAAGGCGGTGAAGCAGGTCTGCAGGTGTCTTTCTCTCCCCCTCTGTGTTCCCCTCCTCTCTCCATTTCTCTCTGTCCTACCCAACAACGACATCAATAAAACAGCAAAGGCAATAAAAGGGAATAAATAAATATTTTAAAAAGAAGAACTCTCGCTCTGATGTCCCGTCTTTTTTTTTTTTTTGCCTCCAAGTTCATCGCTGGGGTTCTGTGCCTGCACTACAAATTCACTGCTCGTGGAGGCCATTTTTTTTCTATTTTGTTGCCATTGCTGTTATTGTTGCATAGGACAGAGAGAAATATAGAGAGGAGAGGAAGACAGAGATAGGAGAGAAAGATATTCACTGATTCACTGCTTGTGAAGCGACCACCCTGCAGGTGGGGAGCCAAGGGCTCGAACCCTGATGCTTGCCGGTCCTTGCATTTTGCACCATGTGCACTTAAACCAGTGAGCTACTGCCTAGCCCCCTGGGTTTTTTTTTTTGTTGTTGTTTGTTTGTTTGTTTTTGTTTTTTTCCTCCAGGGTTATTGCTGGGGCTCAGTGCCTGCACCATGAATCCACCGCTCCTGGAGGCCATTTTTCCCCCTTTTGTTGCCCTTGTTGTTGTAGCTTTGTTGTGGTTATTATTGTTGTTGATGTCATTTGTTGTTGGATAGGACAAAGAGAAATGAAGAGAGGAGGAGAGACAGAGAGAGGGAGAGAAAGATAGACACCTACAGACCTGTGAAGCGACTCCCCTGCAGGTGGGGAGCTGGGGGCTGGAACCAGGATCCTTAAACTGGTCCTTATGCCCTGTGCCACTTGCACTTAACCCCTGGTTTTGTTTTTTAAATGACTGTCTACTGCAAGTTGGGATTCGGGGAGCTAGAAGTTATTGAATGTTTGAGGCAGTGGAGAAAATATGAGAAGTGGTCACCAAGATTGGAGATCAGACACCAGATTAGGATTTAGGAAGGTTAGCTGAGGTTGGTGGTCCAGAATGCAAAGCTACATTAACCTGCACACCTGCATGGCTTGTTTGCTTTTGTAACACTGATACTGTTGCCTGATATTTGTGAATTTGGAGATTGAATCATTCCTATTGCTGAGGCATGGAATGAATAATCACATGGAGGCATGGTAATAATGATCAGTTTGGAGACTGGGAGTGGCACTGTGAATAAAACATTGAATGGGTTGGGGAGATGTCATAATAATTATGCAAAAAGACTTGGCTCTGAAGTCTCAGGTTCAGTCCCCAACATCATCATAAGCCAGAGGTGAACAGTGGTCTGGTGCTTCTCTCTCTCCTGGTATATCTCTCATTCAATAAATACTTAAACAGTTAAACTAAAACTCATCCATCAAACCTCATGGCTAAAAGGGATATCCCAATGAGGACAACCTTTATCTGAGCCACTGCTTCAGTTTCACTGCTATGCAGTTCTGATAACTGTTTTTGCAGTTAATCATTCAATTTTTTAATAAAGTGCTTTTCTTGATTCCTGTTTTGGCAAATTAAAAAAATAAATAAATACTTAAAAAATTAAAACATAGTGCCCTGGGAAGTAGCGCTGTGGATAAAGTGTAGGACTCTCAAGCATGCAGTCCCAAATTTCATCCGTAGCAGCAGTACATGTATCAGAGTGATGTCTGCTTTTTTTAAAAAAATAATTTTTATTATCTTTATTTTGTTTGATAGAAACAGCCAGAAATCAAGAAAGAAAGAGGTGATAGAGAAGGAGAGAGGCAGAGAGATATCTGCAACGCTACTTCACCACTTGCAAAGCTTTTCCCCTACAGGTGGGGACCAGGGACTTGCACCCAGGTCCTTGCGCACTGCAATGTGTGCACTCAACCAGGTGCACCACCACCTGGCCCCAATGTCTGGTTTTCTTTCTCTTCGCCTATCTCTCTCATTAATAAATGAGTAGACTATTTAATTAATTAAAGCATTGAACTTGAGATCCCAAGTTTGATCCCAGGCATCATATGCACCACAGTGATTTTCCAGTTCTCTCTCATGAATATATATATATATATACACACATATATATATATAGTGTAGTGATTCTTTTTTATATTCTTATTTCTTTATTGGGTGATTAATGGTTTACAGTCGGTGGTAAATACAGTGGTTGTACATGCATAACATTTCTCTGTTTTCCACATATCAATACAACCCCTCACTAGGTCCTCTTGTCATCCTTTTTTATTTATTTATTTATTTATTTATTTTCCTCCTCCAGGGTTATTGCTGGGCTCGGTGCCTGCACCATGAATCCACCGCTCCTGGAAGCCATTTTTCCCCCCTTTTGTTGCCCTTGTTGTAGCTTCATTGTGGTTATTATTATTGCCCTTGTTGACGCAATTCATTGTTGGATAGGACAGAGAGAAATGGAGAGAGGAGGGGAAGACAGAGAAGGGGAGAGAAAGACAGACACCTGCAGACCTGCTTCACCGCCAGTGAAGCGACGCCCCTGCAGGTGGGGAGCTGGGGGCTCAAACCGGGATCCTTATGCCGGTCCTTGTGCTTTGTGCCACATGCGCTTAACCCGCTGTGCCACCGTCCGACTCCCCTTTTTTTTTTTTATTAAAGAAAGGATTAATTAACAAAACCATAGGGTAGGAGGGGTACAACTCCACACAATTCCCCCAATTTCCATATCCCACCCCCTCCCCCGATAGCTTTCCCATTCTCTATCCCTCTGGGAGCATGGACCCAGGGTCATTGAGGGTTGCAGAAGGTAGAAGGTCTGCCTTCTGTAATTGCTTCCTCGCTGAACATGGGCGTTGACTGGTCGGTCCATACTCCCAGTCTGCCTCTCTCTTTCCCTAGTAGGATGGGTCTCTGGGGAAGCTGAGCTCCAGGACACATTGGTGGTGTCTTCAATCCAGGGAAGTCTGGCCGGCATCCTGATGACACCTGGAACCTGGTGACTGAAAAGAGAGTTAACATACAAAGCCAAACAAATTGTTGAGCAATCATGGACCCAAAGCTTGGAAAAGTAGAGAGGAAGTATTAGGGAGGTACTCACTGCAAACTCTAGTATACTTCTGCTTTCTTACTTTGGTGCCATACTCCAAACTCAGTCAATTTCTGCTTTGCGTTTCTACTTCTTCTTTTTTTTTTTACATGCATAACATTCCCCAGATTCCCATTTAGCAATACAACCCCCACTATTTCATTCATCATTTTTCATGGACCTGTATTCTCCCCACCCACCCACACCAGAGTCTTTTACTTTGGTGTAATACTCCAATTCCATTTCAGGTTTGACTTGTGTTTTCTTTTCTAATCTTGTTTTTCAACTTCGGCCTGAGAGTGAGATCATCCCGAATTCATCCTTCTGTTTCTGACTTATTTCACTCAACATGATTTTTTCAAGGTCCATCCAAGATCGGCTGAAAACGGTGAAGTCACCATTTTTTACAGCTGAGTAGTATTCCATTGTGTATATAGACCACAACTTGCTCAGCCACTCATCTGTTGTTGGACACCTGGGTTGCTTCCAGGTTTTGGCTATTACAAATTGTGCTGCCAAGAACATATGTGTACACAGATCTTTTTGGATGGATGTGTTGGGTTCCTTAGGATATATCCCCAGGAGGGGAATTGCAGGGTCATAGGGTAGGTCCATTTCTAGCCTTCTGAGAGTTCTCCAGACTGTTCTCCACAGAGGTTGGACCAATAGACATTCCCACCAGCAGTGCAGGAGGGTTCCTTTGACCCCACACCCTCTCCAGCATTTGCTGCTGTTACCTTTTCTCATGTGTGACATTCTCACAGGAGTGAAGTGATATCTCATTGTTGTCTTGATTTGCATTTCTCTGACAATCAGAGACTTGGAGCATTTTTTCATGTGTTTCTCGGCCTTTTGGATCTCTTCTGTGGTGAATATTCTGTCCAAGTCCTCCCCCCATTTTTGGATGGGGTTATTTGTTGTCTTGTTGTTGAGTCTGGTAAGCTCTTTATATATGTTGGTTATTAAACTCTTATCTGATGTATGGCATGTAAAGATCTTCTCCCATTCTGTGAGGGGTCTCTTGATTTGGGTAGTGGTTTCTTTTGCTGTGAAGAAGCTTTTTAATTTGATGTAGTCCCATAGGTTTATACTTGCCTTAGTCTTCCTTGTAATTGGATTCGTTTCATTGAAAATGTCTTTAAAATTTATGCGGAAAAAAGTTCTTCCAATATTTTCCTCTAAGTATCTGATAGTTTCTGGTCTAACATCCAAGTCCTTGATCCACTTGGAATTTACTTTTGTATTTGGTGAAATACAGTGATTCAGTTTCATTCTTCTGCATGTTTCAACCCATTGTTTCCAACACCATTTGTTGAAGAGATTCTGCTTCCCCCATATAATAGTCTGGGCCCCTTTGTCAAAGATTAGATGTCCATAGGTGTGGGGCCTCATTTCTGGGCTCTCAATTCTATTCCACTGGTCAGTGTGTCTGTTCATGTTCCAGTACCAAGCAGTTTTGATGACAATGGCCCTATAATATAGTTTGAGATCTGGCAGTGTGATGCCTCTGGTTCTGTTCTTTTTTCTCAAGATTGTTTTGGCAATTCTAGGTCTTTTCTGGTTCCAGATAAACATTTGTAGCATTTGTTCTATTCTCCTAAAAAATGTGCTTGGGATCTTGATGGGGATAGCATTAAATTTGTAGATGGCTCTGGGTAATATATTCATTTTGATGATGTTAATTCTTCCAACCCATGAGCATGGAATATCTTTCCACTTCTTTGTGTCTTTTTCAATTTCTTTGAGTAGTGACTCATAATTTTCAGTATACAAGCCTTTCACTTCTTTGGTTAGGTTTATTCCTAGATATTTTATTGTTTTTGTTGCTATAGAAAAAGGAACTGATTTCTGGATTTCAATTTCTTCTAACTTAGTGTTTGCATAGAGGAATGCCACTGACTTTTGAATGTTAATTTTATAGCATGACACATTACTGTATTGCCTGATGATTTCCAAAAGCTTCTTGCTAGATTCCTTAGGTTTTTCCATGTATCCTATCATGTCATCTGCAAATAAGGAGAGTTTGACTTCTTCTCTTCCAATCTGTATTCCTTTAATTCCTTGCTCCTGCCTGATTGCTATGGCAAGAACTTCCAACACTATGTTGAATAGTAATGGTGATAGTGGGCATCCCTGTCTAGTACCTGATCTGAGGGGAAATGCTTCCAGTTTTTCACCATTGAGTATGATGTTGGCTGTAGGTTTGCTATATATAGACTCCACTATCTTCAGGAATTTTCCATCTATTCCTATTTTTTGTAGTGTTTTGATCATAAAGGGATGTTGTATTTTGTCAAAGGCTTTCTCTGCATCTATTGATATGACCATGTGGTTTTTGGTCTTGCTTTTGTTGATGTGGTGGATCACATTGATTGATTTACGTATATTAAACCAACCTTGCATGCCTGGGATAAACCCCACTTGGTCATGATGAACAATTTTTTTGATATACTGCTGTATCCGGTTGGCTAGAATTTTGTTCAATATTTTCGCATCTATGTTCATCAGAGATATTGGTCTGTAGTTTTCTTTTTTGGTTGTGTCCCTGTCTGCTTTTGGTATCAGGGTGATGTTGGCTTCATAGAAGCTGGAAGGGAGTATTCCAGTGTCTTCAATCTTCTGGAAGACTTTTAAAAGCAGAGGTATTAGTTCTTCTTTGAAAGTTTTGTAGAATTCATTTGTAAAACCATCTGGTCCAGGACTTTTATTTTTGGGAAGATTTTTGATAACTGTTTCAATTTCATTAGCTGTGATGGGCCTGTTCATGTTATCCACTTCCTCTTTACTTAGTTTTGGAAGTTGGTAGGTATCTAGGAAATCATTCATTTCTTCCAGGTTCTCTAACTTGGTGGCATATAGTTGTTCATAGAAACCTCGCATGATATGTTGAATTTCTGCAGTGTCTGTTGTGATATCTCCTCTTTCATTTACTATCCGATTTATTTGGGTCTTCTCCCTTTTTTGTTTTGTGAGTCTGGCTAAAGGTTTGTCGATTTTGTTTACTCTTTCGAAGAACCAACATTTACTTTCATTGATCTTTTGTATGGTTTTCCTATTCTCAATGTTATTTATTTCTGCCCTAACTTTAGTAATTTCTGTCCTTCTGGTTGCTTTAGGGTTCCTTTGTTTTCTTCTTCTAGGTCTTTAAGATGTGCAATCAGGCTGTTTATTTGTGCCTTTTCTTGTTTCCTAATGTGTGCTTGTATAGCTATGAACTTCCCTCTTAGGACTGCTTTAGCTGTGTCCCAAATATTTTGATAGCTTGTGTCTTCATTTTCATTGAACTCTCGAAACATTTTGATTTCTTCCTTGATTTCCTCTTTGACCCAGAAGTTGTTAAGAAGTGTACTGTTGAGCTTCCACATTTTGGCACTGTTACTAATCTTTTGTTGATTGTTAAGTGTTGGTTTAATTCCACTGTGGTCTGAGAAGATGCTTGGGATGATTTCAGTGCTCTTGAATAGGCTGATGCTGTCTTTGTGGCCTAACATATGGTCTATCCTTGAGAATGATCCATGTGGATTTGAGTAAAATGTGTATTCCAGTTTCTTGGGATGAATGACTCTGAAAATGTCCAATTCTTCCTGGATGATCTGTCAAGTTGAGAGAGTGGGGTGTTGAAGTCCCCTACTATGATTGTGTTACTGTTAATATATTGCTGTAGCTCTTTCAGTAGAAGTTTGATGTATTTAGATGGTTTCTCATTGGGTGCATAGATATTAATAATTGTTAAGTCCTCTTGATTGACTGATCCTCTGAGCATTAAGTAGTGTCCATTCCTATCTTTTTTAATCTTATCTATTTTAAAGTCTATCATGTCAGATATGAGAATAGCTGTTCCTGCCCTTTTTTGTGGGCCATTGGCTTGAATGATAGTTTTCCATCCTTTCACTTTAAGTCTGTGTTTGTCTTGTTGCGCTAGGTGAGTTTCCTGTAGACAACATATTGTTGGGTTGTGTTTTCTGATCCATCTTCCTACTCTGTGTCTTTTAATAGGTGAATTCAGGCCATTCACATTTATTGATATCAAAGATTGAAGATATTTTAACGCCATTCTGGTAGAGTTTTAGAGTGTTTTGATATATGTTCTATTTGTGGTGGTCCGGTTGTTTATAGGAAACCTTTCAGAACTTCTTTCAAGGCAGGCTTGGTGATGGTTGCTTCCTTCAACTGTTGCTTGTCTGAGAAGGTTTTGATGCTTCCATCTAGTCTGAATGACAATCTAGCGGGATATAGTATTCTTGGCTGAAAGCCTTTCTCATTGAGCACTCGATAGATATCTTACCATTCTCTTCTGGCCTGTAGTGTTTGTATGGAGAAGTCTGCTGCTAATCTTATGGGTTTTCCTTTGTAGGTGACTCTTTGTTTTTCTCTTGCAGCCTTGAGGATCCTTTCTTTATCCTTATTCCTTTCCAATCTAAGTATGACATGTCTTGGTGTCTTTAGGTCTGGGTTAATTCTGTTTGGGACCCTCTGGGCTTCTTGAATCTTTATGTCTTTGGTGTTGTCTAGACTAGAGAAATTTTCAGCTATTATGGCCTGGAGAACGCTTTCTTCCTCCCCTTCTCTTTCTTCCTCTGGTAAGCCAATAATGCGTATATTGTTTCTTTTGAAGTCATCCCATAGGATTCTGTTGTTGTTTTCAGCATCTCTTAATCTCTTTTTGAGATCTCTTACTTCTTTTTTAGTTGTCTCTAATTCATCCTCAATCTTGCTAATTCTGTCTTCAGCCTCATTGATTCTATTCTCTCTGCCCTCTACTGCTTTCTGGAGTTCATCTATTTTGTTGCCCTGCTCTGATACTGTTTTAGCTTGTTCAGCTAGTTGCCTTCTTAGCTCAGCAATTTCAGCTTTCAGCTCTCTAATAACCATGAGATTATTAGAATTTTCTTCCATATTCTCATTTGTTGTTCCTGCAGTTCTGATTACAATTTTTTCAAATTCTTTACTCACTCCTGTTATTATTTCCTTAGCTAATGTTTGGATGTTGAACTCGTTGTTTTGTGCTTCACCCTCTGGAGGACTTTTAGCTGGACTCTTGTTCTGGTTCGAGTCTCCATTATTTTTTCTTGTTGTTTTAACCATTTTATATAAGTTAACAGTTTTTTCAATCCCTGAGTTGGAGTTCAGTGGTGTAAAAGCCTTTTTTTTTTCCCCTGTAGGCTATGGTAGCCTGAGGGCTTTTAAACTATCAATAGGCTTCTTGGCTTAATCAATGACTCCTGACCAAGAGATAAAGCAGGGTGTGGCAGAGATAATCCAGTGGTTATGCAAAGAGACTTTCACAGCCCTTCAGCTATGCCACCGAGGTATAGGTCTTCTCCTGAGTTTCCCGGTTAGATCTCTGTGCCCTGGTGTCCCTCCCTGTTGCTGCTCCAGATTCTGAGGGTAATAGCAATGGAGACTCAGAGTTGTACTTGGTGAGTCTCTGGGGAGTCCTTTCCTCCCTTCAGCTGTCCCCTTGTTGGTGGAGCAGACTGGAGGTGGTGTCTCCACTGACAAACTGTCGAACTGTTAGCAGTCACTTAATCTCTTCTTACGCCCCTCTCTCCTCTCTGTCACCAGCCACGCGTGTTTGTACTCACGGGTGATTTACTGGGTTTCTGTGGTCATTCTAGTCCTGTCTTGTTTCGGTCCGGGTGGTCTCCTTTGGTATTCCTAGTTGATCCGGGAGAGGAGAGGAGAGGAGAGGAGAGAAAGCGATCTGCTGCTCGTAGCTCCGCCTCCGGAAGTCGAATCCCCTTTTTTTTTTTTTAAATATTAAGGAAGAATATCAGCCAGGCATGTAAACCAGCTGGTGTGACAGTGTTAGGGGATAGGCATGGTTACACTACATGACTGAGAACATGAGAGGTACTCTCACTAGTTTGTACCATGTATGAATATATAAGCTAGAGGTTCTCCTCTCAGGAGGCATGGCCATCCTGACTTCCCTTGGAAGACACTCTCAACAATGTGTCCCAGTCTCACCTCTCCAGAGCCCTATCCCACTAGGGAAAGAGGGACAGGCTGGGGTATGGATTGAACTGCCAACACCCATGTCCAGCAGAGAAGCAATTACAAAAGCCAGACATTCTACCTTCTGCACCCCAGAAAGAATTTTGGTCCATAATCCCAGAGTGGTAAAGAGTAGGGATGTTTTGGCGCCAGGTGGTGGCTCACTTGGTTAAGTGCACACATTACAGTGCACAAGGACCTGGGTTCAAGCCCCTGATCCCCATCTACAAGGGGAAAGCCTCATGAATGGTGAAGCAGGGCTGCAGGAGTCTCTCTATCTCTCTCCCTATCTCCTCCTCCCCTTTCAATTTATCTCTGTCTTTATCCAATAATAAATATATTTTGTAAAAAATAATAGGGACGTTTCCAGTGGAGGGGATGGGACATAGAACTCTGGTGGTGGGAATTATATGGAATTATACTCCTATTATCTAACAATCTTATTCATCATTATTAAATCATTAATAACTTTTAAAAAATAATAAAATAAACTATTTTATGACTTAGTGCTACAGAATAACAGAAAAACTACAGTGTATGGGAAGGTCTGCAAAAAGAAATTCTGTCAACTTCTTTACTATATTGAATTTATTGTAGCTCTAAGCCAGGTGTGAAGAAATTTTGCTCAGTTCAAGCGTGCCAGCATTCTAGCTTTGTTCAACCTATAGCAAGTTTTAAGGTATGAGGAAGTCGGGCAGTAGCGCAGCAGGTTAAGTGCAGGGGGCACAAAGCACAAGGACCAACATAAGGATCTCGGTTCGAGCCCCCAGCTCCCCACCTGCAGGGGAATCACTTCACAGGTGGTGAAGCAGGTCTGCAGGTGTCTATCTTTCTCTCCCCCTCTCTGTCTTCCCCTCCTCTTTCCATTTCTCTGTCCTATCCAACAATGATGACATCAATAACAATAGTAATAACTACAACAATAAAATAATGGCAATAAAATGGAATAAATAAATAAATATTTAAAATTTTAAAAAATAAATTTAATTTTAAAAAAAGTTTTAAGATATGGATGAAAACTATTTTATCAATTTGCACATTCTAGTTACTTTGTAGTATCACAATCGAGACTTTTACTTATATAACAGTCAAGGAGTTTGCAACCGGCAAAACCAAGGCTACAGTCCAACATTACTGCTGAGACTTAATTTTTACTTATTTGTTATTTATTATTGGATAGAGAAAAAGAAACATTGAGAGGAGAGAGGGAAAGAGACAGAGAAAGATCTGTAGCCCTGCTTCACTACTCATGAGGCTTTTCTCCTACAGGTCGCCACTACCTACTTGAACCAAGATCCTTGCAAATATAATATGTGCTTAACCAGGTGTACCACTACCTGGCCCCTAGAACACCACCAGTGTTTTATATGTGTGAAAACGGTCTGTTATACACTTATAACATGTCCCACAGTTTCCATTGGTGTGTAAAGTGATAAAAACCCTAAAATCACAACTGTTTTAGCATAATGAAAAGTCCAAAGAGCTCCTATATAAATTATTACAGTTAACTTCCCTTCTTTGATACTTTTAGCTTTCTATGATATTTTTAAAAAATTCAAGGTCGAGAACTCTCTGCTGCCTCTTTGCCCCAAGCACTCTCTCTTACTCTGCACTCCCCAACCCTGGAACTCTGACACTCTCTCACTTTGGAACCCTCTCTTGGGGTTCCTCGGGGCGGAAAACTAACTGGACTGATCCAATTCTCTTGGCGGGGGAGAACTAGGACCCAATGTAAAGCATACAACATGCAGGGGAGTCGCTTCACAAGTGGGGAAGCAGGTCTGCAGGTGTCTGTCTTCTCCTCCTCCTCCTCTCTGTCTTCCCCCTCCTCTCTCCATTTCTCTCTGTCCTATCTAAAAGTGACGACATCGTCAACCACAACAATAATAACTGCAACAACAATAAAAAAAAAAAAAACAAGGGCAACAAAAGGGAAAATAAATAAATATATTAAAAAAAAATTCAAGGTCATTCATATGTATTATGTGAATATGTGCTTTCATTAGCTTGGTTAAATATTTATTTATTTTACCAGAGCACTGATCAACTCTGGCTTATGGTACTGTGGGGGACTGAACCTGGAATTTCAGAGCCTCAGGCCTGAGAATCTCTTTGAATAACCATTATGCTATCCACCCCATCTTTATTTTAAAGATTTATTATTTTTTTATTGTTGTAATTATTGTTTTTATTGATGTTGTCATTGTTGGATAAGACAGAGAGAAATGGAGAGAGGGGAAGACAGAGGGGGAGAGAAATATAGACACCTGCAGACCTGCTTCACCACCTGTGAAGAGACTCCCCTGCAGGTGGGGAGCCGGGGGCTTGAACTGGGATTCTTATGCCTGTCCTTGCGCTTTGCGCCACCTGCACTTAACCCGCTGCACTACCACCTGACTCCCTAAAGATTTATTTTTATATTTTATTTTTACCAGAGCACTGCTCAATTCTGGAATATGGTGGTGCTGGGAAATGAACCTGGGACCTTGTGGCCTCAGGCATGAACATCTTTTTTCTTAACTGTTATGCTGTCTCCCCAGCCTTTGTTTCCTTTCCTTTTCCTATTTTTTATTAGATAGGACAGAAAGAATTGAGAGAACCAGAGAGACAGACATGTGCAGACCTGCTTCACCGATCATGAAGTATCCCTACTACAAGTGGAGAGTATGGGCTCAAACCTGGGTCCTTGTGCATGGTAATATGTGTGCTTAACCAGGTGCATCATCACCTGGCCCCCATTTACAATTCCTTTTTTAAAAATTATTTTATTATTCATTAGTGAGAGAGAGAGGTATATGAGATACTAGGTATGGAATTCGGTAGCCTCACACAAGCAAATCCTGTGCTCTACTCATTGCACCAACTTCTAAGTCACTTGATTTCTTTTATATTTACTTATTATCTTTATTATTTATTTTATCAAAGCACTGCTCAACTCTGGCTTATAGTGGTGTTGGGGATTGAACCTGGGACTTAGCACCTCAGGCATTAAAATCCTTCATAAAATCATTATGCTATCTTTCTGGACCACCTGGCTTGTTTTATTTATTTTAGAGACCGAGGCAAATAAAGGACATGAAAGAGACCACAGTAGAGAAACTTCTCTCAATGTGGTGGCAGCTGGGTGTGAACTTGGATTGTGTACATGGCAAAGAGCTATCCAAATGAGCTATTTGACCAGCCCCTACCTACCTGACCTATTCTAAATGAAGTTCTTTTCAAGAAAAATTTCACAAAATCTAAAGATCTGGTATACATGAACTAAACAAGCAAACAAACAAAAAGCAGATGTGAGGTCTGGCGGTAGCGTGGCGGGTTAAGCGCACTTGGCACGAAGCACAAGGACTGGCCTAAGGATCCCGGTTTGAGCCTCGGGCTCCCCACCTGCAAGGGAGTCACTTCACAGGCAGTGAAGCAGGTCTACAGCAGTCTATCTTTTTCTCCCCCTCTCTGTCTTCCCCTCCTCTCTTCATTTCTCTCTGTCCTATCCATCATAACGACATCAATAACAACAACAATAATAACTACAACAACAGTAAAACAACAAGGGCAACAAAAGGGGGGAGCAAAATATTAAAAAAAAAAAAAAAACAGAGGCCAGGTGGTGGCACACCTGGTTAAGTGCACATATTATAATGTGCAAGGACCCAAGTTCGAGTCCCCCATCCCCACCCACAGGGGGAAAGCTTCAGGAGTGGTGAAGCAGTGCTGCAGGTGTCTCTCTATCTCTCTCCCTCTCTATCTCCCCCTTCCCTCTAGATTTCTGGCTGTCTATCCAGTAAATAAATAAAGATAATTTAAAAAAAAAACAGAAGCAAGCATACTGATTCTTTTTTTTTTTTTCCTCCAGGGTTATTGCTGGGCTCGGTGCCTGCACCATGAATCCACCGCTCCTGGAGGCCATTTTTCCCCCTTTTGTTGCCCTAGTTGTTGCAGCCTCGTTGCGGTTATTATTGCCATTGTTGACGTTGCTTTGTTGTTGGATAGGACAGAGAGAAATGGAGAGAGGAGGGGAAGACAGAGAGAGAGGGGAGAGAAAGATAGACACCTGCAGACCTGCTTCACCGCCCGTGAAGCGACTCCCCTGCAGGTGGGGAGCCGGGGGCTCGAACCGGGAACCTTAGGCCGGTCCCTGCGCTTTGCGCCACGTGCGCTAGTATACTGATTCTAAGACTTGTAAGCACTATGGTGGTTATCTTTGGCAGGTGGGATGGTAGGGGTACAGAACTTTGGTGGTGAATATGGTATGGAACTATAAACTGTAATCTTAATCCTGTAACATACACAAATCAAATTTATTTAATCACAAATAAAGAAACTAAGAATGCAAAAAAAAATATTAAAAATAAAACAAAAGAACAAACGAGTTAAAGGGGAAAAAAGCCATAGAGGACTGTTTGTATGTTAATGTGTTATACATAAACTTTATATATACAATTTATGTGTAAATATATATATATATATATATAAAACTATAAAATTATCTTCCACATGCAACAAACATAGAGCAAATATTCACATGGAATCTACTTTTGATGAGTTTCCTCACTATGTCTCAATTCAGTTCATCCAACTCAACACATTGACTCTCAGCTCACAGTGCTCAATTCATTCTACTCACTCACAGATTTTAAATATAACTTTATTTATTAATAGTATATTACAAGATTATAAGATTATACCAGGGGCAGGGTGGTAGCGCAGCGGGTTGAGCGCACAAGGCCCGAAGCAGCAAGAACAGAGTAAGGATCCCTGTTCCAGCCCTGGCTGCCCACCTGCAGGGGGCTCACTTCAGAGGCGGTGAAGCAGGTCAGCAGGTGTCTTTCTCTCCCCCCTCTGTCTTCCCATCCTCTCTCTGTTTCTCTCTGTCCTATCCAACAACAGCAGTGTCAACAATAACAAGGCCAACAAAATGGCAAAAATGGCCTCCAGGAGCAGTGGGTTCGTAGTGTAGGCACCAAGCCCCAGCAATGACCCTGGAAGGAAAAAAAAGATTAAGAGCAGTGAATAAAACATTTAAAAATTAAAAAAAAAAAAATGACACCACACCCACCACCAAAGTTTTGTGTCCCTACCTTCCTACTTCCCAAAGATAACCACCATAGTTCTCACAAATCTTAGTTTCCTTGCTTCTGTTTTGTTTGGGTGTTTTTTTGTTTGTTTGTTTGTTTTTGGCAAGTTAGGGTTAGGGTTGATTCCACTTGTGAGTGAAACCCCTCTGGCAGTTGTCTTTCATCTCTTATTTCGCTAGGCATCATCACCACCAGTTCCATCCATTTTGTCCTAAAGGACACATCATCTTTTTGATTGCAGAATAATATTCTATATCTTCTTTAGCCAGTCATCTGTTGATGGGCATTTAGGCTGCTTCCACTCTTTGGCTAATGTAAAAAATGCAGCTATGAACACAGGAGTGCATATATCCCTTCGAATTAGTGTTTGAGTGTCCACTGGATAAATGCCCAAGAACTCACAGCCTCTCAACTCACTACTTTCTCAATTCAATGTCTACTACAGCTCAAAACTTCAACCTTGGGAGCCTTTCTCATTTCCCGGGAGCGTCGGCGCCTTACTGATTGGCTGGTGCTGAGTGACGCCCTCAGCATGCGACCCAGGAGTGCGGGGCGAGTGATTATGAGACGGGGAGGCCGGTGCTGGCTCCTGCTACTAGTATCCGGGTGCTCACGTCTCCCGTGCCTCAGCTTTCCTAGGACTTGGAGTAGCCTTGGGGGCCGGATGGCGGAGTCACACTTTGTCCAGACCCCAGCGGCGAGCGAACTGGGGGCTCCCGCTCAGCAGAATGGAGACGGGAGTGGTGAGCTGCCACCAATGCGGCGGGAGCCGGCCCCGGGGGAGGGGAAGCAGGCGCCGGTCCCCGGCAAGCGCAGGAAGCAGCGGGGCACCCCTGGGGAGCGCGTGGTGCCGCCGCCGAAGAAGCGGCGGACAGGGGTGAGCTTCGGCGACGAGCACTTCGCAGAAACTAGCTACTACTTCGAGGGTGGTCTGCGCAAAGTGCGACCCTACTATTTTGACTTCCGGACCTACTGTAAAGGCCGCTGGGTGGGCCGCAGCCTCCTGCAAGTCTTCAGCTCGGAGTTCCGAGCCCAGCCTCTGGCCTCCTATGAAGCCGCTGCCCGGGCAGGGCGCCTGCACCTCAACGAAGAGCCGGTGCGGGACCTCAGCACCGAGCTCAAGGTGGAGTGCAGACTGGAAGTGGGGAGGGAAGGGAGGAAGGTTTCCTTCAGGGTTATGAAGTCAGAGTCATTCCACCGGAAGGGAGGAAGGTTTCCTTCAGGGTTATGAAGTCAGAATCATTCCACCAACACCCTTCAATAAAGTGTTTTTTTCTTTTCTTTTTTTTTTTTCTTCCTCCAGGGTTATTGCTGGGCTCGGTGCCTGCACCATGAATCCACCGCTCCTGGAGGCCTTCCCCCCTCCCCCCTTTGTTGCCCTTGTTGTAGCTTCGTTGTGGTTATTATTATTGCCCTTGTTGACGCAATTCGTTGTTGGATAGGACAGAGAGAAATGGAGAGAGGAGGGGAAGACAGAGAAGGGGAGAGAACGATAGACACCTGCAGACCTGCTTCACCGCCTGTGAAGCGACTCCTCTGCAGGTGGGGAGCCGGGGGCTCGAACCGGGGTCCTTACGCCGGTCCCTGCGCTTTGCGCCACATGCGCTTAACCCACTGCGCCACCGCCCGACCCCCTAAAGTGTTTTTTTCTAGTCTTAATTTTTTCCATACAGCAGTACCATTTTACATTCATACCAACAATGTTCAGAGATTCCCTCTTCTTCCTCTTTTTTTTTTAATTTTTTTTTTTATAGGCAGAGAAAGGGAAAGACACCAGAGTTTCCTCCAATGTTGTGAGATCAGGACTCAAACCTGGGTCACTCTCATGACAAAGCTCACTACCCAAGACCCTTGCCAACTTGTAGCTTCTCGTCTTTTTGATGATAGCCATTCTAGTGGGTGTAATTATATAATTATGATTTTTTTTTAATTTTTTTTTATTAAAGAAAGGATTAATTAACAAAACCATAGGGTAGGAGGGGTACAACTCCACACAATTCCCACCGCCCAATCTCCATATCCCACCCCCTCCCCCGATAGCTTTCCCATTCTCTATCCCTCTGGGAGCATGGACCCAGGGTCATTGAGGGTTGCAGAAGGTAGAAGGTCTGCCTTCTGTAATTGCTTCCTCGCTGAACATGGGCGTTGACTGGTCGGTCCATACTCCCAGTCTGCCTCTCTCTTTCCCTAGTAGGATGGGTCTCTGGGGAAGCTGAGCTCCAGGACACATTTTTTTGTAAACATATATGTATATATAATTTTCACCAGAGCACTGCCCAGCCCCAGCTTATAGTGGTATCAGGGATTGAACCTGGGACTTTGGGGTCTCAGGAATACTAATACTGTGCTCTAACTCATTGAGATATTTTCCTGACCCCTTTTTCTGTGCTTTTCTTGTCCACAATCTGCCTGTTTATATCTTTACAGAGAAGAGAACACACTACACACACTGCTTTTCTACCTAGTTACTGTAGTTATTCTACTGTAGTTATTCTTCCTTATCAGTAAAGATCAGGGTATGCCTGAAAGTGTCAGCACCTGGGCTGACTGGTTGCCTATGTCATTGACAGGACAACGATTTCTTGCGAAACACTGTACACAGGCATGAGCCTCCAGTCACAGCAGAGCCTGTCCGCCTGCTTGCTGAAAATGAAGACATGGTGGTGGTTGACAAGCCTTCTTCCATTCCTGTCCATCCCTGTGGCCGCTTCCGGCATAACACAGTCATCTTTATCTTGGGCAAGGAACACCAGCTCAAGGAGCTGCACCCCCTGCATCGTCTTGACCGCCTCACCTCAGGGGTCCTCATGTTTGCCAAGACAGCTGCTGTCTCTGAGAGGATCCATGAGCAGGTTCGGGACCGGCAGGTGAGCCCATCTTTTGCCTCCTGCAACTCAACGGTTTCTGTTGAAAGACCGTCTCTGAGTTGTACATCTGAAGTAAGCTTTCATGTTTTTTTTATTTTATTTATTCCTTTCTGTTGCCCTTGTTTTATTGTTATAGTTATTATTGATGTTGTTGTTGGATAGGACAGAGAGAAATGGAGAGAGAAGGGGAAGACAGAGAGGGGAGAGAAAGACAGACACCTGCAGACCTGCAGGTGGGGAGCCAGGGGCTTGAACCGGGATCCTTACACCGGTCCTTGCGCTTTGTGCCATATGTGCTTAACCCACTGCGCTACCACCGGACTCCCTAGCTTTCATGTTTATGTAGTCAAGCACCTTACCTTTAGGAAGGTTGATACCCAAAATGCCCAAACAGGTTATATTATCTCATGTTTCAAAAAATCTTTAGTTATTTCTTATTTTTTTATTATTGGATAGAGACAGAGAAATTGAAAGGGGAGGGGGAGATAAAGAGGGAGAGAGACAGAGAGACACCTGCAGCTCTGCTTCACCACTTGTGAACCTTTCCCCCTGCAGGTGGGGACCAGAGGCTTGAGCCTGGGACCTTGTGTGCTGTAATGTGAGCACTTAACAAGGTGCACCACCACCTGGCCCTTAGTTATTTCCTATTAAATGGGTAGCCTAGGAGGCGGACAGTGGACAAAGCATTGGACTTGAAAGCATGCAGTCCCAAGTTCTATCCCTGCTCTGGTGCTGCTCTGGTGTTCTCTCTCTTATACGTAAATATTAAAAAGGGGTGGGGGCTGTGATCCAGGAGGTGGCACAGTGATAAAGCTTTGGACTCTCAAGCAGCGGGTCCTGAGTTCGATCCCTGGCAGCACATGTGCCAGAGTGATGTCTGGTTCTTTCTCTCTCCTATCTTTCTCATTAATAAACAAATAAAATCTTTTTTTAAAAAGGGAGGGGGACAAAGTAGCTTACTTTGCATAGTGCACCTGCTTTGCCATGTGTGTGACCCAAGTTTTAGCCCAGTTTCTACCACATTGAAGAAAACTTTGGTGCTGTGGTTTATTTACCTCTCTCTGCCTTTTTATCATGCTCTTTCTATCTGAAAAAGTCAGCTTAGAATGGTAAATCCCTGGAGACCCCCCCAAAAAAAAGAAAGTTGAATGGTAGTGACTATGATCTTGAGGCTTATAATTGAAGATCTGTTTTATAATCCATGTGAGTGTTTAGCATATGTCAGATTCAGTACTATATACATTGGAGCCTACCTTCCTGAATCCTTATAGCAGCCCTGGGAGTTAATTGTTTTTCTCCCTCTCTCTTTTTTTTCTTTTTTGGAGGGGCGGCTTTCACTGTTTATTTATACAAATACTCCACATAGTGATTTTCCCTGGAGTCAGAAATTCTTTGAGACAATGCCATCCACCTTGGCCAGTCGTAGAATGGAGACGTCCGACTCGCACATCTTGCGATGGTACAGCAGTTTGCGTAGGTTCTGTAAGGCCATTGAACCTGCCGGTTACCTTGTCGACCTCGGCCACGTTCATCCGAATGGACGCTAGGTCCTTGGCACCGATGATGCGGTTGCTGGCGGAGCACTTCCGCCGAATGTACAGGTCCACGAACTCCTTGGCATTGTTCTGCATGGTGGAGCCACGCCTGATGGCTACACAACGGGCGGGAACGTAGCGCGAACATAGAAAGGAAAGAAAGGAAAGTTTTCTTTCTTTCTTTCTTTCTTTCTTTCTTTCTTTCTTTCTTTCTTTCCTTTCTTTCTTTTCTTTCTTTCTTTCTTTCTTTCTTTCTTTCTTTCTTTCCTTCTTTTTTTCCTTCATTCTTTCCTTCCTTCTTTTTTATGCAGTCCTGGGGAATGAATCCAGAGCTTTCTTTGCACTTGTGTATTACCACCACTGACAGGGTTCTCCAGGCCAGAGTTTAATTTTTTTTTAAGATCTACTTATTTCATGAAAGAAATCAATCCGTGTGGGGATAGATAGCATAATGGTTATGCAAAGTAACTCTTATGCCTGAGGCTCCAAAGTCCCAGGTTCAATCCCCTGTACCGCCATAAGCCAGAGCTGAGCAGTGCTCTGATAAAAAAATAAAAAGAGAGAGGAAAGAAAGGAAATGAAAAGAAAAGGAGAGCGATGCAAAGCATCACTGGCATATACAATGCTAGGGATCAAACTAATTATCTCATGCTTATAAGTCTAGAATTCTGCCACTGCACCACCTCCCAGATTGCATCAGGCCACCTTTTCCACTCTTCCATTTTAGGGAGGGAGGACAGACAGGATAGTCTCCATAGTACTGCTCCGCCTGCCATGGAGCTCCTTGTGGTGTTGCTGTCCATTGTGATCCCAGTGTGCCAGGACTCAAATGCTGGGCCTTGCTTGCTTTAAAGCACATGCTTTACCTGGTGAGTTATCTCCTGGGGTACTCTAATTTCAAATTTTCTAAAGTTACTGAAAATTTTTAATAGTTTATATTTTTTAAATTTGTACTTACTTACATATTTTTTAAATTTCTTTATTGGGGAATTAATGTTTTACATTCAACAGTAAATACAATAGTTTGTACATGCATAACATTCCCCAGTTTCCCATATAACAGTACAACCCCCACTATGTCCTCTGTCTTGTACTTACTTATTAGCACAAGACAGGTAGACAGAAAACCAGAGTACTGCTCTAGCACATGGGATGTTGGGGATCAAACTCAGGACTTTGGAGTCTAACACTTTAGCCACTCCACCACCTCCAGCCTCAAGTTACTGAAATTTAAAGAGATTTACTGGGGGTAGAGAGGTAACATGGTTATGCAAAAGACTTGCATGCCTGAGACTGAGGACCCAGGTTCATTCTTCAGCACCACCATAAGCTGAGCTGAGCAGTGCTCTAGTTAAAATAAAAATAAAAAGATTGGGAGTTGGACAGTAGTGCAGCAGGATAAGCGCACATGGCGCAAAGTGCAAGGACCGGCTTAAGGATCCTGGTTCGAGCCCCCGGCTCCCCACCTGCAGGGGAGTTGCTTCACAGGCGGTGAAGCAGGTCTGCAAGTGTCTGTCTTTCTCTCCCCTTCTCTGTCTTCCCCTCCTCTCTCTATTTCTCTCTGTCCTATCTAACAACAATGGCATCAATAACTACAACAATAAAATAACATGGGCAACAAAAGGGGAAAATAAATATAAAAACATTTAAAAAAAATAAAAAATATTAAGTGATGGGATTGTGAATCTGGCAAGTGTGCGACAGTTTGAATCCTCTTCTGACACTGGTGGCTCCTTACTGCTGTAAATTTGGCCTTTCTGAATTTATGCTCTGTGCTGACTTTCTTTTTTTCTTCTGGTGTAGCTGGAAAAGGAGTATGTGTGCAGGGTGGAAGGTGAGTTCCCTGCTGAGGAAGTGACCTGCAAGGAGCCAATTTTGGTGGTGTCTTACAAGGTTGGCGTGTGCCGTGTTGATGCTCGGGGCAAGCCTTGTGAGACTGTGTTCCAGAGACTGAGCTACAATGGCCACTCCAGTGTGGTACGGTGCCGGCCACTCACGGGCCGCACTCACCAGATCCGAGTCCACCTCCAGTACCTGGGCCATCCCATCCTCAATGACCCCATCTATAATTCTGCTGCCTGGGGTCCTTCCCGAGGCCGGGGTGGCCACATTTCCAAGACAGATGAAGAGCTGCTGCGGGACCTGGTGGTAGAACACCAGGCTAAACAGAGCCTGGACATGCTAGATCTGTGTGAAAGTGGCCTGTCTCCAGGCCCTGCAGACTCTGCCCCTCCCTCCTCAGAGCTGGGCAAGGACCACCTGGAAGACTTGACTGCATCTGCCCAGAAGGTGGATGGAGCAGCTGAGAGAGCCCCAGAGGACCTGGGCACAGTGACCACAGCAACCTCGGCAAAGGCTGCTGAAGCAGATGTGGGTCATGAGATAGACCCTCTCTGTGCAGAGTGCCGGCTAGTGCGACAGGACCCTTTACCACAGGACCTTGTGATGTTCTTGCATGCCCTGTCTTACAAAGGGCCAGGCTTTGAGTACTGCTCACCCATGCCTGCCTGGGCACAGGATGACTGGCAAGAGGGCTGAGAGGTTGCTTGAAATGAAACAGTTCTGTGTAGTAGAATCTGACCACATGCTCAGTTTGCAGGAATGAGGTTGGGCTCCAAACAGACCTGCTCATACTTGATAACTCCTTTCCCCCTTCCTCCATCTAGAGTTCAGGGACTCTCAGTTATAAATAAGTCTTTTTTCTATCACCAGTGTGTCTGGTTTTCTTCTTTTTTTCTAAGATAGAGTGAAAAGAGACTGTAGCACCAAAGCTTCCTTAAAGCAGTGGGGTTGGGCTTAAACCTGGGTTGTGAACTTGGTAAAGTGGTGCACTGTTGTTAAAATTTGGGGCGTCAGCAGGCCGGGCTAGCTTCGCGGCGGTGAACAGAGACTTGGGGACACACGGCTGGGCCGGGAAGCTGTATTTCTTTATTCACGAACAACAATTCATAAACTAACCCAAACTAATCACCACACAGATCTCTCCTGCATCCTTTTCCTCACGCAGCCGCGCCAAGAACTCCCACACTATCTAGCATAGGGGGTGGGGAGAAAGTAAGGCGGGAAACTAGCAAGGGCCAAACCAATTTCTCCCAGAGGTGGGGGGAAGAAGACCAAACCAATATGAAACATACAACAGTGCACTATTTAATAAACTTTTATGATTATTACTTTTTTTCCCCCTCCAGGGCTATTGCTGGGGCTTAGTGCCTGCACAACAAATCCACTGCTCCTGGAGGCCAATTTTTCCCTTTTGTAGCCCTTGCTGTTACCCTTGTTATTACTGTTGTCATTGCTGTTGTTGTTGGATAGGACAGAGAGAAATCCAGAGATGAGAGGAGACAGAGAGGGTTGGAGAGAAAGACACCTACAGACCTGCTTCACTGCTTGTGAGGTGATCCCCGCTGCAGGCAGGAAGCCGGGGGCTGGAACCGGGATTCTTGCACCAGTCCTTCGCATTGCGCCATGTGCACTTAACCTGCTGTGCTACCACCCAAACCCCCCCAATTTTTTTTTTAAATATTTACTTACTCCTTTTTGTTGCCCTTGTATTGTTGTAGTTATTGTTGTTATTGATGCCGTCGTTGGATAGGACAGAGAGAAATTGAGAGGGGGGAAGACAACAGAGTGTTGTATGCTTTACATTGAGTTCTAGTTTTCCCCCGCCAAGAGAATTGGATCAGTCCAGTTAGTTTTCACGGGCCCACTTGGCCCCGCCCCTAGGAACCCTGAGAGAGGGTTCCAAAGTGGGAGAGTGGGAGAGCTCGAGAGTTCCGGAGTTGGGGAGGGTTCCTGAGTTCCAGAGTAAGAGAGAGTGCTTGCGCTGCCGCAAAGAGACAGCAGAGTTCTGTTTGGTCATTAGTTTGGTTTAGTTTATGAATCGTTGTTCCTGAATAAAGAAATACAGCTTCCCTGCCCAGCTGTTGTCTCCGCGTCTCTGTTACCCACCCGTGAAGCTAGCCCGGCTGGCTAGAGCCACCGAAATTTTAACAACAACAGAGGAGAGAAAGACACCTGCAGACCTGCTTCACTGCTAGTAAAGCAACTCCCCTGCAGGTGGGGAGTTGGGGGCTCGAACCCAGATCCTTACTCTGGTCCTTGGCTTTGCGCCACTTGCGCTTAACCCACTGCACTACCGCCCCACCCCCAATTTTTTTTTAATTTATTTCTTTATTGGGGAATTAATGTTTTACATTCAACAGTAAATACAATAGTTTGTACATGCATAACATTCCCCAGTTTCCCATTTAACAATACAACCCCCACTATGTCATTTATCATCCTTCATGGACCTGTATTCTCCCCACCCACCCACCCACCCCAGAGTCTTTTACTTTGGTGTAATACTCCAATTCCATTTCAGGTTCAACTTGTGTTTTCTTTTCTAATCTTGTTTTTCAACTTCGGCCTGAGAGTGAGATCATCCCATATTCATCCTTCTGTTTCTGACTTATTTCACTCAACATGATTTTTTCAAGGTCCATCCAAGATCGGCTGAAAACGGTGAAGTCACCATTTTTTACAGCTGAGTAGTATTCCATTGTGTCTATATACCACAACTTGCTCAGCCACTCATCTGTTGTTGGACACCTGGGTTGCTTCCAGGTTTTGGCTATTACAAATTGTGCTGCCAAAAACATATGTGTACACAGATCTTTTTGGATGGATGTGTTGGGTTCCTTAGGATATATCCCCAGGAGAGGAATTGCAGGATCATAGGTAGGTCCATTTCTAGCCTTCTGAGAGCTCTCCAGACTGTTCTCCACAGAGGTTGGACCAATTTGCATTCCCACCAGCAGTGTAGGAGGGTTCCTTTGACCCCACACCCTCTCCAGCATTTGCTGCTGTTACCTTTTCTGATGTATGACATTCTCATAGGAGTGAAGTGGTATCTCATTGTTGTCTTTATTTGCATTTCTCTGACAATCAGAGACTTGGAGCATTTTTTTCATGTGTTCTTGGCCTTTTGGATCTCTTCTGTGGTGAATATTCTGTCCAAGTCCTCCCCCCATTTTTGGATGGGGTTATTTGTTGTCTTGTTGTTGAGTCTGGTAAGCTCTTTATATATGTTGGTTATTAAACTCTTATCTGATGTATGGCATGTAAAGATCTTCTCCCATTTTGTGAGGGGTCTCTTGGTTTGGGTAATGGTTTCTTTTGCTGTGAAGAAGCTTTTTAATTTGATGTAGTCCCATAGGTTTATACTTGCCTTAGTCTTCCTTGTAATTGGATTCGTTTCATTGAAAATGTCTTTAAAATTTATGCAGAAAAGAGTTGTGCCAATATTTTCCTCTAAGTATTTGATAGTTTGTGGTCTAACATCCAAGTCCTTGATCCACTTGGAATTTACTTTTGTATTCGGTGAAATACAGTGATTCAGTTTCATTCTTCTGCATGTTTCAACCCATTGTTTCCAACACCATTTGTTGAAGAGACTCTGCTTTCCCCATGTAGTAGTCTGGGCCCCTTTGTCAAAGATTCAATGACCATAGGTGTGGGGCCTCATTTCTGGGCTCTCAGTTCTATTCCACTGGTCAGTGTGTCTATTCATGTTCCAGTAACAAGCAGTTTTGATGATAATGGCCCTATAATACAGTTTGAGATCTGGGAGTGTGATGCCTCCAGTTCTGTTCTTTTTTCTCAAGATTGTTTTGGCAATTCTAGGTCTTTTCTGGTTCCAGATAAACATCTGTAGCATTTGTTCTATTCTCCTAAAAAATGTGCTTGGGATCTTGATGGGGATAGCATTAAATTTGTAGATGGCTCTGGGTAATATATTCATTTTGATGATGTCAATTCTTCCAACCCATGAACATGGAATATCTTTCCACTTCTTTGTGTCTTTTTCAATTTCTTTGAGTAGTGACTCATAATTTTCAGTATACAAGTCTTTCACTTCTTTGGTTAGGTTTACTCCTAGATATTTTATTGTTTTTGTTGCTATAGTAAAAGGAATTGATTTCTGGATTTCAATTTCTTCTAACTTAGTGTTTGCATAGAGGACTGACTTTTGAATGTTAATTTTATAGCCTGACACCTTACTGTATTGCCTGATGATTTCCAAAAGCTTCTTGCTGGATTCCTTAGGTTTTCCCATGTATACTATCATGTCATCTGCAAATAAGGAGAGTTTGACTTCTTCTCTTCCAATCTGTATGCCTTTAATTCCTTGCTCCTGCCTGATTGCTATGGCAAGAACTTCCAACACTATATTGAATAGTAATGGTGATAGTGGGCAGCCCTGTCTAGTACCTGATCTGAGTGGAAATGCTTCTAGTTTTTCACCATTGAGTATGATGTTGGCTGTAGGTTTGCTATATATAGACTCCATTATCTTCAGGAATTTTCCTCCTATTCCTATTTTTTGTAGTATTTTGATCATAAAGGGATGTTGTCTTTTGTCAAAGGCTTTCTCTGCATCTATTGATATCACCATGTGGTTTTTGGTCTTGCTTTTGTTGACCCCCCAAATATTTTTAAGAGCTATTTATGGGTTCTCTCGGGAAGAGAGAACCAGAGCATCACTCTGGTACATGTGATCCCAGGGCTCAAACTCAGGACTTCATGTTCTCTAGTCAATGTGCCACCTCCCTCACTACCTTCTTACTTATATAAAAAGATTTATTTAGGGGGTCGGACAGTAGTGCAGCGGGTTGAGCGCACATAGCACAAAAAGCAAGGACCTGAGTAAGGATTCTGGTTCGAGCCCCAGGCTCTCACCTGCAAGGGGCTGCCTCACAAGTGGTGAAGCAGGTCTGCAGGTGTCTATCTTTCTCTCCCCCTCTCTTGTCTCCTGTCCTCTCTCCATTTCTATCTGTCCTATCCAACAACAACATCAAGGGCAACAAAAAATGGCCTCCAGGAGCAGTGGATTAGTGGTGCAGGCACAAAACCCTAGTAATAACCCTGGCGGCAAAAAAAAAAAAAAAAGATTTATTTATTAATTTATTAATGAGAAAGAGGAAACAGCATCACTCTGGCACATGCTATGCTGGTGATCAAAATGAGGATCTCATGTTTGAGAGTCCATACTTTATTCACTATGTTACTTTTTTTTTTTTCTCACCACCAGGGTTATTGCTGGGACTCAGTGCCTGTACTACAAATCCACTGCTCCTGGTGAACATTTTTCCTCCCCCCCCCATTTTTTTTTTTATTAGATAGGACTGAGAGAAATTGAAGAGGAAGGGAAGATAGGGAGAGAAAGAAAAACACCTGCAGACCTGCTTCACCACTTATGAAGCGTCCTTCCTCAAATGAGGAGTGGGGACTCAAACCTGGGTCCATGAGCTTGGTAGTATGTGCACTTAACTGGTGCACCACTGCCCAGACCCCACAGGTTACTATTTTAAGATTGATTTATTTAATGGCCTAGGTTTGGCACAGAGATAAGCATTGGAAGCTCAAAAGAGTGAGGATTGAGTTTGAGCCCAGCATTACAGGTACTAGTGGTGCTCTGGTTCTCTCCTCTACCATTAATAAATACTTTGTTGGATATACTTTTTATTGATTTCATATTAAATAGGCAGAGAGAGCTCCACATGAAGGAGAGAGAAACCAAAGCACCATTCAAGCACATACACAGGGACTTAAACCAAGAGCCTTAGACATTATCTCCCTACTCACTAAACAAATCTTGGGTCAGAGGGAGATAGGATAATGGCTATGCAAAAAAACTTTCATACCTGAGGTCCTAGATTCAATCTCCAGCACCACCATAAGCCTAAGCTAAGCTTTTGAGTTTTGGTATGTATTGAAAAAAAAAGAAAGAAAACAGAATTGGGGGCCAGGCAGTGGTTTTTTTTTTAACTTTTAAAATATTTTTATTTATTTATTATTGCATAGAGACAGAGAGAAATTGAGAGTGGAGGGGGAGATAGAGAGGGTGAAAGACTCCTGCAGCTCTACTTCACCACTCGTGAAGCTTCTCCCTGCAGGTGGGGACCAGGGGCTTGAACCTGGGTCCTTGTGCACTGTAATGTGAGCACATAACCAGGTGCACCACTGCCTGGCCCTGGCCCTGGCCCTGGCCAGGCAGTGTTGTGCCTATAGAAAACACATGTTCTACATGTTCAAGGAGCCAGGTTCAAGGACCTGGTTTCCACCTGCAGGTAAAAAATAAATAAATAGGGGCCAGGTGGTGGCACACCTGGTTAAGCACATGTATTACAATGCACAAGGACCCAGGTTTGAGCCCCCACACCCCACCTGCAGGGGGAAAGCTTTATGAGTGGTGAAGCAGGGCTGCAGTTGTCTCTCTGTCTCTCCTTCTCTGTCACCCCTTCCCTCTTGATTTCTGGCTGTCTCCATCCAATAAATAAATATAATAAATAAAATAAACATAAATAAATAAGAACTTGTTTACTTATTTTTAGCTCTGGCTTATGGCAGTGCCAGGGGTCCAACATTAGAGCCTCAGACATGTAAGATGACACTGTTGTACAAGACCATGATGGCTCTTTTGTAAAGTAAATTTCCAAACATTCTAAAGTTGAAGTTAAGATAGGTTATGAGTTTAAAGAAAATACCCTACCTGGTGAGAGAAAGCTTCACAAGTGGTGAAGCAGGGCTGCAGGTGTCTCTCTGTATCCCCTATTCCTCTTGATTTCTGGCTGTTTCTATCCAATAAATAAAGATTAAATTTTTTTAAAAAAATAGTTTTACATGTCATACTGCTGGAGCTCATGTGGAGTGACTCCAGCCAGGAAGGTAAGCTGACCAGTTCTCCCTCTCCGGCTTGAAGGGGCCCAGAGATCAGAAAGGAGACACCAGGGAGCATCTTGATACGAGCACTCAATTTATTCAGGGGTGGGCTTGGGTATATATAGAGAAAGTTAAACAAAGAACATTCTTCAAATACGTCAGAAATTACAGGTTTCTTAAAGGTCAGCTTGCCCCTACGGTAGGGGGCTGGTATGACAAGAATTGATATGATACATAAAGGTCAAGACAATTATTCTCCATGATGCAAACAGGTTAATTATCTAAAGGCATTTGAGAGAAGCATAGGGGTTAAACCAGTAGGGTAAGATAGAAGATAAACAAAACTTGATGTAAATCATAGATATCAAAGGCCATTAAGGAAATAGAAGTTTTTGGGGTTTTCTCTGGTGTTTGAGGTGTAAGATGGAGTGTGTTTCTCCTTTGTAAATGAACCTTAAAGCAGGCAGCCATGTGGCCAGCCAGCAGGAAGAAACTAAGTGCAAGAGGTCTGCAGGTTTTCTGTGAGTCTGGGAGGCTAACAAGGCAAGCTTAGTCTGGGAGACTTTCCCTCTTGGCTCATCTCTATGACGAGAGAGGCTAACAAGCGGGGTGTCTTTCCACACCTCCATCCAAGGATGGGAGAGCTCCCCTAAGCTCTACCAAGCTTTCACATAGTTCCACATCATACTATATCATCCAGAATCAGAATTAAGGCAGGTGGGGGAGACAACATACTCATTAAAACACTTTAATGCCTGATATTCTACAGTCTCTGGTTCAGTCTCCAGCACCACTAAAAGGCAGTGCTCTGATCAGAAAAAGACAAAGAAAAGGGAAAGAGAAGGAAAGAAAGAAAAGAAAAAAGAAGGGGCCAGGCAGATGTGCACCTGGTTAAGCACACACATTACAGGGCGCAAGGACTCATGTTCAAGCTCCTGGTCCCCACCTGCAGGAGGAAAGCTTCACAAGTAGTGAAGCAGGGATACAGGTGTCTCTCTGTCTCTATCTCCCCCCTCTCAATTTCTCTCCATCTGTACCCAATAATAAAAAATAAATTAAAAAGAACATTAAAAAAAGAAAGAAAAGGGGCTGGGTGGTGGCGCACCTGGTTGGGCGCACAGATTATAGTGTGCAAGGACCCAGGTTCGAGCTCCTGGCCCCCACCTGCAGGGGGAAAACTTTTCAAGTGGTGAAGCAGTGTTGAAGGTGTCTTTATCTCTCTCCCTATCACCCCTTTCCCTCTTGATTTCTGGCTGTCAAATAAAATAAAGATAATTAAAAAAATTGTTTAAAGAAAGAAAAAATATTAAGTGGTCTGGGAAGTGGTGCAGTTGATAAAACATTAGACTCTCAAGTATGAGGTCCCAAGTTCAGTCCCTGGCAGCATATGTACCAGAGTGATGTCTGGTTCTCCCCTGTCTTAATAAATAAAATCTTTAAAAAATAAGAAGAAGAAGAAGAAGACTAAATTGATTGGTTGTGTAAGAGATGGTTAGGCCTTCTCTTCAGAGGAACATGAATAAAACAATCATTTACTAAAAAAAATTTTTTTTTAATTGTTATCTATAGCCACTTGTGGTCAGTAGTTCTGTATTCTTTAGGTCAGATAATAGTTACTTGCGGTGCTTGCTAATCCTCCAGTAGAGACCCTCAGACTTCCTTATTTAGACAACGGGAAGATGTGAGCTCTGAAGCCCAGCCCAGGGGTGGAGGAGACAGTTATGCATCAGGTATAAAAGATGGGAGAAGGGTGAGGGAGGCTACTGCCTGACTGCCACTGTGGGCTATATGCCCTTTTGCAAAAGAATAAATGCCTTGCTCCAACTCTTTTGCCTTGATAAGTAATTTTAATTGGATGTCATTTACAGCAGCTAGTAGGTTGGTTTTTGTCAGCAGGGCTTCACAACTCCAGGGTAATTTTTTCAGCTAGAACCAGAGAGACAGAGGGAGAAAGGGAAAGGCTCCACAGCATCTGTTTTCCCTCAATAAGAAGAGGGTCCGGCTAGATGCCAAGTTACCCAAATGGCAAAGCAGGTACCCTCCCAGGTGAATGATTGCTAGTACTGAATTAAGGCAAAATTGTCAAGATTGATATTTTATAAGGCAAGGAATGCTTGCCAGCAAACCAGATAGTAGGGAAGAGGTGTGGAACAGATTTACCCTCAGCATCCTCAAAAGGAGTAGGCTCTGAGCTGGTGAAATAGCTCACTTGGTTAGTGTGTTGCTTTGCCCTATGTACTAGGTTTGAGCCTGGCGCCCACCACATTGGAGGAAGTGTCAATGCTGTGATTTCTTTCACTTTCTGCCTCTTTGTTTCTATCTAAAAGGGGGGGGGGGTAGGGAGACAACATAATGGTTATGCAAGACTCATGCCTAAGGCTCTGAGATCCTGGGTTCAGTCCTTGGTACCACCATCAGCCAGAGCTGAACAGTGCTCTGGTATCTCTCCTTCTCTGTATGTTTCTCTCTGTACCTCCCTCTCATTAAAATAAAGTTAATAAAATATCTAAAAATAAATAAAAATAAAAAATAAAGGTGGGGTGGGTAGGGAGCTAGTCCTGTACACACCATGATCTCAGACTTCTACACTCCAGAACTGTCCATTTTCATTTGGTTAAGAAGAATAAAATTAAGGTCCTAGGGCACTAGGTGGTGGAACACTCAGTAAAGTGTACATGTTACAGTATGCAAGGACCGGGGTTCAAGCCCCCAGCC